>NW_003852506.1:279274-354065 GCF_000181295.1 Otolemur garnettii | reverse complement strand
TGCCAATCATAACAAGGGGCATTCAGCCAACTGTTATCCTGGGAGAGGAATATTTCTCCAGTAATCATCCACGTGAGTCCAAGACCCAGATTCTCTTATCCATAAACCATAACAAAGGGATTTTATATAAGAAGCTGCCAAACCTATTAAATATAAGTAGTTTGCTTTCATGCTGTTACTCCTTAGCCGAATATATCTCACAACCTTGTCCTGGAACAGTGTGGCTTTCCTTTCTCTGTATAATTTTTTCTTTTAGTGTGAAGATGGCTTTGCATGGTTGCAGCTTGCTCAGTCCTGTTTATGGTCTCACACTCCTGGGCAAGGCAAGGGTGGCTGTACTGACAGCTTTTGAGCCACCACAAGAAGGAGATGGAGTTTCCTTCCTTCCTTTGGGAAATCTCTGCAACTACTTGGTAGGCCGAGGCCAACAGAGGCCGAATGTTGGAGACAAAGGGAAAACGCTAAAGAGCACTTTGAAATGGAACTCATGGAGAGGCACCCGCCTACTTTCAGTGCAACTCAGCTGCATTTCAGCTGCGCAGCTGCAAGTTCTGTGACCTCCGGGAGGCTCAGTTATCTGTTCCATGGAAATACGGACCTTGCAAAGTTGAGAAGATGAAATAACAAAAATACTTAACCCGAGGTCCAGCATAAATGAAGTGACAATTAGCACCATTAATTTGAAGAAAATAACCATGTAACTGAATTCATTTAACTTTTAAAAGCTCAAGAATTGGAGGACAGATGTAGCAGAAGCCACCTCTGCTCTGTGTCCCGCTGTGCTCCCCTCCCCCCCACTCTCCCTGCCTTGCAGTCTCCACCCGTCTGGATCTCCTACAGCTGCCCCCAAATTTACTTTCCCGAGAGCTCAAGTGCTTCAAGACTTCAATTCTCTTAGTCACTATTATTTACCAGCTTGCACACTTAACAGGATCCTCTCCCTTTCCCCACTTTGCAGGCTCTCCCGGTCTATATCCAGGTTTCCCTTAATTGTCCAATCATGAAACTCACAGAGGTGGGGACATAGACTTGTTAAAACATCTCTGAGTTCCAGGTCAGCTGTGAATGTGGGATCTGCAAGTTTAACAGGCCACCTGGACAGAGCCCAGGCTCTGGTGATGTTGGGATAAAAAGCTTGCTGAGCACAGCCACCATCAACCATCAGCCATCAGCCATCAGCCATCACCTCCAAACCCCAAATCAAGTCGTCTAACTTATGAAGGAATTTTTGCTATTTTCTTTTGTAGTAGCAAGCAGAGGGGAAGACAATTTGAAATCAAAAACACTGGGAAGATCATATTTCTATAGCTTAGGAAGACAGCAGGAGGCACTTTAAAATTAAGATTCTTTTGGAACATGTGAGGTTTGTATGGCCGCCATGTCTGCCAGACACTTCTACTGAGCATCTCAACCTTTAGGATTAAATGTGTCCATTATTATGTGAAAGCCATGTTTGGCTATGACCCCACAACACAGACACTGCTACTGGTTTATGAAGACGCCTCAAGCTGGGAGGTCCAGGCTGGGTGGCGCAGCTCAGAGATTCTCCGAGTGCCATCTCCAGAATGCCATCAGAGAATCCCGGGGCGCCATCCCCAGAATGCCATCAAAGAATTCCAGGTCAGGGATCTTTCTGCCCTGTGCTTCTCAGCACCTTGGCTTTTGAATCTGAAACTGCAGCACAAATGGACCAAAAAAAGAAAAAAAAAAAACAGGGTAAACAAAATTCTCTGTAAAGTCACTTGGCCCCTGAGCTGTAGTGAGCAGAATTGAGTCACAGGCCATGCCCTATACCACTCACCAGCAGAAAGGAGCAGGATTAGTAAATGTGCCTTAAACCAGTCATGGCTCATCTCTGGAGCTCACCTTCCCTGAGCCTGTTACGGCCAGAATAAATTTAGGAAGAGTAAAGAAATGGCTCTTAGATAGAAAATCAGTGAAGTTTGGGAAAATACACAAAATCATAGAGTCACAGCCCAAACTTAATCACCATTTTCATAGCCTTTATACCAACTAATTCCAACCACGTATAATTTCACTTCTAAACAAACCCCTGATGCTTGCAGGCAGCCCTTCAAAGCTATTGTTGCATTCATGTTCAACTGCAATGTTGCATTCAGACTCTTAATATAAACAGTCTAAACTCCAACCCTTACCACTGCCACAAAGTATGCTCCTGGCCTCAAAAACTGTCTGGCAGGGTGGCACTGAGGGGCTCTGGTTTAAG
This sequence comes from Otolemur garnettii, assembly GCF_000181295.1. Taxonomy (NCBI): domain Eukaryota; kingdom Metazoa; phylum Chordata; class Mammalia; order Primates; family Galagidae; genus Otolemur; species Otolemur garnettii. Next base: position 351,838 of record NW_003852506.1, on the reverse strand, counting down.
CTTCTCCCAGCCAAGAGCGGCTCTCAGTTGACAAACAGAAGGCTCTAATCAAGGTCCTGGCTAGACTGTTCCATTTGTACAGAAATGCTGATAAACTCATCCATCTTTAAATTTCAGCAGATGGGGGCCAGCACATATTTTTTATTCCAAAATTGTTTTAAATGTTATCTTTAAGAAACCCTTACATAGCTATAAGGGTTATTATATGTATAAGCTATAAGATACATTGTAAACCCTCTCTAAATACTAATCATTGAATACATGTTTTTCTTGGTTATTTGTATCCAGTCCTTTCCACAAGTGAGCTGAAGAAGCTTTATATTTCAGCCTGAACAAGGCTGGGGGGCTGTATCAATGTCAGTTTCCGAGCTGAGATACTGACCACAGTTAAGCAAGATGGTAGCACCAGGGAACACTGATAAAGGGTGCAGTAAATCGCTCTGTGTCATTTCTTACAATTGCCTGTGAATCTACAATCGTCTCAAAATAAGCAAGTTTGGCTAAAAGGGTAGGGCGCCCACCTCATATGCCGGAGGTGGTGGGTTCAAACCCAGCCCTGACCAAAAAAAAAAGAATTTGGGCAGTGCCTGTGGCTCAAAGGAGTAGGGTGCTGGCCCCATATGATGGAGGTGGTGGGTTCAAACCCAGCCCTGGCCAAAAGCTGCAAAAAAATAAAAACAAACAAAATAAATATCTATATGTATATGACTTAATAAAAAAAATTTTTAACTTTGGGCTAATCAGAATAAGCCACAGGGCTAGTTATTAATGGAAGTGAGAACAATGTAACCTAAAAATTGTACCCTCATATTAACTGGGAAAAAAAAAAACCTCAAAAAATAAATAAATATAATCAAAAACATTAAATATCCATCATCTCAAACATTTATTATTTCTTAGTGTTGAGAACATTTAATATCCTCTTTTCTACTGTATAACATGTTATTGTTAACTATAGTCATCCTACAATTCTGTAGAGCAGCAGTCCCCAACTGTTTTGTCACCAGGGACCAATTTCATAGAACACAGTATCTCCCTGGACTGGGAGACGGGGTGGGGAGTAGCTGTAAATACAAATGGAACTTGGCTTGCTCACCTGCTCCTAACAGGCCACAGCCCAGCCCAGGGGATTGGGGATGGCAGCTGTAGAACACCAGGATTAATCCTCCTCTCTAGATGGATATGTGAATTTTGCTGATCTGATTACCACACGTTACATGTACTGAAACGCCACTGTGTACTTCCCTATAAGTATACGCAGTTATTATGTTAATTAAAAAGCCAATTTAAAGATTTTAATTGCGGGCTGGGAGTGATGGCTCATGACTGTAATCCTAGCGCTCTGGGAGGCCAAGGTGTGTGGATGGCCTGAGTTCACCGGTTCGAGACCAGCCTGAGCCAGAGCTAGACCTCATTTCTAAAAATAGCCGAGCATTGTGACTACTAGCCTATAGTCCCACTCAGGAGGCTGAGGCAAGAGAATCGCTTGAGTCCAAGAGTTGGAGGTGGCTATGAGCTATGTCTCCACTCTATTGAGGCAACAAAGTGAGACTCTGTCTCAAAAAAAATTGAGACAGAGTCTCACTTTGTCACCCTCAGTAGAGTCCCGTGGCATCAGAGCACACAGCGATCTCAGACTCCTAGGCTCAAGAGATCATCTTGCCTCAGCCTCCCAAGTAGCTGGGACTATGGGTGCTTACCACAACGCCCAGCTACTTTTTTAGAGTTGAGGTCTCACTCATGCTCAGGCTGGTCTGGAACTCCTGAGCTCAAGCAATCAATCTGCCTTGGTCTGGGATTACAGGCATGAGCCACTGCGCCCAGCTCGATTTTAGTTCTTTTACAAGGGTCAAGTATAAACAATTGAGCATATCACAACAAAGAGGACAGTGGGTGGCAAAATGGTAACTCCAGGAGTTCGAGAAAAGCATAGAAATGCAAGCTTGCAGCTCTCTGCAGTTGCCAGCAGTGGTCTGAAAGTTTTCTCTAAGCTTCCTAGTAGCCAAAGGAAAGAGGGGATGAGTTACAAAGATCACAGCATTAATGAGATGTTTTTTTGAAATGTAGGGGTGGAGAGAGGAGACTGCAGTTCTGATTCTGCAACCTGAGATGAATTTGTTCCTTGTATCCCTTTACAAGTTTATTGTATAGAATCCAACAATATTTCTACAAGAGATAAAATAGAAAACTTCATGGAACAACTTTTTTAAATGATCCTGAATATTATGTAGATGATGGACTCCATGGTGTAAATTTCAGGGAATAAAAGCAATCTTCTAAGAGTCCAATAAATTTCATCAGTGGGTAAAGAAGCATAAGGAAGTCATCTAACCACCTTTCTGCTATCATTGCTTTGTGACATACAGGTATTTTTATTCTCATACTGTGTGACACATACATTTGTCAGGAGCCACAGGCAACGATGTCTCTTCAATACCTTTTCTAGACTCTCTTTTTAAGCAAAACTAACTGCCTCCAGTGGTCTCCTGTCCTCCCCTCTCTGTCCTACCTGAGTGCCATCTCCACACCGTTCCCTGGGCATAGTTCTGATCACAACTTACACAAGGGACTGGTCATGCCACTTGGGGTATCTCTACAAGTGCCAGGTCAGATAAGTCATTCCAGAGAGTGCACCGCTGCAGCTGAGGCCCACAGCAGCTCCGGGCTTACGGCCAAGCTGCCTTTCACTTGGGAGCAAAGGTAGAATTGGGAATTTTTTTTTTTTTAACACTGCCTGACCAGGTATTTCTTGGCTTCAGATAGACACAAATCCAATATCTCCTCTCAAGCCCAAGATAGAGAAACAAGGAAGAAGTTTCAGAAGCACCTTAAATGGTTCCAAACAATACTAGTTGGTGAGAATCAAAAGGCAAAAAATTCAAACACGTGGTCTCTAATGTCAGAGCTGATCATCTGTCCCAGGCCAAAGATGGAAAGTTTCTGGAGAAGCAACACAGAACCGAATCAAATGAAAAGCACAACGCTGTGAATGCCAGATCTGAATGCAGGTGTGAGGGAGGAGCCTGGGAAATACACCCAGACACAGAGCTTGAAATCGGGTCTGGGGAAGGGACTCCACATCTCAGGAAGGGGGAGTGTCCTCACATGAGGTACAGCAGGATCACAAACACAGGTTTGAAATTCACCCTCGGGGATGCGGTGCCCATGAGCATGACTGGTGAAGGGAGGCCTCAGTGGAGAAAAATGGAAGAGAAAGTTGGAGAGAGGGAATGAGCTGATACAAATCTTTAAACATGACACCATGGCACCCCATACATTCACAAAGAATGACATCAGAAACTAGGGACAATGGACTATCTCATGCATCAAAGGTTCTCTGCCTAAATTATTTCTGATCTATTGGCACATCTTTTATGATCTACTAAAAAATTAAATTTTTCATTCATCTATTGTATTCAACAAGCACAAGTTGCAAGCCCAGATTATTAATGATGTCAGATCTTATATTGCTAAAGCAAATGCACAAAGGTTTCTTTTCTGATGACAAAAGGAGAGTCATTTGTTTCAATCACGGACGACAATCTTATTAAACATTGCCAACTGACTGCCAAGCTGGCTGGTCACCAATGCATGCTACAGAACAAATGGAACTCAGAGGACTGTCAATCTTCCGACAGTGTCACTGCCCCCAAAATAATAAACTTAGGGGGAGGTAAATCCATTATGACTTGAACACTTTTACTTCTTAACTCTGGAGCCTACAAGTTCAGCACTTTCATAATCCTTTCATGTAGCAATAAGGCTGTTTGGCAAATGTGAGTGAGGATGGGCTAAAATATAAACCTTAAACATATAAGGTTTAGGCATATAAATCTTACACAGACTTGTATAAACCAACTCACCCTTTCAGAAAAGAGATTTAGTAAAATAAACAAAAAGCCTTCACTGATGCTCATGCCCTTTGATCTGCTAAGCCTACTTCTCAGTCTGAGGAAATATTCTGCAAAACAAAAAAGCAATATGCTTAAGAGTTTCTATTATATGGTCGCGTATACTGGCAAAAAAAAAAACCGAGCCAGCATATTTTGTAACAGAAGGGCATGATTTACTGATATCGGTATGGAAAGAAATGCTGATGGTATAATGTTACAAATACACATGCCCTACGTATTACTATGATTTCAAGTATATAAACAAGGTTCCCAGAATGTAGAATAATAGTCAAAATTTGACAATGGTTTTTGGGGTGCTGAGACTTTATTTCCTCATTTTGCCAACCCGTGGCTTAGAAAATGGTATCTCATTGTTTCATTTTCTTCTTTGTTCTTGGCTGTATTTTATTTTTTTCTCAATGATCCTGTATTGCTTTTGAAATTAAATAGACCTTTCAAAATATTTCTGAACAGATTAATCTAGAAGGTCCGCAAGCTGAGAGGTACCAGGAAGAATGAAGGGCAAAGGTGATGATGGAGAATAAGAGGTGAGCACAGTCCTTCTGTCCCAGAGGGTAAATGCGTTCCAGGCTCACAGAGAGGAGCTTGAAAGGATCCAGGCTGGGGTCAGGGTGCTTCCAGGGTCCCAGAATAGACCTCAGGATAGGAGACATCAAATAATAAAAACGCCAGTGAGTTTGGAAAGACCCTCCCCCCAAAGGAGTTGTGTTCCACCGGGTGCTTAAATGTAAATATGAAGTGGTCCCAGAAAAGTGGAAATGTCAGAACGAGGTCTGGAAGCCCCAGGTCTCCACAGCCTGAGCAGCAAGGCATGGAAAGAGCTGGAAGTTTCCATGAGCCTCAGGGATGAACAGATCAGCAGGCCTGGAGTTGGCACAAGGAGGGTCCAAGGAATGACATTAGTGACCAAATGGTCCTGGCATGACCCTGGACAACAGCAGCAGATGCCGGCACACACCCAAGACCAGAGCGTCCACTGTGCTTTGAGTATTTATCCCCTTGAACCTCCAGCCCCCAGAGCTGAGTTACTCCTACTCCTACCACCACTTCCTGGAGCATGTTCATTGTAGTTTGTGGCTGACTGATTGATTCATTGACTGATTGTCCTTCATTCCATTCCCATAACCATGTCCGTCTCCCTCTCCCCCCTCACATCAGCAGTCACCCCACTGTGTTTAACTAACTTCATGCGTCCTTGAGAATTGCACAGCCTTCATTTATATAAATGATAGTTCACTAAAGATGAGGTTCTGTTCTTCCTTCCTCCACCCAGCACTCTGTTTTGAAGGTCTATTCACTTTTATTTGTGTCTACTTGTCAGACGTCTGCGTAGCATTCCTCGATTTATTACACACCCCTCTGGCAACAAACACCGTAGACACGGTCAGCTGCAGCACGAACACCTCTGCCATGGGCATTCCTTACGTGCTTTCACATGAACCCCGCCGAGAACCTCTGATGCTGACCACCTGGAATGGAATTTCTGGATCTTAAGAGATGTACCTACTCAACTTAAGAATCACTCTGTGTTTCAAACATAACTTGATATGTCTTCACGTCCATCAATGATATATACCACATTTCCCCGAAAATAAGACCTACCCAAACAATAAGCCCGAGCAGGATTTCTATGCATTTGTTAAATATAAGCCCTACCCCAATAATAAGACCTAGTGATGGGCGTGGCTGTATAGCTACCCCATGCATTTCCGCATAGAGCAGTAAGGAAGACTGGAATACCTTGTATCTGCCACAGCTCCTTTCTCCAAGCTATTCCCACTTGCACGGGTGCACGTGTGGTAACTCCCATCGCAGGCATCCTATTGTGAACATGGGAACAGCTAAGGGAAAGGAGTTCATGCATCACTAGCGCCAGCCCCACCAACAAGGTTGGCTCCCCCTGTCAGGTTCCAGAAGAAGAAGACTTAACTGTATGTGAATAAATGTAGATTGTTGTATTATACTTCATAAAAATAAGACATCCCCTGAAAATAAGCTCTCGTGTGTCTTCTTGAGAAAAAATAAATATAAGACAGTGTCTTATTTCCAGGGAAACACGGAAGGAGTTGCAGTTTCCAGCTGTTTGGGACTGGTGTCCACAACTCCGAAAAGTAGCATCCGTTCTACCCTTCAGGTGGGCTGAGGCCCTGTTCTGCCACACCACATCTCTGTTCCTCCTGCCCACACCGCTCTCACTCCCCTCCCAGGTGGTCACTCCCGATAAACATCTTAAACCCATCTCTGCCTTGGTGTCCATTCAGCTTCCCAGCCAGCAACAGCGCCACTCAACTACCTAATTCTGCCAACCTGCTGCTTAGAAAATTGCATCTCGCTGCTTTAGTTTTCATTTCTCTGCTTCCTAGTGAGTTGCCACATTTATTAATACACCCGATGAACGTTAACTGTTGTTATCCCTCCTCTAAATCAGTGGTTCTCGACCTTCCTAATGCCGCAACCCTTTAATACAGTTCCTCATGTTGTGGTGACCCTCAACCACAAAATTATTTTCATTACTACTTTATAACTGTAATTTTGCTACTGTTATGAACCGTAACATGAATATCGGATATGTAGGATGTATTCAGGCGACCCCTGTGTAAGGGTCATTCGACCCCTAAAGGGGTCGCGACCCACAGGTGAAGAACTGCTGCTCTAAATTGATTTGTTATATCCCTTTTCCCAAGATTCCTTGACTTTTTTTGCTACTAAGCAGGAATTTCTAGCTCATTCTGTGTGTGTTTTCATATGCACACATTCACATGCAGTGGTTCCTACAGCCAAGCAAATTACATGTCACAAAGCCCTCTGCCGTCCCCCATCTGACTGTCAACTTGGTCTATAGGAGGCCCTGAAGTAAATCAAAATTCTTAACTTTGATGTAATAAAATCTGCCTAGTTTTTATAAATTTCTTTTTGAAATAGTGAGATCTTGAATAATTCTTTTCTAACCCCAGGTCATAGATATTCTCCTGCATTTTCTTCCATGATCTTCCTAGTGCTGTCTTTTATACTTAGGTTTTCACTTTATCTGGGACCTACCTTTGTATACGGTAGTGTGTCTGGTTGGGATTCAACTTCATGTTCATTCATATAAACAGGAAGGTTTCTTAGCAATAAAGGAAAAATTAGCAAGGCCACTGTGTGGGGGTGGGAAGGAGAGGTGGCCAGGGCACAGCAGCCCCTGGAAGCAGCGTGTGCCATTTAGAGATGTGCAGTTGAAACACCAGAGCCTGAAACAGAAGCAGCTAATGGGGAAGGCCTTGGGGAGTGGAGGAGGGGCGGAAGGTGGGGCAGAGGAGGGAGAGTGGGAGGGAGAGGGATTGTGCCTTGTCACATGTGTAAGTTCCTTTCCCCCAATTGATACTCCAATAACTTCTCATTATTCTCATTCACTTAACTGTTTGTTTGTTTGTTTGTTTGTTTTGGTTTGGTTTGGTTTTGGCTGGGTCTGGGTTTGAACCCACCACCTCCAGTATATGGGGCCGGCACCTTACTCCTTTGAGCCACAGGCACCGCCCTTATTCACTTAACTTTTAAAAAGCCAAGCTTGATAGGAATCCTTCTCAAGCAGACTTTCATTTCTTAAGTCCGAGATCCACCCAAGTTCTGCTATTCCTCACCCACCCTTTGCATTTCTTCTTGCAATGACTTTTCAAAGGTGTATGTCACCCTAGACACTCTTATGACACCTTGGGGAGTCAGGGAGAGTGAGGGATGGTCCCTAGTTGGGGGGGGGGGAGTCACAGAGCCTGGGCAGATGGGATGTACAGGGAGGCTGTGAGCCCCTTTGTCTTCCCATGGCAGGTGCATTCTTGCAGGATAGAGAAGGACTCATCCTTCAGCTACTCGCCAATAATTATCCCAACGCATAGGCTACTCTCATCCCCACAAAAAGAGTTTCAAAAACTAGCATTGCCCACACAAGAGAAAAACACAGTTAAATTTAAGGGAGGAGGAAGGAGGGGAGGAGGGGAATCTCTCAGTTCCCACATACCAGGTACAAGGTAGGGGTACATGGCACACGTCCTGGGTGAAGGACTCACCTTACAAATGCAAATAGTGTAAGCTAACCGTATGTACCCTCATATCAACCCATAATACAAACTAAATAAATACTAGCACTACCTAGTGTTCAGCAAGTCCACATAACCCAGTGCCACCATCTACATACAGTTGTGCAGACTCTGTATGCAAAGGCCTTAAAAATACTCAAGCTGTGTTTCCAGAAGAGGCATCAGTGTGCTTTGCAAAGTGCACTGGACTAAAAATCAAGGGAGCTGATTTTTGGCTGTGAGTGGCAGCCACTGGCCACCTCTGAGAGTTTCCATTTCCTCTAGGTAGGGAGGTTGTTAGAGAGTGGTTTCTAATAACCCTTCCTCTTGTAACAGCCTGTGATTCAAACCTCTGATTATATTCCTGCAGAACCCCATGGTACCAACATATCTAAGAAATATGTTTTGAACCCAGCAAGTGAATTTCACTAAAATTATCCACCAGGCAAAAAACTTTACTCGTGCATATGGTCATCCCTTCAAAGTATGTCCTTTAAATAATATCCATTGGTTGGTAAATAACTGAAATAATTTCAAAATCAAATAAGAGTACATTGTTATCCAACAAGGTTCTACTTAAGAAAAGATAAATTCTTAATTTTTTTTAATGATTATTAGACATTTATTTGGTTGTCAGTTCATTAGAGGAACGTACTAAGGTGTAGCAGCCCGTATAGCCTATGGCTACGAGGCGTGAGAGTTATAAGAGATACCTGTAATGGAACACCTTGGTGGAAAGGGCATGGAGAGAGATTTAGCTCTCCTAACGAGCATGAGAGAGCTCTTGAGATGAGTGCATTGGTGAATTGGCAGTCTCTACACCTGTGGTGTTGAGGGGCATGAGCTCAGCCTTATGTTAGGCTGGAGGAGAAGGCAGACAAGAGGCATGTGCCTTCTATCATGGACACGCTTACTCTGACTCTCTCCTCTCCTGCCTGCAGAACTCCAGCACGGCATCTCTCTGCTGAAGATTACTGAGCTCTGCTAAAGACTAAGAGCTGTCTGTTCTAAGAAGACTGCTTTACTCTCTCTAAGACACACACTCTCTCTCTCTCCAGCTAAAGTAGACAGCCCTCAAGCACCTAAGAGAAACTGTTCCTGAGCAAGGTAGCTTAGCGGTCCACGTCCGAAACCTACCTAAGCCTGGCCCAAGACCTGGCCAGTCCCAGGCCCTGACAAGTGGTGTCAGAAGCAGATCCTGACACTGAGGACTTTATGTTTTGTTATCAGCCCAGTATTTGGCACTCCGTAAGGTGAGGGAGCACCTCTGCTGGTCCCCTGTCGCGTGCACACAGCATTCTGTCAGAACTGTGGAAGAAATCTTTCATGTTTCTTATAGTGCAAGCCAGGTAACACCTTCTCTAAGCCTCTTAATCATTGTCAGACCCACCTGGAAAATTCCCACACCTTGATGAGGGAACTTTCCACTCCTGGCTGAGAAAAGCCAAGAGATAGAAGCCTTGTTTACCCAATAGTTAAAAAAAAAAAAAAAAGATACGGCTTTTTCCACCCTGTAAGGTTCCCTGTCATGGAGTGTGGTTGGTGTCCCAGGGTACATTCGAATGGGTGGTTGGCTGTTCCTATGCATCCTTATGTTATTTAGATCATTTAGATCCGCTTTACGTCACTATAAACAACCTAAGCAGAACCCCAGCTCAGACACAGTCACAAGGAAAATTCTTTCCATCAAAAAGAATGATCACTCTGTCCCTGTCATCCTGTGTACCAAACCGTAGTTCTAGAGCCAGGATGGAAAATTGGCATCCTTTACTGATGATGGGAAGAAACAAAAAGAGGGGGTTCCTGTGTGGGTAAGAAAGGGACATAAACCTAACAAGGAAGGAAGGAGACCCTAAAAGTGGGTGTGGTAATCTTTGCTCCCCCTCTCTCGCCTCTCATCCATTCTCCTTCCTAGCCTGGTCTCAGCCAGGTCAGGGATGAGGTCTCCCCATAGATTCACACCACACCGCCATCTGGCCTGCCCCTGGAACCTTGGCCCCAATCACCCTAGGACAACAGATCCAGTGGCTCCTTCTCAACGTGTGCCCCGTAAGTCCCTGTGTGGTAGTTCGTGGTGTCAAGCTCACTTTCCTTCTGAAGAGTTCCCTTATCTATTCTGGAATAACTGCTCCTAAGACCACTCTTTTCTCTACCCGTAACCAAGCGCCGCTGTTCACCAAGGCACTACCCCTGACTTTCTTAAAAAACTTTCCAGGGGAAATTTCTTCTTCCATAGGCCAACCATCACCCAGACAGAACTCTCTAAAGCAGTGGTCCCCAACCTTTTTGGCACGAGGCACTGGTTTCATGGAAGACAAGTTTTCACAGGCAGGGGGTAAGGAAATGGTTTCAGGATGATTCAAGCACACTTATTGTGCACTTTATTTCTATTATTATTACATTGTAAGTTCACGTGCAATTTACTACATTAAACTATTTTAAATTGCACATGAATTCTATGTCTACCCGGTATATAATGAAACAATTATACTACTCACCATAATGCACAATCAGTGACCAGTAGGAGCCCTGAGCTTGTTTTCCTACAGCTGGACTACTAGAGAGTCCCATCTGGGGGTGACGGGAGACAGTGACAGATGAAGCTTCACTCACTTGCACTCACTCCCGCCATGCAGCCCAGTTCCCAGCAGGCCACGGGCTGCGGCCGCTCCATGGTGTGGAGATTGGAGACTATAGCTCTATAGAGTTCCAGAACAAAATTATCAGTTTTCAATTGTATGTTCTCCATCTTACGTTTTAAAAAATTAAATTCATCCCTTCCTCCCCTGATTCTACTAAAAAGAAAAAAAATTGTCATCTGTTTTCCATGTTCTTTCAGTTAATGTTACCATCTTAGCCCATTCTTTTGGGTTTGTCATCTCACATCTTTAACTCTCCTTTTTTTGTTGTTGTTGTTATTGTTGTTGTTGCAATTTTTTTTGCCGGAGCTAGGTTTGAACCCACCACCTCTGGTATATGCGGCTGGAGCCCTACTCCTTGAGCCATAGGCACCGCCCTCTTTAACTCTTCTTTAGATTAGCTATCCCTGTATCTACTCAATTGCTATCAATTGTATTTTCCTATCAATTCTATTTTCTAGAGAAGTCAACTTTTTTTCATTGTTGGGGTTTCATTTAAGAGTCAAATTTTGATTAACCATGGCAAAGGCTGGTCAGCCTTTAAAAAAAGGCATGGGGCTGTGCACTTGTAGTCCCAGCTACTTGGGAGGTTGAAGACAGAGGATCATTTGAGCCCAGGAGTTCGAGGCAACTGTCACTGTACCATGTACTCCAGCCTGGGTGAGGGAGTGAGACCCTATCTCTTACAAAAAGAAAGAAAGAAAAAAAAAGGACAGGAGCCATTCAATCAGGAGTAGATAATTAGGTTTTAGGTCACAATGGTGACAGGCTGGCATTAACTTGTTCACATGTAAGTCAGGGCCATCTGGGGATCCAACATACCAACACAAAAGTCCTTTCCTGTACAGCTGACACTGGGAGCTCCACCCTGTACTGAGGGAGTGGGTCCTCAGAATCTCGGGGGGATAAGGAAACAAATTCCATGTCCAAACCAGTCTGACTAGAAAGGAAGTGCTGGTTGACTTTATACAATGTCTCCAAAATCTAGCTCAGTGAATAATGAGCATTAGCCGGTGTTTAACTAAACATTTTCAATCTTACAGAAGCTGAAGCAATCACCAAAGACAGGAACAAAGAGAAGTGAGCTCAGCCTTCACCCCACGGCACTCAATTTTTCTCTCAAGCCCCAAGTAGCTGAGAGGTGGAAAGTCTAGAAACAGAATTGAACATATCTAATCTCTTTTATAACAATGTTCTTATTTTAACCCATGTCATCAGGGGAAATGGCTGAAAATCGTGACAAATACAACATCAATAAACATAATAATAATTGATTTTCCAGAGATGAAAAATTTGAAATTAGTGGCCATTTCCCCCCAGAGCACCCGCTGATTAATTTAATGTTCATCTTAGTCTTTCAAAGACATCCTCTTACTGCTGATCTGCTCTGCCAGACTTTGTGATGGGTTTTGTGGTTTAGGACCCGGTGGTTAAACTATATTGCAGAGTTCTGCAGTTTTAAAGAGAATCCTGGTAGTTTAAGGAGGGCCGCAGCCAGAACAACGAAAGTTAAGATACGTAAAGCAGTTGAGTTTCCAGAGATTGGAATTTGGGTTTTTCATATAGGAAATGTGTTCAAAGTCTGTACTACTCAAAATGTTTCTAGCTTAGGTATCCTTGAGATACCCTGAGAAAGACTGCCTATATCTCAATGAAAGAGCACCCGACCTTCAGTAAATTAATCCAGAAACCTCAGCACGGAACAAGATGAGACCCCGGTGACTATCTGCCTTCCCTCCTCTCTCCCCTCCCTCCTTCCCTGCTTCCTGCCTTCCTTTCATTTTTACGCCTCTTCTCTCCCTCCCTCCTCTTCTCCTTTCTTCTTCCTTCTGTAACTCTAAAAGAATAACAATCTTTAAACCATTTCAAAGTTTGGTATTCAAATGGAAGAAATAGTATGACTTCCTTTTTTCTGGGTAAGTGAAGTGAGCTAGAGATAGACAGAGAGGTTGGGGGACTTTCTAAGACTCTGTAGCGACTGAATAAATGACCCAGAAAAACAGATTGAAGTTTCTGAGTTCCAGGGGACTCCACTCTCTACAAGTAGCCAGCCCCAGACCACGTCAGGGAGAACTGTAGCCAACCCCCTCAGCCAAGGTGCCATTCAATGCCCAGTAGACACAGATCAACCCTGCATGGAGCCCTCCATCTGGGTGTGCAGAGGCACCTCCCCACTTGTCCTAAGTGGCACATCACTTAGAAACATATACTTTATCATTTCAAACATATAGGAGTAATCTGCCTTCTCCATTTTTAGGGACCAGGAATTCCTCAGACCCTCCTGCACAGATGAGCTAGTCCTGTGCTTGGAAAACCTCTGATGGCCAGTGGCTCCTGGCCCTGGCTGCCCTGTCCCTTCCCTTTAAAGCTGCTGTCACCACTCATTTCAACAGTCCACTTCCTAAGGCCATTACTGTGCAGTGTAATTGATCCTGTCTTGAACCCCAGAGCACCCAGCCTAGTATCCTTGTACCCAGCAAATCCACCATCCAAAGGTGCTTCCACTCTTCCCAAATGCGTGCACCCCAACCTCACTCTCATCTTCCTTTCTGCCCCTCCCACAGCCCCCACAGTTGTACCAGGAGGCATAAGATACTTTCTGTAAAGATGTTTTTAGCCTCCTACTGAAGCATTTATAATTATTTCCCAGCATAATTACCATCTATAGCCTTCACTCAAGCAATGTCATTCCTCCCCCGTAGATTTACCTAAGGATTTACCTAACGATCTTTGACACTTTGCACAGCCTGGCTCTCCCTCAAGAAGAGGCAAGGTGAGAGGGCAGTGCTGTACCTCACCTGTAGGCCAAGCTCCCGGGGTCAGGGCTGGACTTTGGTAAATAAAACAAAACCATTTCTCTAAGGAAAACAAAGTTATCACTTGGAAACACTTAAAGATCCATCTTGTAAACATTTTTCCACCAAGATACATCTTTCTAAAACATATCAGAAACGAAAGGGAGAAAACCTCTTCATGCCCCATCCTAACTTCTGTCTTCCAGGGCAGTTATGCAGAGCAATGCTGGGAATATAAGGAAGTCACACAACAGCGAATCGAGTTAGAGCAGCAGACACAGCCTGTGTCACCGAGTCACCGTGCCGAGCACAGGCCCCATTTATAACCTGGTCTTTAACTTTGTTTGTCTTTGTAGACATTTGCGGGAGCATCTTACTTTCCAGAAGTTAGGGTCCAATCATCATTACTTGTCTTTGGAGAAAATGAGATTATGCAGCTTTAATTCCGCTTCTCAGAAAGTCCACGTTGTAATAGATCACTCTTCACTGACCCTCCTTCCCCTTGGCCCTGGTGCTGGAAGAGCAGCCAGTAAGGGTGGGATCCTTGACACTGAATCTGAGTCACACACATGGAAAGTTGAGCAGAGAGGGCACCTTCTCCTTCTGTGTTTGTGACTGAGAACCCCGTGCTCCCCAGGAGTGAGCCCTGCAGAGCTTTGCGACTTGCCTGAGTTTGCCCGGGGCTGCCGTGATGAAGGACAGCAGACTTCACAACTCAGACACTGATGTTTCTTTCTCACAGTCCTGGAGGCTCAAAGTTCCAGATGAAGGTGCCAGTGGGTTGATTCTTCTGAGGCTTCAGGGAGGAGAGTTCCAGGATCCCCTCTGTGACTTGTCCACGCTCATCTTCTCCCTATGTCTCTCCTCACTCTGTATCCTCCCTCCGTGTGCCAGCCTCTGTGCCCAAATTTCCCCTTTCACTGAGGACACCAGTCATATCAGCTTAGGGCTCACCCCAATTACCTTTCACCAGACAACCTCAAGACTCCATTTCCAAATAAGGTCACATTTTGAGATATTGGGGATATTCATCCCTTCCAATGCACAATTTGGGGGGAAACTGTTCAGTCCACAATACAGCTCACACAGACCATCCCAGATTCCAGAGAATGTTCTGGTGTAGGTGAGCTCCCTCCCCTACTTCACTGTGACTCTTGGGTGTGGTTTCATCTCTGCAGTTAGCTTCCAGCTCAGAAGTCAATGTCCAGGTTTCCCACTCTGCCACTAGCTTTGCCCCACAGGATGACCATGTGCTGCCAGCAGAAGGCCCCTCACAGTGTCGGAAGCTATGCCCATGGGTGGCACTTGCAGGAGTATCAGGGGAGATAGAGGTCGGGCTTCAGAAAAAGGCCCCCTTCCCCATAACAAGCTTTGGTCAGGGAATCTGTAAGCTTCAACAATCCTCTTACCTTTATTCCTAGACCTGAATTCTGTCTCAGCCCTTCTCAAAGTTAGATTTCATTCATTCATTCATTCATTCATTCCACAGAGTGTTTCTTCCATGGGCAGGGACTATGCTAAAATCTGGGAGCCCAAATAATGTGGAAAACAAGGACAGGAGGAAATGCCATACCAGCATAGCAAGGGGCACTCTGGTTAGAATGTGAGTGTGGACGCTACAGGTTTTGTTTTGGCCAAGTGTGTCCTACTGCAGGTGTGGTGTGACAGAAGTTAGGGGGTGAGCGCAGGATGGAGCAATTGACAGAGACAGCTGTCAGGACGGCACTTGAGACCTGGAGAGAACCAGCCGGTGGCTCCAGCCTCTCATCTCTCACCACACAAGGCTGGCTCCTTCCTCCCCACTCCTCCCCAGATGAAGGCCCTCCTTCATCTCCCATCCTTCCTGACCTCTGCCCAAGCCGTGTCTCAGGGTTCTCCTAAGTATAAAAGATTCCTGTGACTACTGCAAACTTAGTTACTTCACACAAATTTACTACCATATAAATTTGGGATCTGGAAGTCTGAAGTTGGTCTCATTGGGCTGAAATCACATTGTTCACAGGACTATATCCCCTTCTGGGGGCTCTAAGACAGAATCTGTTTCCTTGCTCCTTCCAGCTGCTGGAGGCTGCCTGCATCCCGTGCCTCGTGGGCCTGTCCTCCATCTTCAAATATGGCAGTGCAGCATCTCCACATCTCTCCCTCTGACTCTGACCTCCTTCCACTTACAAGGGCCCATGTGTTGACACTGGACCTACTCAGATAATCCAGCCTAATCTTCCCCATCTTAAGCTAATTGACACCTTTCTTTGCATCTGCAACCTTAATTCTCCCTTTCCATGTAATATAAATTAGTCACAGGTTCCAGGATTAGGGTGAGGACATCTTTTTTAAAGACAAAGGGACAAAGGGGGAACTATTCTACCAACCATACTAAGCACAGACAAATTCCTTCCTGCAAGTAATTCCACTGTTTACATTAGGAAAATAAGACTCTGACTTTGGCACATAAGAATGAAAGAGTCCATTAGGCTTTTTCAACAAAAACATGACCTGAGTAAGGACTGTTTGGAATTCAGTGGGTAAAACACCACGGAAAAATCAGGGAGGAGAAAGTTAAGACAGACAGCACTTGCAGGTATCTCGCTTGGTTTGAAGGTCGTAAGGAGGCTATTCACATGAAAGAGTGGAGCAGGACCCCAGGATTAAAGTGTTCTTGATAGATTCTTCACTCTCCAAGTCCAGGGAATCAAACGCCCAGCTCCCTGGATCCTCAGCCCAGTCCACTGGCCAGTCAGCTTTCTGGAGCCATCTAGCACAGTGAGACCGTGATGGGCAGCCCACACACCTGCAGTAGCTGGATTGTGAATCTCCTGAGGTCCTTGTCAGGCAGTTCAGGCTCAGCAGAGAACTCCCAAGTTGATGGATTCTCCCTTAGCCAGTCTCTGTTCTAAGTCCTGGGGTCCAGTACCCTCAGGATTGGACTCATGCTAGTGACCAGATCCTGCTGGTCCCCGATGACAGTGATACCGGATTTCAAGTTCTTGGTCTCGGGGATTTGAAGAATGAATCCATGGCCACAGGATCAGTACTAAGTCAGGATTTATTCAAGGAACAAAAATTACAACAACTGCAAAAAACCAAACCTCCTGGCAGAGAGAATCCAGGAGGGGAACAAGTTCTCCTGCTCCCTCTTTCAGGTCTGTCCTGCTGCTCTCTACTCAGGGGGTTATACAGTGGCAAGGGGGTTGTTTTGCCAGAACTCAATGTTGACTTTTAGGGGTGGGCCCTCATCAATTATAGGCAGCTGTCCAATGAGCTCTCAGGCCTTAGAAACTGACATGAAATTGACCAGACAGCAAGGCCCATCCATGAAATTGACCAGTCAGAAGTGCACATGGAGGACACAGCAAGGGGCCAGTGTCTCCCCTGCAGGTGTCCAGCTGGATAGCAAGCTAGTTCCTCCATCCTCTGCATCATCAACACTTCCAGGGCTAAGGTAACAGGTCTGGTGCCACCTTGTCCTGCATCAACAGGGCCTCCCATTACCTTTTGTCAGTAACCAGGTCCAGTGGATCCTCATTCTGAGATATAATCCTAGTAGTAGGCCTGGGCCAGGAGGGGCCATGGGTATGCATAGGTGGGGCACACCCACTGTCCTGCAAGGGAGAGCTCTCTGCAGTGCTCTTCTAACTCCTCCCAGGAAGGGTGAGTTACTTCTGCAACTCAGGGTTCAGGGAGACCAGAAGATTCAAGATTTTGAAGGTATCAATCCATATGTCTCCATCCAAGCAGGACTGGGGCCTGGATAAAGTAAGTAAAGCAGCTAGAATGCCAAACTTCAAGAGTTACATCCTCCCCACACATGCAGACCTGCATGTGAGCACCTCCCTAAACTGTGCACCCCGGGCACCTCACTCCCTCATCCTAGTTGCTGCCTTGCATCCAAGTGTCAGGTCACATTCTTTCCCAACCAGGGGTCTGGCTTTGGCACAGAAGACAAGCCTTGCTTGGAATGTAACCTACTCCAGCAAGGACCTGATGGATTGTGTAAATCAATCAGCTATGAGGATGGAGCCTGGGTCAAGGGGGAAAAGTGATGGCCCAACATATTGAGATCCAATTCCCAGAATTTCTAAGAGCAAATGGCTCCTGTGAACAAACAAGCTGGAGAGGAAGTATCATGGGAAGCCAGAGAACCATCAGATACTCCCATTTCGTGGGAAGTCTCATCTAGAAACCACACGGAAGCTGAAGGATGACAGGAGACTGTTCAAAATCCACTGTTTCGGGATATGCCAGGTGATCTCATCGAAAATAAAGAACAAAATATTGCCTCTTGCATCTCCCACTATAAGGAAGGAAGCCCAAGGGTGACTTCAAAGACCAATTTATGACATGTGAAACTTACTAAATGTAGAATATAAATGTCTCAACACAATAAGAACATGCCATGAGGCTATTTTAACCATTTTGATGAAAATATTTCAAATCGTACATAAAACCAGCACATTGTACCCCATGACTGCATTAATGTACACAGCTATGATTTAATTAAAAAAAAAAAAACGTGATACGACATTGAAAGTTAAAAAAAAAGGACCAGTTTATGATGTTCAAGAGCAGCAGAAGGGATTATCAACAATGCCGGGCTTTTGCACAAATAGACATGTGTTGAGGCTCTCAAAGGAACATCAGCAACAAAAAAGAACAGAAAACATGAAATTTTATCAAGTTTCCAACCTACTACATCGTATATCAATTAGCTATTGTCATATAACAAACCACAACAAATTTAGTGGCTGAAAACAACTGGCCTTTATTTAGCTCATGATTCCGTCAGCAATTTGGTCTGGGCTCAGTTGAATGGGTCCTCTGATTTTGCCTGGGCTCACTCCTACACTGTGCTTAGCTGCTGAGTCACCTAGGGACTGCTGGTTTGGGATGGCCTCATCAGAGACATGCCACCATTGTTCCCTGTGTTTGCTCTCTTCCCTAGCAGGGCTACCCTGGTCTCATTCACATGACATCTGGGCAAGCCCCCAAAAAAGAAGCTCACCAGACCTCTGGAGCTCTCAGCAATGACACATCACTTCTGCTACACCCTATTAGCCAAGACCAGTCACAGGGCAGCCTAATTCAAGGACAGGGGAACAAGATGCCCCCTCTTCATGGAAGAATTGCAAAGTCACATTACAAAGAACATGGAAATAGGGAAAATTGAAAGCTTACTGCCATTTTTACAGCCTGTCAGTCTGCTAGAATCTGTACAAATGAACATTTGTGGGGCCTTCCAAGGAGCAGCTGCTAAGAGGGTGAGGAGAGCAAGAGCCTGGTCAAATTCCCAGGCCAGTCATTTCAAGGCAAGTGTCAGAAATTCCTAAATAGATCTGATATCTCTCCTTAGAAACGCAGCAGGAAAAAGTGGCCCTGGCCAAACACTGACCTTCACTGCACCTTTCTCTGCCTCTAAAGTGACCTCTGTGTGTTTCCTGTCCTCTTTCAGAGTCAATTTACAAATGATTCCCCTGACTTCTGCCTTTGGAACAGAGCAAATGTGTGGATATACTGAAAGGGACAGACAATTTATTCAAGAAAAATGGAACAAATTCTTACAAGCTACCTGGCATCCTTTGGACGTGATTTTTATGACACGCTTTCTCTCTTTCTCAAAAGAGAAGAGAAACAAGGAAATAATCTGACACATAAACTACACTATCAAGTCTGCACACACACAAAAAGACACAGACAGCAAGGAGAAAAGTCTGCCAAACACTGAGGTTGGGAGCCAAGTGAGCCATATGGTTTTGGGAACCTAATCTGTGCGATGACCTTGAGGCTGTGGAGTGAGCTGGGTGGTGAGGAGAGCAAAGCAGTAAGACCTGGTACAGGTAACCCCAGTGCCAGATCTCGTCATTAGGAGATCCATGTGACAATTATTACTCTTTTCCCTTGAAAATTGGCATTTAATGAAGCAAGGCACAATTTCCTAAATCTCCAATCCACATTTTCACTTTTCTTTGTAAAATTCTTTGCTCTGTTTTTTTTTTTCTTCTGTTTCCCTTTTTCCTCCTCATTATCCTCTTTTCCCTTCCCCATTATGGAAGAACGATTTTCAAGCTTTGCTTTCTTGTCAAGCTAAAAGCCCGTGGGAATCAACTAGCAACCCTTCTGTTTTCCCTCTTTCTTTTCAGGGAGATTTGCAAGGTAGCAGAGGTGCCGCCAGTGTTACCTAAACCACTCCAAGAAAAGAATGTGTAAAGAAAAAAGAAGTAAGTGGGCTCTCACTCCTAAAATGCCTGTAAGATGTGGATTTAAAAAGACATGTGCTAAGGGGTCAAGCACAAGGAGCTGAAAAATGTTTTAGGGTTCAAAACTCAGTGGGCTGGTAGCTTGAGGAGAATTTAGCCACCCTCTAGTTGCAAACCAATCTGACCCTCCCTAAAGTAAGGAGATCCCTGCCTGAGCTCAAGAAGACATGGTCTACCAGTGCTAAGTTCTTGTATACCAGTTCTTGTATATGAATCAATAAGATACTCTAAATTGAATTTGCCCTAATGAGCTTGATGTATTCAAAAAGACTAAATAAAGGGAGGCAGCACAGAGGGGTGGTTAAGAGCACAGACCCAAGCCAGACTTCTCAGGTTTGACTCCTGACTCTACTGGTATTGTGGGTCGCCTGTGTTCCCATCCGCCAAAATCCATATGCTGCAGTCCTGACCCCCAGCATCTGAGAATGTGACCTTACTTGGAGACAGAGTTTTTACAAGGTAATCAAGTGAAAATGAAGTTATTGGGGGGGGGGGGGATCTAATGCACATGACTGGTGTTGTTATAAAAAGGAGAAATTTGGACACATGGACCGGCACATGAGGAGCCTGTCGCGTGAAGATGAAGGCAAAGGTCAGGGTGATGGGTCTACAAGCCAAGGAACACCAAAGAGTGCCAGAAACCCCCAGAAGGTGGAGAGAAGCCTGGAACAGATCCTCCCTCACAGAAGGAGCCAACGCTGTCAACATCTTCATCTCAGACTTCTGGCCTCTGGAACTGTGAGAGAATAAATTCCTGTTGTTTAAGGTACCCAAGCTGTGGTAATTCGTGATGGCAGCCCTGCCCCCTTCATACAGCCCCTCCCCATCCATCTGAGTGCCGCCGGGCAGGTCCTCTCCTTGCCCGGTCTGTAACATATGGTTGATCACACTGGTGTCTAACGCAGAGGGCTGTTAGGGGGATCAAGTAAACGAATTCATATGTGCAAGTGTTTCAAAAAGATGTTGACACAAGAAAGAGGCATGTGAGTATTTGCTAAATAAAACTTCTTAAAAATCCCCACCTGCACAGGTCATTATAGGAATTATGAGTGAATCTGCCTAACTCTGCTGTCCGTGTGTGTTAGAGGGGAAATAAGAAATCCTTCAGAAAGCCTAAAAGTCATCACTCATTGCAAACACTGTCCACAGTTGTTATAATTAGACCTATGTTGTTTTCTTCATTTTTCTTTCAATAGTGTGATCTGGCAGGGCCTAGGGCCTTTGGGTTTCTAATAAATTATTAATCTAGGAGTTAATAATTCATGTTAATTGGTGCTATAAGCCACTCTCTCTGGCAAATGTGAGCAAAGGTCACAACTTTTTAACAGTAAAGGTGAAACCTTTTCTAAGATTTGTTCCCCCCCCCCAATCATCTATCATAGAAATATTAAGATACAGAAAACAAATTTTAACCAGAGCTGGGAAAGCAAGATAATTCCAAGGGTAAAGGTCCAGACATCCAGTTGCAACACATAGACCAGCGGAGCCTCCACAGCCCTGCTGGAAGGAGAGGTCTCCCAGGAGCTCAGAGTCCTCCACCCCAGGAGCCTTCCCAGAAGGATTCGGCCATGCAGGTTTGTGAACCTTTGACAAGATAACGTATAATAATTCAAATGCTGACTCATTGATCAAAAATTTTTTTTTCAGAAAAGAAAAGAAGGCATTTGAGAGACTCGCTCACCGGTGGGATTTTTCGTAATAAACTATAATTCTTCTAAATTACAAGGCACAGACTTAACACAAGAGACCATTCATCTATACTGGGTGACAGCCACAGAATTCTAAGCAGAACTCTTTCCATGTTGACGTCTTTGATTTCAATTAACGTATTTAAGTTCTGCCTTTTCTTTCTTCCAGAAAGAATTGGAGGCAATGCCTGATGGCAGGCCACAGAAAGCAAGACATGAAAGCTCCTTACCTGGACAAATTTGCATTCACTTTCCAACTCCTGGATCACCCCTGGGTCGGTGAGGCAGCAACAAGGGGTCCAGTTGGGCTGGGTGTTTGGTCCCTTTTTTAGTCTTGATGATTATTTGAAAGCTTCCTGTCAAGTCACAGACTGATATGATGAAATAACTTACCCCATTTATTATTTATCTAATCATTTATTAGAAACCCTGAAATAAAGATTTTCCTAAAATAAAGATTATTCTTAGTAATTTTTTTCAGTCTTGATTAAAAGAGAGATGTAAAATATGCAAAGAATGATGTCTGAAGACTTAAGATAAAATGTACATGGAAATCACCAGCTTAAAGAGTTTCAAGGCCAGAAGTGAAATCCTTCAGCTCTTGTTTTTTTCTAAAGAAAAGCTGAGTCGCATGTGCTTTCCATTGAGCCGCTTTCCAGCCATTTACATAGTAGGGAAATATATATTTGGCAACAGGTCCTATTTTTAGGAGTCCTTGAAATTTGCCCTTTTGAAAATGTTTTCATTTTTGGCACGTATGTGGGTTTTAAGGAGAATGAAAACACAAAGCAAAAAAGAAAAATATGTACAAAAAGGAATGATTTCTCCAGCCCCATGTAGCACAATAAGAAAGTAATCATTCAGTTGTGACTTTAAAAATGGACCCTTGCCTAGATTTTCCAACTATTTCCTTCTAAATGAGCGTTTCTCTACAGAACTGAACTAATGTAAAGAGACAGGCTGTGCCCGAGCCAGAACTGAACAAGCAGGAAAGGACGGAGGCTGTGTTTTCACAGGAGGAACTTAGCAAAATAGTCCCCACTGTCCTTCCCTGCGCAGCCTCGTGGGTGGATGCCGGAGAAGGTGCCCCATGCCCCTGCCGTGACCTGAAGTGGGTTTCCCAGCCTGACTCGGGAGCATCACTAGATGTCTATTATTTGCAGTCAGTAACAAAGATTCATCCTTGTGTCCATCGTGCAACCAGGAGAATCTTTGTCACTCAGTGTGATTAATAGCCGGACCTCGCGTGGGCAGAGGGAGAGGAAGCCCTTCACTTAGACCCCTGCTGGACTCGGAGCAGGCTTCGTGGAGTTTTCCTGCCTTTTGACCAATTACGATTCCAGAATTCCACCACCGGAGGAAAGATGGTAAGCGGAGTGTTTCGTTTCGGGCTGTGCGTTCAACCCCAAGTCCTGTATCTGAGGTCCAAGAGGGCTGTGGGACTCTGCCCACCGGCCCAGCTGACCGCGATGTCCGCCCCAGTGGGCTCTGTCCTGCCTGCTTCTCCTCCGCTGATTGTCTTCAGCACCCTTAGACAGAGTCCATTATAGGATGAAATATAAAAATAAAAGAGAGAGCCACGTCGTGTTTAAGGAGTGTCAGCCTGCGGGGAACGCACAGCAGACCCCCTTTTCAAAACGAGAGACCTGAGAACTGGAGCCTGCAGAGGCTGGGACTGGGCTCGGCTCAGGGAGCCCAGAGGAACCAGCCCACCTGCGTCACATCAGCGCCCCAGCTCTGGGGCTCTCAGCTACTCTGCTCTGTGCCGCGGCCTTTTCTTTCACTTTCTGAACTCCCATGTTTTTATTACCATCGTGACCCCACTTCTTTTTTTCTTTCTCCTCCTTCGTAAAAATGGCTGGATTTATCCCACTTGCTCCAGACCTTAACTTCCTGTCCTCCCTACCAGGGCAAATCCAGTCGTAGCTCTCAGAGGGTCAGGGAGCCCCTAGGTCTGAGCAGCTCCTCACCTTCACCTCACTTGCAATCAGCCTGCCTCAAAGTTCTCTTCCCAGACGTCATTTGGGGACTTCCCTTAGCAACTGTATAAAAGCGCTGAGATCAACAGGTTTTTTCCCTTCTATCCCTACCCAAGGAGAAAGCAAACGTGGCTGCCCTTGCCATCCCTAATCTGCAGCTTCTCTGATCTCCCACCACGTTCTGGAAAGTCACATCCCATAGTGTCTTTTCCGAGGCTCATGTGACAAACACTCAGGCTCTTTCCCACTGAACTTTCCCCTCCGTCTTCCCGTTGCCAGAACTTTGGGTCTTGTTTCCAGCTCTGTGGCCCTCCACTGGGAAAACAGCACCTGCCCTGACTCCCCACCCCTCTATGGGAGCCTCAGCTGAGCAGGAGTGTTCTCCACCCTCCCTCCCCACACTCCTCTACTCACAGATCTGTTTCTAAACCTCCAGCTCCCTCTCTCTTGCCCAGTCTCATCTAGAACCCTTTCCACTCACTTCACAGGGCAGCTCCTGCCCTACCCAATCTAACAATCCTCTTAAGCCCCCCCCCCCCACACACACACACACAAAGTATTGCCAATCAACGTTCATGGAGCTCTTTGTCCAGTTTGGGAATTTTCCGCTGCTCCCCCAACCTCACCCCATCTGCTTCATGACAGGCTGCAGCAATGACAACTTTTGGGTCCCAGCCCCTCTCTCTACAAGTTTGTTCTGATTTGGGGTATGTGGCTTCACCCTGCACCCCCTCACTTCTACTCTGCCCAAGCTCCTGAGGACAGGGTCCCCTTGTTAGTTTTAGTAGCACTGTGTGTACAGTAAATTATGACACTAAAGTGGGCATTAAATTCCAATTCTATGGGTGTATAGGAATCCTAATCATTCCTTCCAAGTCCATGAAAGTGCCCCTGCCTACAAAACATGTCATTTTGCACCAAAATGACATCTACACTGAAGGTTCAGCCCAGCATGGCAGGCTTTGCAAGCACAATTTTAATCCCTACTCCTACCATGCCATTTTTGGTTGATGTGTTCCTAAGTATTTAAGTGAGTGAATATTCCTTTCCTTCCACCCTACCCATCTCCACACCACACACACACACACACACACACACACACACAAATACCACTGATTTTGCCTTAAGGAAGAAGTAAATGCAGATTCCTCTGGCTTTGAGCAGACAAGACAGAGAATTAGTTTCTTCTATGATCCTAATATCTTCCATTTAGAAAGCTAAATGGAAGTGACACCAGCAAGCTGTGTCACTGCTTAGACACAGGTTAAGCTAGAGAATAAGCTGAAACTTGGGAGTACTAAGGATGGGAGCACCCATACGCTCATCTGTCTTCCCAGACCCCTCCGCAAGTTCCAGGCTGGATTCCCTGCCCTATGTCCATAACGTGCCTCAAAAGCACGTAAAAATAGGCCTCCCCAAGGCCACCTTCTTTGCTTCTCTCCACAGGAAAGCCAGGTAGAAACTCAAGAACTTTCCTGGATGCCTCCCTTCCGTCATCCCCCACATCATCCAAGTAGTCTCAGTTCTGCTGGACAGATGACCTAACGTCACCTGAGCCTGGCCTGGCCTCTTTGTCCCCATGACTCCTCCTTCAACACAGAACTAGGGGTGGCCTTGTGTTGCCTTAACTGCCTTGTCACCTGCACCCTGGATGCAGCTGCCTACCTTTGTCCCCTCTCTGCTGCCTATACATAAAGCCCAGGAGAGGTCTGGGCTAGAAAGCTGGGTTTGGGGGCACCCAAAGCCTCAGTTCTCAGTATTTCCTCTTCCTTTGCTTTCTACCTCAACACACACAGTAGGTGGGGGGGTGAAGCACCTTTCTGTAGATTCTATAAACAGAGGTAGTAGGATGACAGCAGAAGTTGCTTCATGCTCCAGAGGGTGGCATGCAAGGCTTTCCAAGGTCTGGCCTCTGCTGTGCTTTAATCTGCAGCCATACTGAAGGGCACATTCACCACCCCACCAGCCCTCACCCTCACGCCCCCGGGGAAAGCTCTTCCTCAGCATCCGCACAGCCCCACACAAGCCCCTCCCCATTATTCACGGAGGAAAATCATTTGTAAGCTTGCTCAGATGTTCTAGCCTCATCCATAGTGCTGCCTCTGTCAGCTCTAGCTGTGTAACAACCACAAAAGACATTTAGTTCCTCACAGATCTGGAGGCCAGGAGTCCAAGATCAGGTTCCAGCCAGTTTTAGTTCCTGGTGAGAGCTCTTCCTGGCTTGTGAACAGCTGAGTTCTGTGTCCAGTGTAACCTGTCCTTGGTGGCTACCCATGGCAGGGGCAGAGGGAAAACAAGAGAGAGAGAGATCAGTCTGGTGTCTCTCCCTCTTCTCATAAGGCCACTGATCCAATTGGATTAGGACCCTACCCTATGACCTCATCAAAACTTAATTACCTCCTAAAAGTCCTATATTCAAATATAATCATATTAGGGGTTATGGCTTCAACATAAGAATTCTAAGGGAAGGGATTTAGTCCATAAATCAAATATAACCATACCTCAAAACCCTACCTGTACATGCTAGAATAATGACCTCCATTGATTCAACTGCTCTACAAATCAGTGTGCTGCTTGCTTTAATATAGAAGTTATGTGTAATATATTTTATTGTGATTATACCATGTTTCATTATTATTGTTTGTTAAGTAGAAATATAATATGCTTGTACATCTTCTAATTTGTGCCTTGTGAAATTAGTAAGATTTGGCTATTTTTAACTTTAAAATGTTGATTGCATTGAGTTAAATCCAAAATATATATGTATGTGTAATTTGTCTTTGTATGTTGGTCAACTATACAAAACATTTGTAATTTAACATTGATTTACTGATATGTACACCATTTGTCCCACAAAAATTTTAAAGAAAAAAGGTCACAACCAACCAGCATGATTATACAAACAGCAAAATATATTTCATAAAACTAAGGAAGTTTCACAATTGCCATCAATCTGTGAGTCATAACAGGAAAAAAGAACTGATGGGCTGATAAAGATAAAGGCCCACTTCACCTGCCTCTGAAGGAGCCACACCCTCTATTCTTCGCTGAATTATTAAAATCGAGAGATAGAAGTTACTATTCTGGAAATGGATGGATGGCGTCAGCTATCATGTAACAAGTTAGATTATTTTTTCCTTTAGCTCATAGTTCCCGCTCACATACTTACTGAAAGACTGAAAATAAAAAATGCTGGGGATCATTAAATACCACCAGTTATGTGGTATCTAACCAGATCTTCAATGTTTATTAAAACTGATTGGGCAGTGCCTGTAGCTCAAAGGAGTAGAGCACCGGTCCCATATGCCAAAGGTGGCGGGTTCAAACCCAGCCCTGGCCAAAAACTGCAAAAAAAAAAAAAAAAAAACTGATTAAAGTTTAATTTTTAATTCACTTAAATTACACATTAAGAAAAATTCAGGCCTGTATTCTAGAAACTGATGCCTTATGAAACTAGTCTATAAAATAATCAGATTAATTAACAGAAGTCACACAGGAAAGACAGACTGACTACAACGACCATCACTGGCCTAACTCACTCAGTGTCAAGACTAACTTCTGTGAGGCACTGAGGCTACTAAGAGTTGTTTGTTGAGAAGCTGCAGAAAGATTGTACTTAGGTGTTCCCACCAAACTGGACTGTGAACCCAGAGATGAGAAATGAGAAGTCATTGAATGCCCTGCCCTCCATTATGGCCATTTTCTAAGGCCAATACTCAGAGTCTGCATTACCCATGAATCAGACTCTCCCATGCATATAAGGGGCCATTAAGAATTGCCATTCCTTTCTAATGGAAATGAGTTCATGCACTGAAAGATAAGAATTCATCCACGTTAGATCCAAACAGACTAATTTCTATAGGTAGAGAATTGGAAAACTTCAGTATTTGGGGAGGGGTGTTTAGAAATGCTACCCTACAGCTCTCTCTGCCCCGTCGGAGCCTCCCCTCCACCCATAGCCACAGCCCAGGAAGTGATAAAGATTCTCTCTTCACCTAGACTGGGTCTCATTTTCACTCGCCATTCCCTTAGATGTGAGGTTCCAGAACTTTCCTTTCTTTTCAGACGACCTTCCTCTTGATCCAAGGTTCACACACTAGTTTCCCTGGAGCTTTTCTTATTCTTTATTCTTAGAAACAGACTCTCTGTGGGAGCACAGAACCACTGATTTGCACATTCTGAAAAAAAAGCCAAACCGTGTCCTCCCCAGGTAGGAGCTCCATTTTCCTACAAGGGATTGAGAGTGGTTCCAGAAACATTCAAACTTTGAGAGGCTGTAAAGGAACCCTTCCTTCCATCCTCCACCACTTCCCATCTGCACGCTCCCCTATTTTCCGGAGCCTGCTCTTCTGGACTCTTTCATTCCCACCCCTGGATTTGACTAAGCTGGTCACCACGTTGGCTTCCGCAAGTGACCACCGTTCTTCGCTCTAGCTCCTCACTTCACCTCTCTCACACATAACTTTCTTTTCATAGGATTCATAAAAACATTTAACAAGATGATTCTAAAAAGATGCTGGTGCCTCCTATAGAAGTCAAAGAAGCTGCCACCCACCCATTACTGCTAATAAGAGCAGGGACCTCACATTTTAAGACTATTTCCTATTTATTTTCTGAATTCATTGGAAGAGATTTCATTGTTTAATTTTTTTTTTCCAGTACAGGTGACATTGGACAACACAGGTTTAAACTGCATGACCTACTTTTAGGTGGATTTTTTCCGATAAAAGTTACAGCAGGTGTGCCAGCTTCCCCTGCCTCCCTGCCTCTACCTCTTCCGTATCTGCCTCTCCTGACTCAGCAAGACCAACCCCTCCTCTCCTTCCTCCTCTTCAGCCTGCTCGACGTGAAGATGCTGAGGGTGAAGATCTCATGATGACCCACTTCCACTTAAGGAGTAGTGAATATATTTCCTCTCCCTTTTCCTTAATAACATTTTCTTTTTATTAGCTTACTTTGTTGTAAAAATACAATATATAATATATAGACAAATTTGTGTTAATTGACTATTTATGTTACCAATAAGGATTCTGATCAATTGTAGGCTATTAGTCTAGTTTTGGAGGAATCAAAAATTATATGGATGGAGCATTGCAAGGGTACAAGTCAGATCTATCAAGTATAAAACACAAATGTCTTAACACTGTGATTAAGTAAATGAGGTGAAAACTATGTTAATTAGCAGGATGTAAGCACTCCAATTTGTATAAATAATCGACACATTGAATCCCGCAAAGGTATAAATGTATTCATGATCTATGTATATGTGACTTAATTTTTTTTTTAAAGTTATATGTAGATTTTTTACTGTACAGGGGTCTGTGCCCCAAACCCCTGTGTTATTCAAGAGTCAACTGTAATTTATTTGCTGTTCCCAAAATTTGAGACGTACTTAAAACTTCTGATAGATCCTTTCTTGTATAAAAATAAATGGCATTTGTCTGAGAAAACTTGAACCTGGAAAAGCACACATTTCAATGTGAGTTCCAAAAAGATATACTTTCCCATCTATGTACCTTAAGATTTACCTAGAATTTCATTTTATGGGTGCCCAGACATTTATCAAATTATGTTTGAGGAAGGGAGAATGCTTGTCCTTGAGAAGTAGATAGAACCAGAATAGAGCCATTAGCTAACTTAGAAAAATTAAACACTTCTAAACGGCATCTGAAAAAGTAAACCAATTTTAAGAGGTGAATGTTTTATTTCTCTTTCATCACAACATCAAATATCATAAAGAGATCAAGTTGGTTTGCTCCTGTTATTAAAAGCAACACAGAAAGGTTCATCTTTTAGTGCTTAAAAGTGTTCTCATTTAAAAAAAAAATGCCTTTTAGTGATGAATGAGGCATTGTAGGTAGAACTAAATGTAATCTTAGACTAGATCTCATATTGAAGGGAAAAATGTGATAAGGACATTATTGAGTCGATTAACAAAATTGGAATGTGGATCAGTAGATTAGATTATTATATCTATTGATGCTAAATTTGCCTACAGTTAATAAGTGCACTATGGTTGTACAAGAGAACAAATAGCTTTGTTCCTTGGAAATACACCCTGAAGTATTTAGGGGCATAGGGATATGGTCTATGCAACTTATGCGCAAATTTTTAGGAAAAAAATATTGCACATGTATATTATGTGTGTGAGTGTGTGTATATATATGTAGAGAGAGAGAGAGAGAGCACAAATGATAAACCAAATGGAGTAAAAATGTCCATAGCAGAGGAATTTGGATAAAGGGTACTTGTTGTGCTTTTTAATATTTTTTTATTGCAACTTTTCTGGAATTTGAAATTTTTCCAGACTAAATTTTTCAAAAATTATATGCCATATTGTTTTAAGTGATGTTTTGAAGTAAAGTTGGAGCATGGGGAGACAAAGGGGAAAAACAAGTGAAAAATTAATTTCAGAAAAATAATTCTCTGAACATCTGAGTGGTTTCTTCCCATCTTCAGAGATGGGTCAAGGTCATAAACGTGCATTGTGCTCTGTCCACCAGGTTCATTCTCACCTCTCCAAGCCTCCCTGTTAGTAAACAGCCTTAAATGGCATTCAACTTGGCTCAAAAATAACTATAAAGACTACTT
This sequence comes from Otolemur garnettii, assembly GCF_000181295.1. Taxonomy (NCBI): domain Eukaryota; kingdom Metazoa; phylum Chordata; class Mammalia; order Primates; family Galagidae; genus Otolemur; species Otolemur garnettii. Next base: position 321,929 of record NW_003852506.1, on the reverse strand, counting down.
GGGAGGCTGAGGCAAGAGAATCGCTTAAGCCCAAGAGTTGGAGGCTGCTGTGAGCTGTGACGCTATAGGACTGTACCGAGGGCGACATAATGATACTTTGTCTCAAAAAAAAAAAAAGTTTTCTTTATATATCTATAAAGAAAACTATGGAAATGGGCATCTTGGTGAGAATGCCCCACACTATGATTCCCAAACTGCTCACAGAGCCACCACTGAATGAGGCACATACATTTCTATGTTAACCCCTAGGGGAGTTCCTTGGGATGTAAGTTCAAAGGGATGAAGCTTCCAACTTCCCTTTCAATGTCATAAACCTTAAACTCCTTTTGAAATAGACAGCCATGTTCCACTCCAAGATAGTAAACTATTGTCTTCTAATAATAATAATCACTACCATTTTATTCTAACTTTTTGAAATATACTAACTCATTTAATGCTCATAACAATCTTATAGGAAAAGTATTATGTTTATTTCCAATTTATAAATGAAGAATCCAAACTCAGGAGAGAATACATAACTGGCCCAAGGTCATACAACTGGTAAGTTGCTGAATTAGAACCCAGGAAAGTTGACACCAAATCCCATTCTTAATTACCACACGCAGCTGCACCCCTTCATGAGCTCCGACCCCAGTCTTTCTCTGTTTGCCAGCTGAAACAATTCTAATCATCCTGGTTGACTATCTGGGATGTCACTATAGATGCACTACTGTCTTTGTTCACAGTCTCATTGTCTAGATTTCATAGCAAACCCCTCTGGAGAAGTCAAGTTTACTCTGTGGCCATTATGAAATTTCTAGGGCCATGTTCAGCATTTGTTCTTTTCAGTGAAGGGAGACTATGCCTCTCGAATTAGCTCAAAAAGCTAAGTAAGTAAGTGCTTCTCCATGAAATCTTCACCAACTTCCTCATAACCCAAATTGATCTCTTTGTGAATCATTGGGTGGCCTTGATCTTCCATAACAATGGGAAAGGTATCATGTTCTTAGACATAATCCTTGAGTGGCATGATCTAAGACTTATTTGCTTGGTTTAGGTAGGACTTCACATAGATTCCAATCAAGAAACCCATTTTCTCTTTCTCAGGGAGCATGAGATCCATGAGGCTTTCTTGGAATGAAGAACCACTTACCTCATGGGCTTCCTTTCTCCACTAAAAAGACCCACAGCAATAGTGGTGGGGGGAGTATTACAGAGGAGGTTATAGTAATAATCTCTACTAATAGTTCCTACTACTAGAAATAGTAGTGGTGGCTAACATTTTGAGTATCAGGCACTGTTCTAAATATTTAACCTTATCATATCCCTATAATGTAAGTAACCATCAGTTTTCCATTTCACAGTTGAGAAAACTGAGGCATAAAATAAGGAGGGTATGTTGGCCATTGGAAAGTCATATTTTGCAACCAGCTGGCATTGGGCATAGTCTACTGTAACAAAACACCCTACATCTCAGCAGCACAGCCTAAGAAGGTTTATGCCTCACTCATAACACAGCCCGATCAGATATTCAGCAGCAGTCTTGCGCAAGGTGATTCAGAAACCCTAGCCCCTCCCTCCTGTGCCTCTCCCATCCTCTGGGCCTCAGAGTTCTCTGTGGCCTGCTTCCAGCTGGTAGGGAGCGAGGAAGCCTGAATTGTGGTCTCTGTGGGACCCTGGTGAGCATAAGGCTCTTGGAGAGGTCACAGAGCCCGAGGTGGGATGGGGGCAGAGGAGAGAGAATGAGAGAAGAATCTTGTCCCTGACCACCCACTCCATTTGAATGCCACCTTCCCTCTCTCACCATTCCTCCTATGGAGAGCCAACATACACACAAATCAGATTGGGAGGCTCAGTGCCTAGAGCTCAGTGGTGAGGGCACTAGCCACAGACACCAGAACTGGTGGGTTCAAACCCAGTCCAGGGCCTGCCAAACAACAAGGACAACTACAAAAAAAAAAAAAAAAATAGCAGGGCGTTGTTCCGGGCACCTGTAGTCCCAGCTACATGGGAGGCTGAGGCAAGAGAATTGCTTAAGCCTGACTTTGAGGCTGCTGTGAGCTATGACACTATGGCACTCTACTGAGGATGACATAGTGAGACTCTGTTTCAAAAGACAAATAAATAAATTAATTAAATAAAACAAATCAAATTGGGACTTTGTACATTGTGGAGCGCAATCAGTCCTCGGAGTCTTCCAAGATGGGGTTTTCTTCCACAACTAAACAAAGCCATGGAGTGAACCCGTGGCCAGCAGGTGTGGACTTTCCTTGACTCCCCTGAGCTTCAGCCTGAAATAGGCAAAATGCTGACATGCTGACATGGCTGTGACCGGGGCAAGGCTTTGTTTCAGATGACCTGTTCCTGAATGCTTCGGCAGGGCTCGGCCAGCCTGAGTCTCACTCGGTTCCCACCACGCCTTATTTGTTTATTAGCTCACAGAATTTTCATGAAGTTAAGCCAGGCATAGCAGGGCTTATCTGACAATAGTGTTGAGCCTCCAGGAAGAGGGGTGGCCCTAAAACGGATATTCATCTGAGGTCAACCACCTCCCTCCTCACCATCCAAGTACTATTTATTCTGAATTTAATTTGGTTCATCAGTCAGCGTTTCCTTTTCAATTACAGATGGTAGAAAACTATCTGATCAACCATCAAATTCTGGACATTCAGATATTGATTGGTCTAAGAGACAAGTCTCTCCATTACATTAAAATACCTCTCAAAGATCTACACTTTGCTTACTTTACTCTCTCGGGGACTTTTCTATAAGTCCACCAAAGGTATCTTTAACATAGCATCATTAATTCAATGTTTCTTTAGAAACTTTTGAGTCAGCATAACATTTTTCTGAACAGTTTGATTCTTGATGTCCTAACCTCTTCCTGAAGCCCAGATCCACCAGGGGACAGTCAGGCTTCTCACTATTCTCAGAGGGGACAAGCTGTCTCTCTAAACACCAAAACTTTTTTGTCAAGAATTTAACTTGTTTTCCCAGAAAAAATGTAGTGTTCAAGAAGCACTGCAGTGTTCACTGCAGATACAGAGGGTACCAAAAACACGCATGCACATTTTAAGAAAGGAACAGACTGTACTGAATTTGTGATACTCAAGTCACGTTTGACTTCTGCAATTACAAGATGTGCTCAACATAACTTGTGTTCATCTTTCGTTACTAGTATATATTGACTATTAGAATTTTAGTACAGTTTTTTTTCCCTTTCTTAAAGTGTTTGTACATATTTTGGCACCATCTGTAGACAGCACAAAAATTTTAAAGACCGAAGACAGAAATAATCCAATCTCTCTCTCTTTCTTTATCTCAATCTCTTTCTCTCCTTTTTCCTTCCTCTCCCTCCACCTCTCTCTTTCTCTCCCTCTTTTTATACCGACCTCCTTTCTACCCTTCTGAGAGCTGTCAAATAAAAAATGAGAAGGAAGAAAACTTCCCAAATAAAACTACACAAGAAAACCCATTAGGCATAATGTCTGTGTGACTCTGTATGAAAATCACTGTGTATGATCTGACAGCATTAGAGAAAACAAACAGAAAGGAGCAGCTAAAAACCAAGATATGCAGTATAGCTAATAAATAAACCCTAATATTTTTAGTGCAAAGAGTGAAATAAGGCCACTGAAAAATGATGTGATAAGAATAATAGGAATGGGCGGCACCTGTGGCTCAGTGAGTAGGGCACTGGCCCCATATACTGAGGGTGGTGGGTTCAAACCCGGCCCCGGCCGAACTGCAACAAAACAATAGCTGGGTGTTGTGGCAGGCACCTGTAGTCCCAGCTACTCAGGAGGCTGAAGCAAGAGAATCGCCTAAGCCCAAGAGCTGGAGGTTGCTATGAGCTGTGACACAACAGCACTCTCCCGAGGACGACAAAGTGAGACCATCTTTAAAAAGAAAAAGAATGATAGGAACATAACCATTTAAAATAAGCTAATCCTGTGGTTTAGGAAACAGAAGTTAAAACTGGTATTCTTCAGCTCACATAACTGTACTGAGTGCCTGTGAAAGTGAAGTATCAGGTTCCGTGTTCTCTGCAGCACTTGTCCCTACAGCTGACATACAGGATCAACCTTGGTGGGTTAACAGGAATGGACAGAGAAAGTGTAGGGTATCTACGCAACGGAATACTATTCGTTCATAAAAAAGAATGACACTCTGTCATTCGTAGTGGCACAGATGGAACTGGAGGGCATTGTGTTACGCAAAGCAAGCCAGGCACAGAAAGACAAACAAATCATGCTTTCCCTCATCTTTGGGAGCTAAAAATCTTGATCTCCATGGAGGAAGAGAGTAGAATGATAGACACCAGCAACCGGAAAGGATGTCTGTGAGAGGTCGGAGATGAAGAGGGGTTGGGTCATGAGCACCAACACACACGGGGAAGGAAGAAGTTCAGTGTCTCACAGAAGAGTAGGGTGACTGCAGTTAACAACAATGTACTGCGGGTTTCAAAATAGCTGGGAGAGAGAACGTGCAATGTTCCCAACACACAGAAATGACAGACACCCTAAATACCCTGACTTAATCAGTACACATTCTATACTTGCAATAAAATATCATATGCACCCCCTAAACGTGTACAAATGTAGTATAGCAAATAAACTGAGGTGCCGAGTTACACACAGGGCGTGGGAGGCTAAATTAGAGGTGGCCCTGGCCCTTGAGGAGGAGATTGGACGCAGGTCGCCGGCAAAGTGGGGAATGTGATGACAGAGATGTTCAGGGACCAGAGAAGGAGCAGCCTTCAGTGGTGTCCTGAGGACAAAGGTGGGATCTGGTATATGTAAGAAGAAACAGCCAATCTACACATGTAAGCAAAGTGGAGGGTGAAAGAAAAAAGAGAGAGAAAGAGGAAGAGGAAGAGGAAGAGGAAGAGGAAGGGAAGGGAAGGGAAGGGAAGGGAAGAGGGAAAAAAGGAACGAATGGAAGAAGGGGAAAAAAAGCCCAAGGCCAGGGAGGAAGGTGGAGGACTCTGGCCTGATAGAATCAGAGGCCATGTGAGAGGCAGGGAACAGGACAGCTTTCCCTGCAGACTGTTCTAGAGAGAGCACCTCCCATCCATTCTTCACTCGCCTTGCTGGTAATTCCACCACTCTGAATGAACAACAAACCATAAGGAATGCTGCTCAGGACCAAGTTCTGACGAACGAAGATAAACTGCCTCCAGTGAAAATAAGAATCCAGAAGGAAACTTCTGCCTGACCTGGGAGTTTCATACCCAGGCAGGAGAACACAGTTGAAAAACCTCAGAATAAAAAGTCAAAAGTCAGGGAAAAAATAGAAGAAAAAGTCATGAAAAAGAAAAAAGAAGATAATTCAAAAGGAATTCGAGGTTCTACCAAAGCAAAATTGATAGTGATAGAGTGAGAAATCATGCCTATTTGACAGTCTAAAAACCAAGTTATAAAAAATAATAATATAATAAAATAAAATTAAAATCATTCATAATTCCATCAATCAAAAATAAGCTTTTTTTCTACAATAAAATAATATTTTAACAGTATTAACTAGTATTAACAGTATAGTATTAACTAGTATTAAAACAGTGTAATATTAACAGTATTAAAATAGTATTAACAGTTTGTTTTCACTTTTTTCTACATAAGAATCTTCTGTTTATTAATTCAGTTTTCTTTGAAACTGTGCCTTTTCATAGTTATAGAAAGTGCCCGTTATGTGGATGTTAGACATTGGTTTAAGCATCCCCCTTACAGCTGTAAATTTGCCATTAACAACTAAGTGATATTTTAAACACCATGATGGACATCGTAAAGGTGTGCCTTGGCCTTGGTTCCTTTACACTGGCATGAGGTTCTACAAAAGCCATGTAACAAAAAAATCATGGAGCAAATAAACTGAGGTAGCTTCCCCTCAGCTACCATATGACTGTGGGATGCCAATGTTCTTACCTGGGCTTCTTGGAAAATCTCCTTGGCTGGCTAAGACACTTGCCGAAGGAAAATATTACAGAGCTTACTTTCAGATATCCTTGATAACAGAGGAAAAGAGAGATGAAAACAGGTTCTACTCCATGTACTTTCTGCTTGGGAACAGTTCCAGAGAATTCCTACGCACCATGGGTGGCTTTGAGGGGCTATTTTATGATCACTAATGTTGTTTCTTTTCTTCTGTGCCAAACAGAAGTGTGGCCAGTGAATCCTTTCGCCCCTTGTGTCCACATCTGAAAGATTAAGCAATGTTCTACGTTCTATAAAAAAGAGTATTTTTCTTCCTACAAGCCACAAACATGGGAGGGGGAAATAGACAAGAGAAGGGGCTGCAACTAAAATTTGTGCAGACCCTACAAGTTATTCATGAAATGGGAAAGTGTGTGCGCGCACACACACACACACACTGTTGGTGGAGAAACCAGAATTGAGAGCCAGTGGCATCGCACAGTGTGTCAAGGCAGAGGAATGCACGTGGCGTGTGAACAGCAAAGATGGCGACCGTCAGGTCAGGAAGGCAGGTGGGGACAGGAAGTCCAGCATCCCAACCCCCAAAGAGGAGAAGAGACACTTTTTGTCCACAATTCAGTAAACTTGCTAGTTGGAAACAGTTCCTCTGAAGCAAGGTACAGCTTGAGACCTTCATGAGAAATATGACTTCATCTCTAAAGCACAGTGTCTAATCTTCAATGAACTTTGAACATCATTAAAGGCTAGTGTCCTGCCCTGGTTGCTGAGGGTAAAGCAAGTGGACATATACAATATGAATTCTGCCCAGCTGGCAAATCTCAAAAATGCGTGCAATTCTTTAGAGCCTTATCACTCCGCAGTGGTCTGGGGGCCAGCCTGCATTGCCCACTGCTAAGACAGCAAGGTTCTGTAAGCAAAGATGTACAGGTTTACCATGGCTCCCACTGTGAGAAACCCCACTTTCTGAAGAGCCAAATGTGTTTCTCCTGATAAGGATGCATTGTCCTCCCAACAGGAAGTATAAAAGAACTCCAAGAAGAAAAGGGAGGAGAGCTTTTTAAAAGTACTGCCGTGTAACGAGTCACCAAGAAGCTCTTCCACAGAAAGTTGCTGGGTCCCCATGTCAGTAAGGGCCACCACTGGACAGAACACCCACTGGGGACCCCTGGGGAGGGAGTGTCCCTGCGGGAGCATGGAGGCTCCCAGGGCTGGGGCCAGGGAAGAGGAGGGCGGAAAACGCGAGAGGCTCGAGTAGCAGCCTGCTCTTGGCAGGAGCTGCAGCTAATTTTCTCTGGCTGGCTCTGACTACCTGTCTGAGAGCACTGCAATGCAGGAAGGAAATTTTTCAAGAGATTAAACTATTATTGTTTCCTGTGTGGCTGTCTTCACTGGTGTATGAAAAAAAGCTTTAAGGGCACTTGAAAAGAGATTTGTCTGAATAGCAGGGCTGTTGTGATTCATCCGCACCACCACCCCCCTCCAGTCGGGATTTGGCCAATTTCCTCAGGAAAGTGGTTGATTAGGACTCGTGGATTTATCCGTGGCCTAAATATAAGATGTCATAAAGGTGATTAATGGTGAGCTCACCATCAGAGGGAGTTAAGAGTTTATAAAAGCTATTTTTAACTGTTTGGAAGGGGAAAAAACTCATTTGTCAAGTTGCCAACATGTTTCAATAGTTAAAAAACCTCTTTGTAGGCCCTGATAATTCATGCTACCAACTGTTAGAGGCCATTGTGTTTTCTGACTTTACAAGTTTGTTTGGAAAATTGATTCAGTGTGTTTTGCTGTTTATATAAAAGCAACCTAGGGAAGAAAAAGAAAATGTATTTCCACCATGATTAGTGATTGCTGCTCACGGTGACACGTAGGTACAATAAGGCTGTTTCTTTTCTCCACGCTGCCTCGAGAGAGAGAGTTAGCCTTTCTGTTTTTACTTCTGCCATATAAATAGCAATTGATGGAGGGTGTCCCAAGACGGTTTTCAGAGCCCAAGCAAAAGTAGTCTGGAGTTCCCAAGTGGAGCCGTTCAGAAAGTGAATGGTGACATTGATGGAGATTGGCACTGTTTAGTGTGGCTCAGCCACGTCTTACCCCCCAGAGATGCCCCTAAAATGATACTCCATTGCAATGGCAATTCAATTTTAAAAAATCTTCCTTTTAAATATTATATTTTCTCCCCAATCACAAACTAATCACTTTTGTTTAAAGGAATATATCCAATCACCCTCTTTTTAAAGCTGAATTTCCTATAAAATATCTACCAAATTCTCTTTTAACATTAGCAAAAGAATGCAGTGACACACTAATGAATATTTACTGAACACAAAAGTGTGTCATTGATAGCTAGGTATTTAGACATTTCGTGGAAGGTAGAAATATGAAGGCCGGGGGTGGGGTGAGATGTAGAGAGGGGTCAGTTACTGAAATACAGTCAATCACTATTAACAATTTTAGTTACTAGCAATAGCAGAAAAGATACTTTCTATGATCCTCAAAGCATTTTGGAAAACAACCCCAATCAAATGATGTAGTACAGGGTATTCTTTAATTCTTTCATTTGTTTAGTAAACATTTATAAGACCCTCTAATGTGCTGGGACTACTGACTGTTATTCAGTGCCAAGGAGGCAAATATGACTGAGAGACTTTAATGAGCTCCACAGGGAGCCTAAGAGATAAGTCAAGAGAGAGATAAGAGATATGATAGTCGTATACACACACTTTATATAGTGAAGGAGGGGTCTGATTTTTTTCCTAGCCTGCCGGAAGTAGAGATAATAAAAGCAATAATAGCTAACTACAAATGTCTATTTAAGAGCACAACTCAAAAGCTGCAGGAATGGCTTTTGCTCACATCCCATTGGCCTGAGCTTACTGTGATGGCCACACCTAGCTGCAAGGGAGGCTGGAATATGTAGTCTCTCACTGAGCAGCCACTGCCTCCCTAAAGAATAATGTTCCTATTACCAAAAGGCAGAAAGAGAGAATTACTACAGGGTAACAGATAACCATTTCTATACATATCATTTTAAACTATTATCATATAGAGGTACAAAAGGAACCATAACATCAAAAAGCATTGATGAACATAACAGTTTCCACTGAGTATGCAAGGTGCAAGGCATGTGCTGCAGGATCTGGCAGAGGCGTCCAATCTGTAGCCCATGGGGTCTGACAGAGGCGTCCAATCCACAGCCCATGATCATATGCAAAATATCTGAGGATTGTTTGTTTATCTGTGGTGTTGGATACTGCAAAAAGTATGCACTGACCTTTTTTGCTTGTCAGCTTTCATTAGTGTTTGTGTAGTTAATGTGCAGCCCAAGACAACTCCTTACTCTTCCAATGTGTGGCAGAAAAGAAAAAAGTTTGGACACCCCTCAAGGATAAGCCACATCCTCATTATTTTGCATTAAAATTGCTTATAATTGTATCTAATTATGTAGAATCTATAAATATTTATAATAAAATTTAATGTTTCACATTAAAACAAACAGCAATACAAGCTGGAGTTTGTTCAAAAACTAACAGAGAATTTAAGAATAAGAAGAACGGAAAGAGATGAAATAAGCTTTAAGTCAGCAGGTTGGAGAAATACAGAAAAGCATTGAAGATGACCCTGAGTTAGAATCAGCTGCTGATACAGGCCACTTCCCTCTGTGAGCACTGCTGTGTTTTATTTATTTTGGGTCCTTACCACCCAGAAGAGCTCATTTCATGGCCCTTACTGGCTCTCGATTAATGTTGAAGAGAAGGAAAGGACACTTCATTTGGGTTTTAAATAATTGCTAAATGCTCTAAGGGCTATCACTAAAGGGCCCTTCAACCTTGATGTCACAATCACAGGGTCTCAAATTTCAGCTTTCAAGATGTATACATGACATGTACGGATGACACACAACTGTCATTTCATGTTGCATTACTAGGCCACACCACCTGTAGGGCACATGAATTCTTTTTTATAGATCCCATAAATATCTTCTGGCCAGCGAAATTATATTAAGTATTTAGGTTAAAAAGAATTAGTTTGTTAAATGTAAATTTAGATATTCCAGAATACTTGAAAAGTTATTTTGGCATTTTTTTTTCTTCCTTTTCTTTTTTTATTTGATTTTTTGTATGTGTTTGTTTCTTTCTTTATACTTAGGAACTCAAAATACTTCAAGTATCCTGAACTTGAAGCCTGAACTCAGCCTGTTTAGAGTCCTGGGGTGACTATTCTAGGGTTGTCCTCTCTCAGCTCTACTCTTCAGTACAAGTGTCTTGAAACCACACTCTTCTTTTGTCCCTTAGATTAGGTTCCTGGGTTTCCCCAGTTCCCCAGAGCAAAGTCATTGGGTTATGACAATTTTCTGGCCCTTTTCCCATCCTTCATAAGTATGCAGGGAGGGTGCAAGGAAGGAAGGGAAAACTGAGGTGGGGAAGGAGAAGATCACATCCAAGGGACACTTCATGAGATCTAGCCCCATTCTCATCCCTGGGTTCCATGAGTCAGTCCAACATCCATTTAACACAGTCCACTTTTTGCCTGTGCTAGTTTAAGTTGGGTTTTCACTGCTTAAACTAATATGTATAGAATCAAAGAAACTTCCCCCCCTTGTTTGTAGCCTCAGTGCAAACACATTGAGTCCATCAATGGCCACAGAGAGAATGGAACCATGCGTGAAATAACCACATTCAAGATGCTACACCTATCTTAAAGAATGTAATAAGACAGAGCTTAATATGTGCAAGGCAACCCTATGAAGGATTACAGGACACTACCGTGCTCCATACAACATCAGTTAAACATTTAAGAAATCCTAGTTAAGGTCCTTCAGATCCTTCCTGGCACTTAAAAATAAGCCAAGAAAGACTTGTTCACAACTCATGACAAAGCCTAAAGCTTTTTATTTATCTCTTTCTTAAAAGCCCCCATGCACAGCATCCAGATGAAACTTCCCAAACCTCTCCCCACCTCCAAATCACCGAGTATGAGCCACTGTCATTTGTCCTTTCAACAAATGCACATTGTGCACATTGGTGCACCAGGTATTCTAGAAGCAAGGTGACACAGGAAAAGCAGCCCAGAAAAACCCCTGGTCTCCTGGAGCTTACATTTTAGCACTAGAGGAAAGGTAACAAACCTTCCAATCTTCTTAACCAACTATACTCTTTCATCATAGCTTCCTAAAATAGATCAGTAAAGACATGTGCCCTTTCTCACCACTCAGATTCTTCCCAACAAAGGTTTGTATTACACAGAACTCTTCCAGGTGAAAATGTTGCTGTGAGTCCTTTTAAGTGATAAAGAGGCTGCAAGTTCCCATTCTAGAGCTATTTCTCATGCCATATATCCTGAGTATAAAAATTAGACATGAGTATAAGATTTACAGTGCAAATATAAATGGATATATGTATATAAAAGTATGCACATGCATGCATGTGTATATGTGTTTACACATGCCAAATAAATGGCACAGCCCAAATGATGGGATTTCAGAGCAAGAAGAGCTCTCAATTGAGTGAAAAAGAGGAGGTAGCCTTAGAAAGATGAATAGGACTTGGGCACAAATGTGGCGTCACAGATAGGAGGAACCTCATGGGCACATGGAGAGAGGCAGGAAAGTAGGGAAAAGCCAATAGATTCATGGTGCCCTGTGGCTGTCCTAGAGGACCCATGCAGAGAGGAAGCAGGCAAGGCTGTGTGACTGACATGGATCTCGTTGGTCCATCTCAAATAGTCAACAAATGAATTTGCACCATGTCCTCCAAGCAAGAGTCATCTGTTGGGCGTTGTGGGGGAAACTCATAACTGGAACAGAAATTAAATCAGTTATCGAATCCTCCATCCTGTATTCTGTGGATAAAGTAACTGCGACAGAGCAGAGATTCTGACCCCAGCATCCCTTTGCCATGCTCTTTCACAACTACTTAACTGTGTTAATGGAATATATCAATGCAATGAGTAGAGACGGACAGTGATGGGGAGGGAGGGGTGGTGCCCAGAAATGTCTTTCAACTGTTTAAACAGGAACGAAGCACACTGTGATTATGGCCTGACTGTGGGCTGTCAGAATGCAAAGGAGACACATTACCACCCACACGCGTCTAAACTGAGCTAATGTAGACACAGCACAGATGGAGGGGGCCCCAGGCTGGAAGATCATTCAACCAGTCCCCACTGCAGAGAGAGTTTCAGTCAACAGCTCTTAAATGAAGGAGAACGTGTGATAAGAAGGGAGATGGAATCTCCACTTCTCTTGAAGTCTTACCACTCTACATCCCATTTCCTTGTTATTTATTGACAAGAAAACTCAAGGCATTTCCCATGGCCAAGTTTTTTTCCCTTGTAGCACTCACTTGGGTGTGACCATGGGTGGCCCAGGACAATACCTGGGAATTCTGTGTTTTTCTATGCCTTCAAGAAATACACCGTGGATGATATTGGGCATACGAGGGACATAGCAGGATTGAGAGCAGGTCTCAGGGCTCCATCCAACCTCAGGGAAAGCACTATTTAGCCCTAGGGCATCACAGGGCCCCTAACCCAGAAGTCAGACTCACCTCCTGATCACACTCAGGTGGCATCCTACAGCCACTATCATGACTCAAGTCAGGTTCCAGTAGAAGCACACACGGCAGGGGCAGCAGAGAACATAACCCTCCCCAGAGGCAAGACTAGGGGGAGGCTTGGTCCACACATGTGCACATCCTAAGGCCAAACCACTGCCTGTCCCAGCCTCACCCCAAATCCCCATCCCCACCAGCTCACTTTTTATTTGGAGCCTCCCAAAGAAAAGTGTTAACATCAAGGCACCTCTGAGAAATAAACTAAGTCACAGTGGAAGGGGAAGAGGTAGAAAACATGGCGATGGAGATGGCAGTTCTGGAGGTGTAAGGGCCCTGGATTATTAATATTTTTCATTCTGGCTAAGGCACCAGGTGTTTGTTGGGTCACAGCTCCCCTCCTGGCACAGCACAGGCTCCTCAACCCCCACCCCAGAGCAATGCCCTCTATTCACTGCAACAAAACACTCTATCTGACACAGGGAGCTAGTTTGCACACATCACTTATTTCCAAACTTCAGTTTGGTGGCATTATAACGGATTAAGTGTAGATTTCAGCTCGTTGGCAAACTAGGTACTTCATAAAGTCATTTGGAACAGAAAAATGAAGGAGGCAAATGTTGAGATAGAAAAAGAAATACTCTCAAAAAGTCAAGAAGGGAGCACATTTATTAAACTAATCACATAGGAAAATGATAGAAAAAGAAGGGGAAGAGAAAGGACATTTCCCTGGATACGAAATGTCTAAAAGAGGCCCCACCTGGCCACTCAGACCTAAAATAGCTCCCCAGTCTGTGGGTTCTGTGGTCTTTCAGCAGAAGTTGGCTTTTCTGGCTCAATGTTCAGAACTAAACCCCAGTGTGAAATATTGAAAAGAAAATGACTACAGAGGACCCATTTAGACCTTCCTGGCAAGAGCCACGTTGGAGGAGAGGAGGGAAAGGGCTGTTTATCTTGACAGAGGATTTCCTTAGCAGAACATGGAAAACATTCTTTTTGTCAAATATGGTTAATAGTCCACCCCAGCAACACAAAGAGTAGTTTCAGTAGCTGAAGGGGGAGCTGAATGTGCCCCAACAGATAGAACATGTGCTAACTTGGGGCCATGTCTCAGAGAAGGTTGTGCCTGCCATTGATGAGCACATAAGAAAAACATCATTACCTAATACACTTTCCAATAAGGAAAACGTTGTCACCTACTTAGTAGGTAAGGGAGACATGCCCAAATGAGACAAGTGACGGTATGAACCTACCCTCAAAATACCTTGAAAGACCCAGCTGCCTTTCACATAGGAAGAACAAAGGATGCCATCATTCTACCACTTCCCCATTCTGATGGGAATAACTGACGTTTCTGTAGCATTCCAGTTGACTCCCTGACTATGTGCTGTGGGTACTTCTCCTGCAGGTAGGGTCTCTGGACAGAGCACCTGTGATGAAAACAGTCTGGAGTGATGATAAAAAATCTTGGATCTTAGTTATGTAGGTCATAGTCATGAGTCTGCTACTAACTCACTGGGTTTCTTAAAATAATTCAAAGTCTCTCTGGGCCACAATTTCCTAAAGAGCTTTCCAACTCTAAAATGTAAAAATACAGTCACTAAGTTAGAAATCCCCTTAAAGATCACCTATGTTACAGATGAAGCCCTAGACAAACCCACTAGTTTCAAGTCAAATGTTGATATTAAATTCTTATTTTCTTTTCAGAAATACCAAACATTTTCATTTCATTCTTCAGGTTTCAGAATTAGCCCAAGGAACGTTTGTATGAGGTTCATTTTATTTGCCCTTTTCTATATCTACACCTATTAAGGCACAATTTTCTGTATCTTTTCTCTATACACTTCCAATTTTAAAAAATAAAATCAAATAATATTTGTTCTCATATTCTTTGACATTCTAATTATCTAACATGCTCTTCTCTTATACTTGAGGTTATTAAAAAAGTCATTTCTTCTTCTTGCTTCAGATTTATGCAAGTTTTGAGATCCTTTATATGCTTTTGACTGCAAATAAAAGAATATTGTGATATGTGGGGAGTGCTTATTTCTCTGAGGAGGTGAGCATTTCTGAGTTCATTTTGAGTTTTCTAAGCCAAATAACAAAAGCTAGAAACAGTCAACTCTAAAATCAGACGAAGAACTTTGCAATGTGATATTCTAAAAAGAGTTTACACCTGGCTTGGTAGATTGCAGGTCTGGTCAACACGCTTTGAGGCTGCATCCATCAAGAGGAAGATTCTATTTCCCCGTCCCTGTCCTTTAGCCAGTGACTTGGTTTCACAAATGGAAGGCAACAGAAGTGCTATTTGGCTACTTCTTAGCTTGATCCCCAAGAGGTCTTATAGTTTGCTCTTGCTGCTTCAGGAATCCTGCCACCACCTGAACAGTCCCTGCTAGCTTATGAGAAGAAAGAGACTTTTGCCACAATCACCCTTCATCTCAGCCTCTAACTAACTCACCACCAGTGCTATGAATGAAGGTATCTGGGACCTACCTGACTCACCAAACAACCATAGACTCACAATTAAGTCCAGCCAAGATCAGCTAGGTCCAAGCCATACTAAAAGAGCCATCTACAAGAATCATAGTGTTTGCACGAAGACACTAAATTTGGGGATTGTTTGTTATGCAGAAAACACTAACTGATACACCTTGTTTGTTTTTAACAACAACTAACCTAGATATTATTACGCATTATGTTTTAGGTTATACTATAAAATAAGTAGTTTGTCCTCAGTAAGCCTATGCCCAACCTGCTCTCCCCTCATGCCCACCACATAGCACCTTCTCTCTCCAGATACCACAGTCTCCTGCTATTCAAGAGGGAGACTATTTAATAAAGTCAATTTAAACAAATAATGAATAGTAAGACTGTTTCAGATGCATTATCTCATTAAATTGCATTTGACTTTTATGACTACCTGTGAAGAGATACATACATAGTATTAGCCCCATTTTACAGATTAAAAATACAGTTCAGAAAGGAAAAAGCTTATCCCTAGCCCTGAACTAGTGGTCTCTCAACTCCAAACTTTATAAGTTCCCTTACCCACCCACCCCCACTCAAGTTTCTATTCATCCAGGGTATTTGTATTTCATAAAAAAGAAGAGGAAGAATTATTTTCTGAAGGACAGGCTCTTTGACTCTGGCCCTACTGGAAATCCATGCACTAACAATAGATTATAGAAAACATTTTTCAGAGACCATTTCTGAATTTGCTTCCCAAAAGCAAGACAGAACCCCATTTGCTTCCATATTGTTATGACTGCTTCTATATCACAAGACTAGAATTGAGTAATTGAGACTGAGACCATACAGCTCACAATGCCAAAAATATTTACAACCTGGCCCTTCACACAAAGAGTTCATCGGGCCCTGTCCTGGACGTTGACTACATTAAGGTGCAGTGAGTGATATAATAATATAGGCTTTATACTCAGGCAATATAGGATTTAATACCAACTCAGCTATTTACTAACTGGGATACCATAGGAGTTTTTTTAATTGCTCTAAGACAATACTTCTTCCTCCTCCATACAATGGAGACAGGAAACTTGTAGAATTGTTGAAAGGAAGAGATGATATCTTGTGTACTGAGTACTTAACCAGGCACATGGTGCAGATTCAATAAATGGCTTTGTTCCTACATCTATGAATAAACAAAAGTTTATATCTGTCTCCTTAAGGCATTCTGTAAACAACTAGAAAGCTGTATGTTTGAGAGAGATACTGTGATGCACCAGATAGCCATCAATAAAGGATTTGCTATCACCACTGCAGGCAGTGGTGGCCATGAGCATGCTTAGCTCATGGTGCTTGCAGGAATGGCCTCAGGAGCCTCAGTCAAACCCCTCCTGACTGATCAGGAAGAGGAAGTAAGGCCCAGTGATCTCAGATCCAATCAGGGTGGCTCTGAGGGCCATTCTAGTTCTGGAGTCCTTTAGAAGTTAACTAAGGCCAGATCTCTGCTTCTGCCCTGCCTACTCCTACACATCCCACAGGAGGGGCTTCCATCTGTAGGACTCCATAGTGAGCATCCTGCAGGACAAGGTTCACACCTGAGTGGACCCTACCCATGACACCCCCAGACTGAGAGAAGGTGTCCAGAACTATCCTACATAAAATGCTGTGATGCTCCTATGGCAATAATCCTCACAAGATAGAGTTCTTGGAAAGTGAAGAGAGGGTATTTTTTTTTATTTCCATGGAAGGTACAGTCTTATTTATTTATTTATTATTTTCTTTTTTTTTTTTTTTGCATTTTTTGGCCAGGGCTGGGTTTGAACCCACCACCTCCAGTATATGGGGCCAGCACCCTACTCCTTGAGCCACAGGCATTGTCCAAGGGTGCTGTCTTTGGTGGACCAAGTTAAACTTTGTTGGTTTTGTTACTTACAGTACAGAAACACCTGAGTTCACTGGTGCACCAATTACAGAGATGTTTAAGACCATCTTTTCTGCTCAGTGCCCTCGGAAGCTGCCTGGGCAGGCCAACCCTGAACCCAACTCTGATGTCAGAAGCTCCTTCAAGTCTTAGGGGGCAGCACAATGATGCTTGAGTCCAGCCCAAGGAAAGCACTAGGTTGTTTCAAAAGCAGAAGCAGTAATTAGGGTAGATGCTGGGTGAAGATGCTGTGACATATGATCCAGCCTTATCCTCAGGATGGCACCACCACATTAACACCCACTCCACCTGCACAGACTTTGCTCTGGTAGACAGCCTTTATTTTAGAGAAGGAGAAAAATAACAAGAAGAAGAAATAGAGAGAGGAAGAGAGAGGAGAAAGGAAGATAGGGAGGGAGGAAAAGAACACATCTTCTTTTCATGATGTCAAACTATCCAAATGCCCATCAACAACAAGCTGATCACAAAGTCCAACACTGCAGATGCTGCACGGATGTGGAGAGAAGGTGGGGCAAAACTCATACAACCTCTTTGAAAAGAAATATGAAGAATCCTCAAAGATCTCAAATTAGACCTCCCAATTGACCCCCACAATCCCATTACTAGGCATCTACCCAGAAGAAAAAAAATCATTTTATCATAGACATTTGCACTAGATTGTTTATCGCACCTCAATTTACAATCACCAAAATGTGGAAACAACTAACTGCCTATCAACTCAGGAATGGATTAACAAATTGTGGTACCTGCACACCATGGAATACTATTCAGCCATAAAAAGATAGTAACTTCAGATCTTTTGTATTAACCTGGATGGAGTTGAAACACATTCTCCTTAGTAAAGTATCACAAGAATGGAAAGCCAAACATCCAATGTACTCAATACTAATATGAAGCCAGTAGATGATCTGATGCATGCCCACATAGGAGAAAACTCATTTCAGTTCAAGTTGGGGGGAGTGGTAATGAAGAAGGGAGAGAGGGAGGAATTAGGGTCCTCTCACTGAATAGGTACAGGGCGGGGTGTTTGGCACACCTTTTGTGTAGGGGACATAACTACAAGGGGGACTATACCTAACAAAATCAATTTTTTTTTTTTTGAGACAGTCTCAAGCTGTCACCCTAGGCAGAGTGCCATGGTGTCACAGCTTATAACAACCTCCAAATCCTGGGCTTACAATTCTCTTGCCTCAGCCTCCCAAGTAGCTGGGACTACAGGTGCCCACCACAGTATCCAGCTATTTTTTGGTTGTGGTTGTCATTGTTGTTTGGCAGACCCGGGCTGGATTCGAACCTGCCAGCTCTAGTGTATGTGGCTGGAGCCCTAGCCACTTGAGCTACAGGCGCTAAGTCCAAAATCAAATTTTTTGACCTGCTTGTTTGTACCCTCACATTAACCTGAAATAAATTTATTTAACAAAAAAAAAAGCCATGGAACTTTATTAAGCTACGCACTTAGCATATGTCCAAGTCTGCTTCTCTGTCCATGTGTTATATGACAATTGAAAGGAAGAGTCTTTACTGGCTCCCTACCCCCAAGGAGAATAAGTAAAAACTGAGGCTTTCAGAAAGCAACTCCGAAATTAAACCAAGATAATTAATTCGGGGGGAGGGGAGAAACATGTTTCAAATTCATCTAAATGAATCCTGGTGATTGTGTCCACAAAAACACTATTTCTATCATTAGAAGTAAACTTTCATGCCAGACCCTTTCAATATGCAGATTTGCAAAAATCTGGCTTATTTCTCTGAAGGTCTTAGTAAATGCCCCACTGTTTACTAAAGAGCCAGTCTTGAAGAGCAGGGAAAAGTTTACAAGCTGCTAATGAGGGCTTAGCACCCTGGGAGGAAAAAATAGCTCCACTCAGCATCTCCAGGGAGGGAAATGAGCCTCGGTGCCCTGTGCCCAGCAGGTGCCAGCCAGGGAGTATAGGACTGCATTGATGTCTAGGTAGCCTGGACAGAAGGCAGCCTGGGTCCTCTGTCATTCTATAGACCCAGTGCATGGGACATGCTAAGCCCCTTGTCTCCGGGTTCAAGGATAGCAAGAAAGCAACACACTCACAGTGTTTATAGCTAGATTCTGACTGCCCTAGGACCACTGTTCCTCTTGACTTACAGGAAATTTTCCCTTCAGGAAAATTAAAGGGAAGGAACCCAAGGAAGAATGAGTCCCATTTCTTTGTTTCCTTCATTCATCTAACAATTCTTTTGTTATGTACTGACTTTGCACCAGACACTCTTACAAATGCTACATTTGCAATGTTGCACAAGACCTTCAAAGTCCCTGCCATGTGGAGTTAATATTCTGAGGGGTAAACAGAAAAACAAATAATCAAATAATAATCAAATGCTTCACAAAAGGGGATCCCATAACTCTGTCCTTAAGAAGGGAGCATTTGCCTTATGAGGTGGGGTCATAAATTCCAATTTTTTTCTTAACTTAGAGTATTGGGAGGTTCTAAGTCAGGGGTCCTCAAACTTTTTAAACAGGGGGCCAGTTCACTGTCCCTCAGACCGTTGGAGGGCTGGACTGCGGGCCCCGGGATGAGTCAACTGCTAAGCAGGACAGGCAGTGGTGGCAAAAACACCTGGTGGGCCAGATAAATGTCCTCAGTAGGCTGCACGTGGCCCACAGGGCAGGAGTTTGAAGACGCCTGTCTAAATGATGGAATTGTATCATCTGACTGTATTTGTGAAGGATCATTCTGGCTATTGGTAGCTGCATTTTAGGGAGTCAAGAGTAGCACAGAGGTGGAGATAAGAGATGAACACGCAGATTTGCAATGTTTTGGAGTTTGAGGCAATTTGATCACTAACAATTTGAGTAGAAGTTTTGATGGAGACAAAGGACTCAAAGATGATCCCTATTTTTTGGATTGAGCCAAAGTTATTGGCTGTGCCATGTAGTGGAACATTCCAGCTTCCTGATCCCCATGATAAAAAGACCTTTTTGCCTAAGAAACTTCCTCTGTCTCTATTGTCTAGAGAAGACAAAACTGGCTTGGACATATTCCTAGGTAGAAAGAAATGGTAGCCTCATTATGTTATTTCAGCCCTTGCAGGCTGTAAGTTCAAGGGCACACAATTCATAAATAAATTTGGAGTAGCTTATTTGTCTATTTTTTTCCATTTGATAGAAATCCTGGGCATTGGCTTCTGCAAGGATGATGAATTTGGCTATAACTTTGTCACATTCACACAAGACTAATATGGTGTTATCTAGTACAAGAAACAGATGAGAAATCATTCCCGCAGGATGGGAGCTCAGACAGGGCGCAAAGGAAACACACGAGACATACGGAAATCATTGGAACACAAACATCAGACAGTCTTACGCTGAACCAGAAAATGTCTTAGTTCACCCAACATGTAGTATTTATAGCCACGGCAAAGAGTAAGGAATTAACTGGGGCACACAGTTGTTGTGTTTCAAAGGGGAATTTTCTCAGCACTATTCAAGGGCATGAAACTTGGCTAGGCGATTCACCAGCGCAGGAACAGCACGCAGTGGGCAAATACTGAGGAGCTTCTGTCTTCCAAGTACCTTGGAAGGTGCAGTGGGAAGCAAAATAAACCTGCTTGCCTTCCTTGTGTTCTAACGGGAAAGGCAGCATTAGCAAGGTGGTTATGAATAATAAAATACGTGCAAAAGAAGAGAATGGGTTGGTCAGGGGTGCATTAGCGGGAGGTCACCTGGTGCGGGGAGTCAGGCTGAGACAGGACAGGCACCGGTGAGGCAGAGAGCACAGAGACTGCACACAGAGCAAACAACCACCAGGCTCATGGGGGAAGAGTGTGGCATTTTCAAGGAACTCTAAGGAACAGGCCATAGATAGAGAGAAGAGGTCTTGGGAGACACAGTGGAGGAAGGGGCAGAAGAGTCTAGCCAGGCAGGTCAGTCCTTTAAGTCAGGACATTAAAAGCAGCACTTGTTCATCCTAAAGGCAGCAGGAAGCCACTAAGTGGTTGTAAGTGCAGGAACGAGAAAAACCCAACCCTCAGTTGAGGGGATGACCAGGCATAAGAACACTCCTGGAGGGAGAGGTGAGAGGCAGGACAGGGAACTGTGAGAGCCACGTGAGAGGCCAGAGTGAAGCTAGGCCTGTGGCCACTTGCAGAGTTGGGCAGAAGAGGCAGCTGTGGCGGGTAAGGAGAGGGCAGGGCCAGCAGGGATCCCTGGGTCTCCAGCCAGAGCATTTTACTAACAGGCAAAACTCCAAAAGTTTTTATAAGTTCCACATGGTTCTAGTTTCCACCCTAGATAATAAGAATAGAATCTAGAATGAAATTCAAGAAACTAAAGGAACAGAGATTTCATCTAATAGATCATTTAAGAGCTTAATAGATATGAAAGTAAGAGAGGAAAAAAAATAAAAAATAAACCATGGTAACCAGTCCAGGTGCATTGCCTAACCCCTGTAATCACAGCACTCTGGAAGGCCACAGCAGGAGGATTACTTAACCTCAGGAGTTCAAGACCAGCCTGAGCAAGAGCAAAACTCCTGTTTCTACCAAAAATAGAAAAATCAGCGGGGCATGGTGGCAGAAGCCTGTAGTTCCAGCTATTCAGGAAGCTGCAGCAGGAGGATCACTTGAACCTAGGAGTTTGAGATTGCTATGAGCTAGGCTGATGCCACTGTATTCTAGTCTGGGTGACAGAGTGACACTGTCTCAAGGAAAAAAATAAATATGGCAACCACCACACTGAAGACTCCCTCCCTCTGACAAGAGAGGCGCTAACAGTGCCTAAGACTCAGTAGAGTTTAGAGGAGTAAGGGAAGCAACGTCCTGGCCTGTGGTTTCTGGATGGCTGAAAGGTCTGGGGCCCACAGAGGCGAGGAGAACACCAGGGCAGAGAAAAGACCCAAGGTGCGCGGAGGGGAGCGGAAGCTTCCGCTGCTCTGTGAGTGGAGTCTTGGCCCGGACATGAGACATCAAACACGGAAGCCAGAACTCTAAACTGCACTCTCGCCCCTGCCCATTCTTGGATGGAAATGACAATGCCACTGTTTGGTCCCGAAGCACAGAAGTTTGTCATGAAGGAGGTGTCCAGGGAATCTCAGAGCACAGATACAGGCTTCCTGTTTGAAGACTGATATGTAAGATGCATGACGTTTTCTGCTCACTAAACCTCTCCACTCCTCCGTGAGGACGGAGTTAGTGTCCAGGACTTGGCAAAGAGTTGAACTGTGTCGTCCGTGAGATTCTGTAGAACTAACTACCCAGGGAGTTCATGACAAATGTTACAGATGGTGTGCTACACTCAGGATTGACGCTAGCTCCCACAAGTCTGTTTGCCCACTGCTTTGCAGGAGCTCCCAGACAGAAAGCAGGACCTGGTCACTTTCTCCCGCAGGGTCCTATTGCTTAATGATGCAAAAGGTGAGAGATCTGGGGTGCCCATCCCCCAAATCATGCCTGCAACGGCAAGTTCTCAGAGTGAAGTTGGCGACATCAGAATGGCAAGTGAATCACTTTTGCAAACTCACAGGGAGAGAAAATGCAATAGAAGAAAACTCAGCAATCCTGAGGGTTTCCCTTTAATCCCCCATCCTTCCCAACTCAGCCTCAGTCACTGGCAGCCTCTGAGCTGGGGAAGGGACCTTACAATAGAACAGCGAGGGAACAAAAGAAGCTTTTGAGCCCGACTTTAAACATGGCTTTTCTCATTCAGAATCTACAGCCTTCACCTTTCCGGAGACCAGAATTTCGAGCTGGAACAGCCTACCATCCTCAATGCTTCAGGAAATAAACCTTGTGGAATCAATTCTATTCAGAGACAGGGGCCTAATCACAGTCCCCCTTACAAACAGTCAGAGCTCTTTGTAACCAGCATCAGTCTGTGCAAAGCTGGTCTCTGCTTGCTCTTCCCCTGTGACCCCCACTCCACTCCCGAGACCCCTGCAGGTCATCACCAAGCAAGTGCTCACTTACCCCTGCATGCCTATCCTAGCAAAAAATGCATGCCTATTGTATATGTGCATTTAATTAATAATTGATTATGTTATTAATAACAAATTATCTAGCTATATTGCCCAGTAAATATCTATATTGTCACTGCTCTCTGCTACCACAAGAAAAAAAATGAAAAAAGCCCCAGGCATATAGTTTATACAACAAACCAGAGATCAGAAGTAATGAATGATGACCCAGATGGGAGACAGCATCTCTGTGCTGGAAGAAGAGCGTCCAGGGGGAAGAAAAGAGTTGAGACATCAGTACCTGTCCTCAGGGGGAAGCTTCTTACCCTGACTCCTCGAGGGCCACAAGAGAACCCCAGGTAAGTCCAGGGAATACGTGAGGCCCTTTTCCAGGTGTGAAAAAGGAGGAAGAGCTCAATGTTTTCACATAGGGTGCCCAGGCAGATTCCTACAAGGCGCCCCTGAGCCCACGTGCTAGGGCACCATGCAGCTGCGGGGACTTGGCCTTCACCGCTGGGTGCAGGGCAACCCTGAGGCCCAAGCCAGCTTCTCAAGTTAGAAGGGACAGTGGTGGCATCCAACACCTGACAACCACCCTCCCCCAGTGCCCTTGTGCTGATGATGTCTTGACTCTGCAGTGCCCCTGGCATGAGGACAGAATTTCAGGGAGGGGAGAGAAGACTCTGAGTCAACAATCAGAAATTGAGTTTCTAATACTCAACAGAATGGAAACTCGGAGGAGAAATTAGGCAATCATAGGAATATAAGAAAGATTACATCTTGTGCACAGCTGATTTTTATTAATATCTGCTACACCCCTCCCTGCTTCTCCAGGTTCTGTTTTCTTTTTGTTTTTTCTTTTTGATTAGAAACTTCAAAAATATTCAAAATCTGGAATGGTTCAGTCCTAGAAATTCAGGATAAATTATTTTTTGTATACTGTAAAATGTAAGTTTAAAGGAAGTATTTTTGTTCCTAAAAGCAGAACTACCAAATGCTCCAGCAATCCCACTGCTCCATGTGTATCCAAAAGAAAGGAGACGCGTATCAGAGAGATACCTGCACTCCCATGATACTGCTGTGCTGTTCACAGATAATGGAATCGACCTAGGTACCCCTGACCAGATGAAGGGAGAAAGAAAATGTGTACGTGCACAGTGGAATACTATTCAGCCACAAGAAGGAAGAAATCCTGTCATCTGCCACAGCACGGATGACACTGGAGTTCATCACCTTAGGTGAAATAAGGCAGGCACAGAAACGCTAATACTGTGCTCTCATTGATATGCAGGAATTGTTAACTTAAAAAGTTGATCTGGCAGTGCCTGTGGCTCAAGGGAGTAGGCACCGGCCCCATATGCCAGGGGTGGTGGGTTCAAAGCCAGCCCCGGCCAAAAACTGCAAAAAAAATATTAAGAAAAAAAAAAAGTTGATCTCATGGAGATAGAGAGTAGAATGGCGGTGACAGAGGCTGAGAAGGCAAGTGGGGAAGGGAGGAAGAAGAGCAGGGACAAGGGACGAGAGAGTACAGTTAAGTAGAAGAGTAAGTTCTAGCATTCAATAGTATAGTAGGAGAATTACAGATGACGGTCTGTCGTGTATTTCAAAATAGCTAGAAGAGTTGGAAGGTTCCCACTCAAAGAAAAGACAAATATTTGAGGTAATGGATATCCCATTGACCCTACATAGGTATCAAAATATCACATGTACCCCCCAAATAGGTACAATTTTTATATACCAATAAAATTAGTTAATTAATTAAACAAGAATTGGAAGTACAAGAATGAACTCATGATACATTTTATCTTTGAGAAAAAAAATCCAGGTCTACCTGTTGATAAGCCCTAAAGATGATGACCGATACAGTAGAAATAAGGTTTCCTAGTGTTTGGCTAGTGGTCCCTGAATACTATTTCCCAACAAAATGAAATGGGCCTTTCCAGAGGAATGGCCGCCTCCAGGCCTGGGGCAGGTTATATAGAAAAGGGTCCTTCAAAACCTCTTCCAGCTAGAAAGCAAGGAAGCCATGAAAGTTAGTTCACGGCAATGAACTCAGACAATCAGCCGTAAACCAAGGATGGCACAGTGTCAGCACCAGACAGGACACTAATTAGACCAAAAGGATGAGATCCAGGAATTAATTCATAATGACGTTGCATAACCAAACTACCTTTGGGAGAGACTAAGGCATGGGTTAATTTTTGTACAAACTGATGAATAAAGGAAAAGCCCGTCTCTTGCCCTTCCTCCATGGAGGAAGAAAGAAGACCTTAGGTGCCCAACAGAAGAACAAATGAAATCTATGAAACAGCCTTGCCAGAAAGTGTGAACCTGAATCCAATTAAGCATTTAAATTGCACGCCAACTTGTAGGAAATACAAATGCCAAAAGAACACGCACGCTGACACCACAGGTACACAACAGGGAACAGCAAAATACCACAGAAGCTCTCCTGGGGACTAAAAAGGGCATCGCGAGGGAAAGCACAGAGAGGAACCCATAGATAAGGGGACTTGGAGGCACATTAGCAGATCCCACTGTGTGGGCCTTACATCATCCTTTTTCAAACAAGTAAAATTTCACAAGGTATAGTACAATCAGGAAAAGCAAACACTGGATATTTAGTGATGCTGAGGGAATACTGAAGTGAGATAATATTGTATTTTATTAGAAGGGGAAATCTGTGTCTTTGGAAGTGTGAATAGATAAGATGACATGAGTCTTGGGATTTGCCTCAAAATAATCTGGAGGCAGGTGCTGGGGGCACAGAGGCTATGAGATTGTTCATAACTTGTTAAAGATGAAAACATGGGCATTCATTATACTCCCCTTTTGTACAGATACATTGGAATTTTTCATATGCCAGAGGTGGTGGGTTCAAACCCAGCCCTGGCCAAAAAAAAAAAAAAAAAATGCATTCCTGAATTTTTCCATAATAGAAGTCTGTGCAGGTTGGGCTCAGTGGCTCACGCCTGTAATCCTAGCACTCTGGGAGGCCAAGGCAGGAGGATTACTTGAGCTCAGAAGTTGAAGACCAGCCTGAGCAAGAGGGAGAACCCATCTCTACTAAAAACAGAAAAAAGAACTGGGGGTTGTGGCAGGTGCCTATAGTCCCAGCTACTCAGGAGGCTGAGGCAAGAGGATTGCTTGAGCCCAGGAGTTTGAGGTTGCTGTGAGCTATGATAATGTCACAGCACACAGCACTCAACCCCAGGGCAACAGAGTAAGACTCTGATTCAAAAAAGAATTTTGTCTAAAAAAAAAATTTAATAAAAGAAAAAATAGTTTTTAAGCTACAAAATAATCACTATTATTCTCCTGAGTAAAGAAGCTGCATTAGTCAGGGTTCTCCAAAGAAGCAGAATCAATAGGAGCATAGAGATGTGAGAGGGGATTTCTTGTGGGAATCAGCTCATGGGATTATAGGGGCTGAGCCATCCCCTATCTGCTGTCTGCAAGCTGGAGACCCAGGAAAGCCATTGGTGTAGATCAGGCTGAATCCAAAGGCCAGAGAAGCAGGAGGGCCTGTGTCCAAAGACATCCCAGCTCAAAAAGAGATGGTGAATTTGCCCTGTTTCTACCATTTTGTTACATTCACACCCTCAGTAGACTGGATGGTGCCTGCCCACATGGCTGAGGGTAGATTTTCTTTACTCAGTCCACTGACTGATTCAAATCCTGCTCTGTTCTGGAAATACCCTCACAGACATACACAAAAAAAAATACTTTATGAGCTATCTGGGCATATCTAGCCCCAGACAAACTGACACATAAATTAATCACAGAAACCTGTGGAGTTTGCTAACGAAAACATAAGGAAGGAGGCACACCATTGGTTATGGTGTGTTCTATCATCAAGGCCGTTTGGGGGGATAGGGTAGAATCCCCAATTCAAAGATTCTCTGTCACTGCCATGAGAACTGGATACAAGCAAAATCAGCACCAACTACTGACACTCCTACCTGAGAGCCGGGCTCAGACTGAGGAGAGAAAGACAGTCTAAGGCGGTTGTTCCTCATAGTAACAATTTTTCTATGAAGAAATTACAATGTCTGTTCACTAGTATACACAAATATTACTTATCAAAATAGCATTATTTCATTAGGCTTTAAGAATTAAAACTCTGGGCTCAGCACCTGTGGCTCAAGTGGCTAAGGTGCTAGCCACATACACCTAAGGTGGTGGGCTTGAATCCAGCCTGGGCCCACCAAAAACAACAATGACAGTTACAACCAAAAAAATAGCTGGGCATTGTGGCGGGTGCCTGTGGTCCCAGCTATTTGGGAGGCTGAGGCAGGAGACTCACTTGAGCCCAGGAGTTGGAGGGTCTATGAGCTGTGATGCCACAGCACTCTACCCAGGGGGATAGCTTGAGGCTCTGTCTCAAAAAAAAAAGAATAAAACTCTGATGTCTAAGTGCAATTTAAATACCTAGATCTAATAGATAAGGATTGCAGAAGGAAATATAGTAGAACTTTTATTTTTTATTCCAAAAGAAAACTATTAAGAAGCAAATATCAGTTAGAAGTCACAGGAAGAAAGAATAATCCCTAAATTCATGGATGGTACTCATATTTTCTTTGACCATATCATCAGAGGATGAAAAGGCTGATGGTAGCTAATGTCTACCGAGGGGAAGACTAATTGGAAGGCCCTTACGTAACATCTGTTTGCTCTTCCAACCGCAACTGTCATTGGCTCTTTACCAAACTCCAGTGAACTGTACCTCAGTAGCATCTCCTTAAGTTCAAGAAAAGAAACATAAAATTGACCATATTAAAATTAAAATTAATAAAATCAGGGTCTCATGCATTTCGTGAGTAGGTTTATAGAATTCCTTATTCCCAGGAGGGAGGAGAGATGTGAGGCCATTCACAGATGGCAGAATCATAAAGGATTATTGAGAAAGGTTTTTGTCAGGACATTCTTTGTCCTGAGGTTGATATAGGAACCTCCAAGAACACAGACCTTGGCCTTCACCCAAAGAAACAATCTAATTATGTTTTTAATCTGAAACAGTTGGTTCTAAATAAAGATCCAGAGGACACCGGATGGGCTTCTCCTTATAGATCAGTTGTCACAGATCTTTCCATGGTAGAGTCTGCATTAGGCCAGTCCTACCAAGAAAGCTATCTTTGGAGTATCACAGATCGAGTTGGCATTGCTAAGAAGAACATGATTCTGAGAGCACACGCTTACCACTGCCACCCTCACTAACCTAACACTTTCCCTGAAGTATCTTCCAACCAGGAGCCAACATGCTCCAGAAGCAGCTCAGCCAGCCTGCCCCAGCTCTCCCAGGACCTTGTCTCTGTCTGACTTCCCAATCATTGCACCAGACTGTCACTCAGACCCTTCTGCAGACTGTCACAAAGAGTTCCTCAACACTTTGTCCCAGGTGGCATTTACAACAGGCAACAAGGCATAGCAAATGGCCATGAACACCAACAAAAATCACAACAATGGGAGCCACCGGTAGCATTTGTGGAGAGTCATCTTTTTTGGTAATTCTTTATTGCCCACAAAATATCTATTCAAACCATGAGACATTTGCTTGTGTTAAAATTCTTTCCTAATGACCATGAAGTCTGTTCACATAAATCATGTCCATATCATAGTGAAGGCTAACTATCCACCTTGCCAGTTAAATCAACAACTTGGAGAACTAGCAATTTCCAAGCATACCCAGTAGTTAGCCCTGCCTTAGGTGATGAATAGGATGTTTTATTTTTATTTAGTAGTTTTGATTCTAACTACCAAATCTCTTCTAAAAAGTAATGCTTCTAAAACTAATATTTACTTGTTCCACCAGAAATACTTTAATTGGCTTTGTGAAATCAATGGTTCCCTTGATAATTGATAAAAGAGTGTCTCTTTTCCCTGTCCTGGCAATATCTTGGTTTAAGTGACAGGACAGATAATTCTTTCACAAATATGAAAAACAGATTTTCGGAAACAAGCTTATTTTATTAAGCCATGTTATTTAATTTTCAAGTCATTTTTGCTAGTAAGCACTCTACATTAATACCTTGAGTTCACATAGAGTTTAACAATATGAATTTCCTATCAGAGAAAAGTACAATATATGTTTGGCAGAAGCCAAGTTCATGTGGAATTAACAGTTATCAAATCCCAAAGGGGAAACAAATTCTCTTTGCTCTTTTCTTGCCAGCTGTCATAAGTCCAATTTGCACTTTCAAAATTCTGCCTATTATCCCAGACTCTAGAATGAGAGGACTAGTAACTTAGCATATTCACATTTGACCATATCGAGTCCAAACATTTACTGGTGCCCATTTGCCACCAAGGTAGAAAAACTGTATCAACTTAAATTAATTGTCATATTTTAAAAAATCCAGAATACGCTACAGAGAGTAAATTACTTTTCTATGCTTAAGTAGATATAGCAAAAACCAATCTCACATTACAAGTTAAATGAATTTCTTAAAAAGTTGTGTTAGATTAAAAAAACCTACTTTCCTAATGCCATATCTTTTCAAAATATAAAATCAGGCTATAGTTTTAAAATAAGGAAATCAAGCAGTATTACAAATAACAAACAACCGTAGACTTCAAGAAAAGGAGTGCTCTTTCTTGCTATGACTCACATGAAAATACACTTTGAGTGGGCCTTCCAATATCTACTATTTTTCTGAGACTTTGGAAACACTGTTTTATCTGCATAGTCCCATGTAGAAAACTCCTATTCAACCTTGAAGATGCAACCCAAATATCACTGTCTCTATATATCCAGCTATTCCTGCTCTGTGACCTCTGAAGGAAAAATGCTTACCTCCTTCCATGAGTCCCAAGGCGGAATTAGTGCACCTTTCTGTCCTGGCACTTGGTAATGAAGACAGGTTCTTGGCATCATTGCTGAGAACTTGTATCCTTCACTAGACCCTGTACTTCCTGCAGGAGGCGATACTTAATGCACCTGTGGGAGTTCAGTGCCTATGTCACCGATGACCTGGCACCTCCTTGGTGCTAAGTAAATGATTATGAAATAAATGAGCAAACAAATGAATAAATTTAAGAATTTTAAATGGAATTTTGAACTCTTAAGAGCCTATCATTGACATCCCATAAATTGGCCCTTATGGATGTAGCAGATCTTTACAATCACGTTTCAATTAGCAGATTCCTTAAGTCTCCTGGTATCAATACATGGAGTATTTTTAGTTTGGTTGTTCTACGTAAACCCTGATCTCTCTCTACGTAAACCTCTTCTCAGAAGGGAAGATCAAAAGACTTCTAAGACCCTGATGTGCTCATCAGTCAACATTAGAGTGACTCAGCAACAAGATGGAACCCAGAACACCCCACTTAACAATGTCTTACTTCAAAGACTTTTTAAAATGTTACACCTGGCTGATTAACAAGTGTTACCAGATGTACAACATAGTTTACAAAGCAGGAATAGCCCTGGATCCAAAGGAAAAAATGAAGTACCAATTAAAAGTGTGTATAACATCTACAACATCAAATACTAGAGAAACGCAATGAAGAGTGCACAGTCAAGGGCCAGCACATCCTCACAACTAGACCATGAGGTGCTCATATCACATGTTCATCCTGGTGGGTGTCTCCCACTCACTGTCTTCAGACAGCTGGGCAGGCAGATAGCTGAGCATTTAGAGTCTCCCTGAAAAAAGATCTTAGAGTAAATTCCTAAAGATGGTCATCAGTTCTTAACTTCCATTACCCTCAGGGAACATAAGAAATCTTGGGATAGTCAAGGGATGACAGGAGTTTGTGAGGCAAAGGAGCAAGTCAGAGGTAGTGGGCAAAAATCAGAAGAAGAAAATAACCAGGGTGCTCTTCTGCAGGCTCAAATCATGGAAAATCAAGGGCCATTTTAAGCCACACTGGATATTGAAGGAATTGCAACCACTGCAGTGACAGAGGCCTAAACACTTTCAATGCATGAAAAAAAGAGAAAGCCAAATTGTAAATAAGTTACCAGCAGAACTCACGAGGGGGTGGGAAATTGAAACATTCTCTAATGAATATTAGATGGCAGACAAGGGAGGTATTTTTCCTTTTGCATTTTTTAGTTTGCTAATTATGAGCCTGAGAGCATGATAACCTAGAGTCCATAGTCTACCTGTTGACCTTCAGCATATAAACATTATCCAAGCCTCTGGAATCTTGATGCCATCACCACAGCTGGTAGAGGATGAAGTCACAGAGTGGCTTGAACTGAAACCTCAGGACCATGTAATAATGTAAGACAGGGACACAGAACAGCCAGTGGCTGAGAGCTCTTCACATCCATGGGCGCCTTGAATGTGAGAGTTTTTAATCCCTTTCTGGACAGTCAATTATGCAAGTGGAGCACAATATTCCTCTAGTACCCTCTGCATACCTGTACAGAAAAATATTTTTATAGGATTTACCTTAATACATCTTAACAATTTTCAAGTCAGCTGAATTAGAGATTCCATTACTCTTTCTCTGACTTTCTGGCTCTATAGCTAGTCATATTTTGCTATCAATCTGTTTCCATTTATCCAAATTGCTATGGAGTTCCATAATATTTACCATTACCAAGAACTATTGCCACTTCCTAATAGCAAGGTCCAGATTGTGAAAATCTGAAAAGTAAATGGTGTCTGTAAAAGTACTCAACAAGGTGGGTACAGATGACATTTATAGTTGCTTTTATTAAGGTCCCATTATTTCATGGCTTCTATGCAAAAAACTTAGAGCTGATATCACATAAGCTACTAAATTTGAAATCTATGATTTCTAATCACCTGTAACAAATTCTCCAAGAGAAAAAAAAAATGAAGACAGTCCCCTACATTCATACAAAATAAACACCCCTGAAACATATATTTGATGTTGTGATATATTCCTCACAATGCCAGGATTCCCAGAGAAATATATGTTCAAATGTCCTTAATTTTACTTCACCTTTGGATATACTCTTCAAAAATTTATTCCTAGCACTTCAATCATTTCTCTTAATAATTTGTTTGCTTTTCACACATGAACGCACAATTGGCAACCTTGAAAATAACACATACCTAAGGGTCATTCACCACAAAACTTTCCATTTTTCTTTCAAGTGTATGAATATTTTTAAACCTATACATCTTATCACAGGCATCAGCATTACCCACTCAGATATTAGCATTTTCTACTCATTTTTATTAAAAAGCCAAATTTCTAGAAATAGTCAAACAATGGTACAAACTCTACTGCCTTTCGCTCAAAGATAGCAAAGTAGCCAGGGGTGGATGGTCCCATCAAGGGCAGGACTGCACCCCCAGCTCTGTCAGCAGCTGGTATCAAACTCTGCCTTGAAATCACCAGTATCTCCATGTGGGAGTGAAGTTTAAATTCAGAGACTATCTGTAGTTCCAGGGGACAGGAAGACACAGTGACCCAAATTTCTGTATCACAGCCATGCCAGGTTATTTTCAGTGTCTCACAAACACCACATGCCCTCAAGTCTCAGCGTACACATAAGCAGTTTCCTCAGCCTAGGACACCCAGCGCCCACCCAGCCTCTCCAGTTTCCTCCCCGGGGGTTGCTGCTCCTCATTCTCAGCCTTGTGCAAATGTCCAACCAGACTGTACCGTCCAGCACAGCTGCTCTGC
The DNA here is from genome assembly GCF_000181295.1 of Otolemur garnettii. NCBI lineage: Eukaryota > Metazoa > Chordata > Mammalia > Primates > Galagidae > Otolemur > Otolemur garnettii. The sequence continues at coordinate 289,525 of NW_003852506.1, read as the reverse complement.
ACTTGAAGTCCAGCAACATGCCTTGGGCTGGTGGCCATGTTTGGTGGCCGTCCTCCTGCAGTGCACGTTAGCTCTGCGCACACCATCACACCATCGGGAGCTCTCTTCTCCGTTCAGTCCTGTCTTCCCACTGCCTGACACATAAACACACATCAGATAGTCACAGAACTGGATTAAATCACCTTAAACGGCAAGCTCAGTGAGCACAATTTGTTTCCTGAATGAGTAACTGTCCTTTTGTCATGTTTAGGGAAGAGAGAAAGAGAGAGATTGATGCCTGTATCGTGGTGAAGCAATGCCTTTGGGCCTGGAGGCTATTTACATGCTATCCCAGAGGGATAAGTCTTCCTTTTTATAGACAGATAGGTCTTCAAGGCCAAGCCAAGCAAACCAAAGCATACTTTGGCCAGACATCTGCAATATTTTAATGTTCATTCATTTCTTTGTACTGACAGCAATCTGGTTTGTACGTGCAGTGCCACTAATGTTCTTTAAGGTTCTCTGTTGGCCACATGCTTCCCCAAAGCCACGGAAACAGTCTTATCTTCAGCTGGGATCCAGGGACTTGATTCAAACACAAAACAGAAAGCCCAGGTTTCAAAAGGAGAGCCAAAGTCAGTCCTGTCACGTTCAGTTTTGGAGAAAGAGCAATACGACAAGGACCCTACATGCTTAATCCCCAACCATCACCAATGTTTCCATCGGCAGCTCCCGGATCGGAGAAAGTAACCAAAACCACACGCAAGGAATCAGGTGTGATCCTAAACAAAAAAGAAAACCTGCTTGGGAAATAATTAGTCTTGGCCAAGTGAGGAATAAGAAATTGTAGAGGTGATAACAGAAATATAAGCTTGTTTCTAAGACAATATTATTAACAAGGAGCTTTGTGAAGAAAATACATAGTTCAGAAAGTTCTTGTTTTTCATAAAAACTTCTCAACTGAAACTTAACTTGCATTGGCCAGGAAGGCCTGGATGTTGGCTGTTTGCCTCTGGTGAGAGGTCGTTGTCCCTGCGTCACCAGCAGGTACGGGAATACTGACAGGCCTCTGCCCGGTGCGGTAACATAAAGCAATACAGAAACAATTTTTGGCTTTGCTGCAAATGTGCATAATGGAAAGCAAATATTATTAAAAAGACAATCATTTTTAGTGATTAAAATAATCCAAGGCAGAAAAAATTTCTCCCATAAGTTTCTAAGTTCTCATTTATCATCGTTTTGCCGCAAGAAGCCAGAGTAATTTTATTTTTCCTGACTTCTATTAAAAAGATCAATACATATGATTCCAAAGAGTCTCGGCTCATGAAAAGATGGAGCAGGCCTGTAATCACATATGAAAGTATTGGTTGTCATTAGCAGAGAGATTGATCTGAAAAGACAGCCGACCCAGAGTGAAAGGATTTAAAAATTTCCATCGGGCGGCCCAGCAACTTTCACCTTCCAGATAATTAAATACAGATAACAGATTACCATATTAGAGAAAAGAATTGGATTGGAGATATTCAGTAGATACCCACTCTAGGAAAGCAATACCAAATTTCTCAATACTGCTTTTGTTTGAAGCAAAAATATTAATACTGCTCGACAGTACAAAGTTGTTCGATGTACATTTAAGTAAAAAACGTTGGATAAAATCCTTACAGGTACCTAATGAATGAACATGTTCAGCTGACTTTTAAACACAGAGTTAAGGACTATATTCAGATAAATGTCACGGGCTTATTCTTTAAAGAGAACTTTTTCAGCGTTCCTCAGCCAGTTATGGACATGACCATTGATGGTGACTGTGTAAAACTCACAAGAGCTAAACGTCTGAGTGTGCAAAGGGTTTTCTTCACTGCAGGGCTCTTCTGTCCAGAAATCCACTTATCGTGTAGTAAAATGGTAGTGATAAACCAAGAGGGAATTTGAATGGGACCTTGGAAAGACATGGTAAACTTGGGGAATGCAGAACTGTGGTCCAACGACATTCTAAACTAGAGGTCAACATTGCCAAAATCTCCGTCCTCGTCCTCATGTGTGCGATGTTGACAGACCTGAGGGTGGTGTTCCTGTGTTCCAGCATTGGCAGAATAAATGCAAGAGGGACTGGTACCAGGAGCAAAAACGGTGCTCTTAACCGATCACTGGCCCTCAAGACCCCTGAATATTTCACCACTCTTCAATCCCTTTACTTACATGGCTACCAGTACATACCTAGACATCTCACAGAAATTAGAATTGTTCATAATTTTCAACCACCAATCATGTCATAAAGACCTAAAAGCTGGTACTGGGGAAAGACACGAACATCCATTCCCTAGAACGATGATACTGAGTGTAAGTGGGCATTGTGTTTGTGTTAAGAATCACTGTTTATACTGGTCTTCTACAGTGTTGGAGATATTTTATGTAAGTATAATACTCTACTACTCATCTACAAATTCCTAGCTGCTTTAATTACCTAAATTTTACACAAAAATCCCATTTTCATGGCATCTACTAGATACTTGAATGCATACAAAGCAAAACTGTCTTCCTTCACATCTAAATTAAACAAGACATAAACACTTGTTTTTATAAAAATACCAGAAAATATTCACGCCTGTGGAATTTCCTGTAATAGTAGTATCAGGAGTAAATTCCTCTAAATGCGGAGGACAGGAATAAGACCAGCCAGGAATTATTTTTAGTTTTTCAAACCTAGTAAATTCTTTCCCACTTTCAGCTGAAAGGATTATTTTTTCTTGAAACCAAGGAAACATCTCCATTTTACGAATGAAGTCGATACTTTTAAGAAAGGGAGGAATAATTTTTCCCATGTTTTGCCCAGGTCTCTGTGTAAGTACATGTCAATAATGAGGGCACATTTTTTAAGGCTAATTCTCCTTTTAAGAATATCACAATAATACTCACAGGCACTGTTTTTACCGTAGCAGTGGAACATGACAGCTGTCCAGGACTGCAGTGGGCTACGGAATCTGCCCATCCTGGTTCTGATGAAGGGTCAGAAGATGACTCTTGAGTCATAAGACACCACAAGGGACAGACAGCCCATGATGTCCCTGTAAATGCTCAATGATAGGAATATCTACTGGGAGGACCCTGCCCCTCCTCCGTCCTGCCCTATGTTGCTCACGACTTGATGAAAGGTTCAGGGTATGAAGCCTGCCCTTGCATCTCAAGGAAGACGACAATATGCCTTGTATCTAGACACAAGGCTCTGATCTGCACTGGTCTGGGATAATAGCAAAGTGTACAAGTTGTATCTCTTTCCCATCCTCATCTACAGATTCCGAGCTGCTTAATTACTAGCTCTTTTCTGTACACACTCTGACAAATAAGCCTCATCAAAATTGTTGCTGAGGGACAGGAGATGAGGTAAATAGGGCCTCAAACATACTTTTCCAAACAACATAGAAATTATAGCATTAAAAATATGAACCAAGAAAGAGGAAAAGCTATAATGTAACTAACTGCATGAGGCAGGATTCCCCGGAGAAACAGACCTGATACGAAAGAGGTTTATTATGAGGAAGTGGCTCACACGATTATAGGGTCTGCAGGGTGAGTCAGGAAGCTGTAGGCCTCAGAGTGTTTGGGAACCAGGACAGCCAAGATTGCAGTTCCAGGCCAAAGTTCAGAAGAACCAACATTTCAGTTCACATATGAAGGCAGGAAATAAAACCAATGTCAGCTAGAACCCCATAAACAAGAGAAATTATCTCTTATTCGGCCCTTCAACTGACTGAAGGAGGCCTCTACCCACATCAGGGAGGGCCACCCACTTTTTACTTAGTCTACTGATTTAAATGTTAATCTCATCCAAAACACCCTCATGGAAACACCCAGGTTAATGTTAGACCCAAGTATCTGGGCACCACCAGGCCTAGTCAAGTTGACACATAAAATTAACTATCATAATAAACCTTGTCAAATGCTACCCAAATAGAGTTTTCCTTGTGTTTTTCTTAATACTATTGATAATACAACTTCTGTTTCTCTATTTTTATTATAATGCCTTTTGTCTTTTTAATTTAGTGGAAATCAATATTTCTTTTTCACTTCAACAAGCAGGCAATACAAAGCCAGTAAAATTGCACAGAAAACTCTTTTTTCCCCTCAGCTAAAGCAAGTTCAAGAAACATTTATTTAATAAAATGGAGAATCAATAAAATTGTAATTTTAAGCAGTCAGACTCAATGCCAAGTTGTTCGGTAAAGAAATTTGGTAAGAATTCATACTCTCTTTTGTTTGTTCAGAAAAATAAAATTAAAAGTGGAATTAATTTAATAATCACTGTGACGGTTGCTTTGAGGGTGAGAAATTTGACTGAGCAACACACATCTAGTTTCTATTCTTTAGAACCTGCGTTTTCTAATTCTATTAGACCCTGTATAGCCTAAAGGAGGTTCCATATACCAGCAGCATTAGTACCACCTGAGAGTTTGTTAAAAATACCAATTTGGGGTCCACTCTAAGCCTACTAATTCAGAACATCTGGGGATGGATCACAGGGACCTGTGTTTTAAGAAGATATTTAGGTGATTCTTCTACACACTAACATTTGAGAATCTTTTTGTTAAATGATCTAGTTCACAGAATCATAATATGCCATAAGTTAAACCGCCATAGGAGAAACTTAGCATGATCAGCCAGGAAAATCTTTATTTATTAGCCGAGGGGGTACACACTCCAATTGGACTACAAATAATTTTCTGTTTAACTGCATATGCTCATTTCCTCTAAGCTCTGAATGATTCATTTTGATAAAGTTGGAAGAATTACAGAATGTCAAGGTTTTACAATGTTAAAACATAGAACTAAATGCTAGTTAAACTTTACATTAAAGTTGATGTTAAAATAATACATTTGCTTTGCATTTTACTCTACCATTTTGACACAATCAGCCCTCAGAAAAATCTCCAATGGCGTATTTGTCTAATTATTTATAATTTCAATAAAAATTGAGACACTTATCCACAGCCACAAGTGAGGTGTTGGTCACAAATGCCTGCAGAGAAATGCTGGGTTATAGCACTTGTCCTATTTGTTGTGGAGTATCTATTAATTTTGCCTCCCAGTTCCAGACTTAGAAAGACATTCTAGCCCACGTACAGCTTTTAACCAACCCAGATTCCTGCTTTGCAACAAATATGTTGAAAGGGGCCAAACTTTGAAACAGTAGAGTTTTCTTTCTCTTCTTGACCTTGATACCCAACGTCTTCTTCATGGCCACCTTACATACCAAACATTCCCCAAGAAGACTGTTGTTATCCTCACGTTGGCCTCTGCTGCCCCGGGGACTCCTCTTGTATATTGGCCTTCCCACAAGAACATCCTCACTAACCAAGCCCTGCTCTCCAGAACTTTCTTCCTCTCCTTCCCAATAAAGAGGTTCTGTGCCATTTCCCACTCTCAGACCTCCTATCCAATGCCTATATATTCAAACTCTGCCCATTACTATTCCATTTGGGATGCCAATAATAATAATAAACACTATTGCAGCATCGTGTCAGGTTATAATTTAATGCAAAGAAAGATGCAGAGCAAAAGAACCAACGTTCAAGTCCCAACTATAATAAGGTCACCGTGGTGGAGAATTTTGCCCTCAAAGGACTCACAATTTAATTACATTGATAAGATATTTCAACAAGGGCTCGGCACCCGTAGCTCAGTGGTTAGGGTACTGGCCACATACACTGGGGCTGGCAGGTTTGAACCCGGCCTGGGCCTGCTAAACAACAATGACAACTGCAACAAAAAATAGCCAGGTGTTATGGTGGGCACCTGTAGTTCCAGATATTTGGGAGGCTGAGACAAGAGAATCGCTTAAGCCCAAGAGTTTAAGGTTGCTGTGAGCTGTGATACCATGGCTCTCTACTGAGGGTGACATAGTGAGACTCTGTCTCAAAAAAAAAGACAATTCAACAAGAATGCAGTAGTCTGGCCAACACCAAAGGATTGTACAAAGTGCTAGAGATCAAAAACAGCAGAGCTCACATCCAGTTAGACACGGGCTTCAGGAACCCTTTCCCAGAGGCTGACTTATTTTTCTATTTGTTTACATCCTCTGCAATTTCCTTCCTCGGGGGCTGGTAGTTCTCCCTGCAGAGGGTTTTTAGGTCCTTAGTTCAATATATTCCTAGGTGTTTTATTTTCTTTGTTGCTATTGTGAAAGGCATTGAGTCTTTGATTTGATTCTTAGCTTAACTGTTTTTGGTATACAGGAATGCTATTGATTTGTGAATATTGAGTTTGTAACCTGAAACTCTGTTGAATTTATTTACCAATTCCAGGAGTCTCTTAGCAAAATTATAGGGACTTTCTAGATATAAGATCATATTTTCAGAAAAGAGTAATAGTTTAAGGCACATTTGTTTATACTGAGTGCATCTCTTTTGGGGCTTATATGTGAAACCAAGTAGACACACACCAAACCACTCCATTTGGAAAAGAGGACTATGTGTGGGCAAATTCACCCCATGTTGGCTTTTCTCTTGGCTCTGAGCAGAGTGAGTTTCATCACAGGGCAATGGGGAAGGCCTCTAGTGGAGTCTCTCGGACAGAACTGTAGACTATCATTGCCAGACACAGTGGCTCACGCCTATGATCCCAGCACTCTGGGAAGCTCAGACAGGAGGCTTGCTCATGCTCAGGAGTTGGAGACCAGCCTGAGCAAAAGTGAGACCCCATCTCTACTAAAATTAGAAAAACTAGCTGGGCTTTGTGGTGGGTGTCTATAGTTCCAGCTACTCAGGAGGCTGAGGCAAGAGGATTGCTCAAGCCCAAGAGTCTTGAGGTTGCTGTCAGGTATGAACCAGGGTAACAGTAAAAAAGAACTATCATCACTGTCCTTTCAAAGCAGCCTTGCAGCACTGCAAGATGTGTAGAAGCAGCGGAGGCCTGTGTGTGGACAAGGATAAGCGTGTGATTCTTGCCTCAAGCTAACTAGAGAGCTTTCCCGACTCTGAGGAAACAAGGGCATATCGAGGACTTGCTGTGGGCCACACCCCACAAGGAGACTGTCCACAAGGCACTCAGGTCCTGTCCAGGAGCTCAAGGTCTACATGGTCATAGAGACATTAGACAAATGATGACAAGCACAGACTCAAAGTATCGTTACAAGTTTATGACTGAAGCCTACACAGCTGCCACACAGTGATTCTACCTCCATTCTACAGTTCCAGGATCTATTGTTAGAAGAACGAGGATTATGACTCTTGTCCTCATATTGAGCAGCTGCAAATACCTGTCTCAGTTCCATGAAGACAGCCCTTTGGCCTCAGAGTGGAGTCCCTGTCCTAAGCCATGGTTCCTGGCCTATAGTGAGCATAAGGGTCACCTGGGGGTACTAGAGGGTGGACACCTTACCTTGTTCCCCCAGAAATTCTATTGCAATAAGTTATGCTGTATTTGCAAACCCCACTTGAGTGGTTCTACAACAGACAGTATGAGAACCCCTGGCCTAGAGAGGAATGGACTAAGCCTCAGTTTTGCTTATCCAGACAAATTATGAAACTAATTTAGTTGATATGCCATTTTAGCTTCAGAATGTCTCAAAAACTATGCACAATATTCACATAATAGAATACCTTTCCCTGCCTGCAAAAGACTCCAAGACGCTAGCGTGATAGTCGTAGATGTAGTATTCTGAAAATAAAGGAAAGTTCACAATCCCTAGATATAAAATCTGTACAGATTTTTTTTTTAAGGATACAACCTTAATATGCTTCAAGTTAACAACAAAGATTATTCATTTATTGTTCAGTTTTTTAAAAAATATTCACTAGTAAATCCCTCTTTTAGAAGGCATAAATAAATACCGAAGCATAAGAAATATGCTAAACCAAATACTAAATACTGCCAACAATTCGCAACAGAAATAAAATCAGCTAGCTAAACCACAGAATAAACAGAGGCTTTTCATGGGACCTTCAAATCAATTCTTTGGTTTTCTTTTACCATTTTTAAATGACAGAAAATAACTCTATTTTCATAAAATCTAATTTAGCTCTCTCACATAATATTGATCGAAAAGCAATGTTATCAATGGTTCCCAGTAAAAGAAAAGAACTTCCAAAGCCATAAATTCTATTGGAACTTAGATACCAAGGTCATGAGTAAAGATCAGCAAATAACTTTAGAAAAAGACATTAAGATTTGAGAAAAGCCCAGAATGATGTGAACTCAGAAGTCCAGGCAGAAAGAGTAGGAACAAGAAAAATGCATTTCCCAAAACACTATTAAGTTCTTTTTTTAATTCAGGAAAAGGAAATTTTCTTTAAAAACTTTCCAAAGAAATGAATATTAAAACAGTTCAGCAGTGAGGCCAGCACTTTTCTTGAGTAAGAGTCTAACTCTGTCCCCCAGGCTAGAGTGCCATGGCCTCCGCCTAGCTCACAGCAATCTCAAACTCCTGGGGCTCAAGCAATCCTCCTGCCTCAGCTTCCCAAGAAACTAGACAGGCACTTGCCACCACATTCAGATAATTTTTCTAGTTTTAGTAGAGATGTGGTGTCACTCTGCCTTGACCTCCTGGTGCCTGTGGTCCCAGCTACTTGGGAAGCTGAGGCAAGAGAATTGCTTAAGCCCAAGAGTTAGAGGTGCTGTGAGCTGTGACACCACAGCACATTACCAAGTGTGACATAGTGAGACTCTGCCTCAAAAACAAAAAAGACAATTCAACAAGAATGCAATAGGCTGGCCAATGCCAAAGGATTGTACAAAGTGCTAGGATTATAGAGTGCTAGGATTCCAGGCGTGAGCCACCTTGCTAGGCCTAAAAGACTTTTAAGTAAACAGCAGTTGAGTCCTTCTTCAGAGGCTCTGGTTCCGATACTGTGCTCTATGTCAGGGTTAATTATATAAAGCAGCAGCTCTCAGTCTGTGGGTCGCGACCCCTTTTTAACAATGAAAATACACTGTGGCATTAGGAAAGTTGAGAATCACTGACATAAAGCCTGGTCCACGTCTCACAGACGCTCACCACCTAGGCTGCAAGGTGACAGACAGATAACTGTGCAACTCACGACACAGAACAGTGTCTGCTATACAAGTCCTATGCCAGAGCGATTCAGGAACAGTGAGGGCCTGGGGACTGATAAGAAGGGCCTCATGGAGGAGGTGAGTGTCTTGGAGACCTGGGGTCTGAGTGAGCCTCGGAGTCAAGGCATCACTAGTTTTTTAGTTTGCATGGTGCTCCCTTTGGCTTCCTGCTCAATTCTCTTTACCAACTCTTCCTGGTGAGTCCCTCATGGGCATATTTCCAGGTCACCATTTATATGTCTGTGACTCCCTAAGCTTTGTCCCGAGACAAAACCTTCTGCCTGGGTTTCATAGTCACAGCCAGATTGCCTTCTGCACATGCGGCCCCCACAAGTTCAACATGTCTGAACGCAAATCCATCAACCTTCCCTCCTCTCTATCCTCTACTCAAATATCCTCATCCTCTGCTATTCGCTTTTTCAGTAAATAGCATAGCTACCCAACAAGTCAGCTGAGCCTGGTCTCTGCTGCTAAAATCTCTCCCCTCCCCCTGATTCTATGGCGAGATCTTGGTTAATACTCTCTCGCCTGTTTGCCTGTGATCTCCTTCTCCCGTCTTATTCCCTCTTCATGCATGCTTTGTGCTTCTGCCAGAGGGGTGGACTGTCATTGGCAGCTAGTGATTTTGCTTTTGTTACTAGCATCCTTCAGTGGTGCCACGGCACTCTAGGACAAGGTCTGCACCCCTTGTAAACACAGTCCCGTATACACCATCCTTTCCCCACTGCCCACAGGGACTCAGAGCTCTTCCCACCCACTGCCAGCTCCTGTGCTTGGCCTGTGCTGTCTTCTCTGGACCACGTATCCCCACCCAGCAACCCTGCTGGCCAGTCCACCTCCTGCTCGGCTCAGGGCCCGCCTCCTCCCCGAGGCCTCTCTGACATCCCAGGCCGCGTCAGGTCACCCACTCTGCCCTCTGCTCTAGCAGATGTGACTTCTGGGCCCTCCCAGAAGTTCTCTAGTGATAGGACGGTTTTTCTGCCTCTCTCAAGCTGCCTATGTGAAGCTTAAGGACAGAAATGTGTCCCATTCACCTTTGTATCCCTCATCCCTACCACGAAGCTTGTCACATACAAAGAATTCAAGTGTTTGTGGATTGTCCTGTTTAATTAATGCAATTCCCTGAGCTTCATCCTTATTCCCATTTGAAAATTAATAGTTTTTTTTTTTTTTTTTTTGGGCAGAGCCTCAAGCTGTCCCCCTGGGTAGAGTGCCAGGGCATCA
>NW_003852506.1:258388-279155 GCF_000181295.1 Otolemur garnettii | reverse complement strand
TGGCGGGCTGGGCTGGATTCAAACCTGCCACCTTAGGTGTATGTGGCTGGCACCTTAGCCACTTGAGCCACAGGCATTGAGCCTTGAAAATTAATAGTCAAAAACTTCAGGAAGCAAATGACAATTCAAAGAATCTTCCCTATCGGAGACAAACTACTGACAACAGAAATCAGCACTCTCAAGTTAATCACACGAGGACATAATAACTGTCACATAGAAGCAATGGGTTGGATATAGAAAATTTGGGTCAACTGCTGTTGTTTTTTTTCCTACATTGTACCAATACCTGATTTGGTGGTGGTTGACTCGGCTGCCACTGCTGTGGATGAAGCTGTTATATTATCTGACACTGTAGGCAGTGAGTCAGTGGGGTGGCTGTTTAATTATTACAGTTCCTACCAAGGCCCTGTAACCAGGTCTCTCAAGTGCTTTTCTGAGCATCTGCGTCATGGCAGACACAGGCCCTGCATCAGCGCTTCCCCGAGGTAGCCCACCGGCCTTCTCCATCCACACCACTGGAGAGTCTTGCTAAAACAGATTCTCCGGCCCTACCCGAGCTGTCGGAAAGCAGCACCCCTAGAGGCAGGGCCTGGGAGTGCGCATCTTAAGGAGGTCCCCCCTCCTGATACTACTCAAACTGCAGTTTGAGGGCCACCGGCCTGCTCTTTGGATAGTCCCACAGATGGTGGGAAAAGGGATGAAGAAGAGGGGTGATGAGGGCATGAGGGGTCAGTGGGAAGAATGGGTGAGGCATTAGGACACGGGGACAGCTGAGAAGGCCCACTATGGTGTTGGAAGAAACAAGTTTCTTTCTTTCTTTTTTTCTTTTTTCGAAAAAATTTTATTTCTAATGTACAGAGCAGTCTCGCTACATTCAGTCCTGGGCTGATACATGGGCACGGTGGTATCAGGGACCCCAGATTCTCCTCCCTCACTGTGGGGACACCCTTCGCATTGTTCTCTTATCTATATGGTCTGAGACGGCTCATCGCCTCATCCTCATTCCAACAAGAGGAGAAGAGGAGGAGGAAGGGCCCTTCCCCTAAAGCAGAGATTCTCAACCTGTGGGTAGCGACCCTTTTGTAACAATCAAAATACATCCTGCATATCAGATATTTATATTACGATTCATAACAGTAGCAAGATTATAGTTATGAAGTAGCAACAAAAATAATTTTACGGTTGGGGGTCACCACAACATGAGGAACTTGTATTAAAGGGTCACGGCATTAGGAGGCATTAGGAAGGTTGAGAACACTGCCCTAAAGGGACGAGCCAGAAGGTGCCCTCACCACACATTTCATCATCCGCAGTTTCCCCTGCAGCTCCGTCCAACCTCAGCAGAGACAGAGAAATGCCCTGAGGAAAGGAGGGATCTGTGTGCCCAGCGAAAACGAGGTTCCGTCACAACTGGGGAAAGGTAAAAGTAGATAATGTCACTTTACAGTCTCTGTCACCTGGAGGAGGAAGGGGACAGGGAGGGGAAAGGTGAGAGGAAGGGGTAAAAGGGAATGGAAAAGAATATAAAATTAACTGTGGCTGATTTTTCAAAAGCCCCAATCCCACCCACTAGGCATCTACTTATGGTCTGGTGTTCCTGATTTTCTAAGCTTCTTTAATCAAGATTGTTGAATTCACTTTCACTCATACCCCTCTAGCCTTGGCCTTGGACACTGACTGTGATTGGAACGTAATCTGTTGCCAATTTTTCCAATATCGTCAGCATAATGGGATACAGGCACAGTCTGATTCTCCAAGTTCTCTGCTTTGTATTAAAAGTCGGGATGAATTTTAAAGAGTACGTTGCTTCCTGTGTGGTTACAGATGGAGCTGTCTGATCAGTCAGTCCTAGCGTGGACTCGTGCTGAGTGCAGGGTGCCCACTGGGATTGGGTGACTTTGTGGCCCTGTGCTTGGTGAATTGAATTCCCACCTGAATAATCATCCTGACCTTCATGTGAAAACTGTACTTCGGTTTGTAGCCTGGCTGCTGGAGAAAGTTAGACTTGCATGGAGGGATAAGCCACTGCAGTGCCATCCTTGGTACACTCAAGCCACCTTCCCATGGAAGGACCTCCGTGGCCTCGTGCCTGGAATGCTAACCTCAGAATAACAGCCCCTCCAGCCTCCTGAGGACCCAAGACAAACCATGTGACATCCATTCCGTGGATCAAACATCAGGTCAGATCTTATTGCTTTTGGAGCGCAGCCACCACGTGATTTACAGAGCAAAGAACAGGTACAATACAAATCTCAGGGTGCGTTATGAAGTTAGAGGGTATTTCTAAGCATGAAAATATGCAACATTTCAGGCTAATATCATAAAAAGGAGCATCAGACCAATACATCACTGTCTCCATTCAACTGTAATCTCCAAAAATAACTTTAGCCCTCATTTCTGAGAGTCAGAGAGAAACTATAGAAGTTACATACATGTTTTTGGAAGTCTATACGTAACCCTAACTTTTCTAAAAGTGAACTTAAATATAATCAAGTTAGAACTAAATACCCCAAGGAGGACATGTCAGCATTGACTCAGATTCACAAAGCAGAGTAAAAGATAATGTGGTTTCATTGCAAAGCCCAGACTTACACACATGGCAACGCTCATTATTTTCCAAGTTCCCAGTGGCTTTGTTTGCTTCCGAGACTCAAGTGGCTTCGATAAGAAAATTACCTGCAGTCAGAAAATTACAGTAGGCCTGGTTCTTTGGGAGTAACGATCCCTCGTTTGATGATTTGCTAAATGTTTACCCTTTCTGCTCCTCATTTTCCCTTCTTGCTTAGTACATCCTGCAAATCGTGGCAAGAGATAAAGAAATGAAAACACTCCCAGAAAAATGGCCAAAAATACTGACCAAAAAATGAGACACAAAATATCTTTTAAAGCAAACTTAATATTTTTTTTTAAATGCCTTTCATGAAAAAGTCAGTGGAAAAAATTTAAATGTACTATTGTTTTGGATGGTGGTGCCGAATGCCCTCACCACTGGCCTCGATCCCACTGAAAATGGCCTTTGTGGACATTCTGGGGCCACCTGAATAGGCATCTGTCTTTAAGCAAATCCTACTGTCTCCAGAGATTTCTAAAGGATTCTAGCTCTGGTCTTTGAGATGTGAACATATGGGCAACATGGGTCTGTAGGCTATTGTTTTACAGGTGAACTCTTGCATTTGATTATTCTGAGGTTGATTTTCTCATTCGTTGGCTCTTCTTGTCTGTTTTTACCTTCTCAATAGACACCCTTCAGTGCTCGCCAGGAGCCAAACCTGCAGCGAGGCAAACTGAGGCAGGCGGCTCCATGACAGCGACTTTCAACTGCTGTGCCACAAAAAACTTTAAAGCTCATCTATTAAATTATTTTAGAAAGAAGTTCAAAGCACAATAAATGCATTATTTTATTTTACTCTTTTTATTTTTTTGATCAACATAATTTTCATGTGTCACAGAAGTTTAACTACAGGTTCGAGTATGCCATGAGATAGAAAAGGTTGAAAAATATTTCTCTATAATATTTCTTGTTACCATGTCCACAGATGCCTGGAGTGAGAAAGGTAAAACAAAACGCCAAGGTTGTTTTCTGCTCTGCCATGCAGAGTCAGCACAGGGACCTGCCCGTGAGTCTAAGGAAGGGCCAACCCGACACGTCCCCAAAGTCTCCACATTGGGGGACCTAGAGTTGTGAAAAGCAGGTAAATTTCTACCATGCTCACTAGCAGGAATTTTAAATCCATCAGTGATTTAATAAAGCCTCCCTAAAAGAAAAGAGAGAAAATCTCTGCGAGCAGTTTCCAGTTGGTGGCTCCCATCTCCCGTGATGGCCCATGACCAGGAACTCACAGAGTCTGCGGACAGTCATGACACACATCAGAAAGGATCGAGTGAAGCTGGTCTCACTCTTCCCTTTCTCTTTGTCAATGTCCTGAAACTTTGAACACTCTCGGGCTTCTCCAGCCAAGCAGCACAGGCAGAAAGACATTTACACTGGAAGGCTTCTAAAAATATTCTATAATTTATATGAATTTCAGTATTTTAGGAAAATAACTGTACGATATGCCAATATTAACAGAAGAAAGGAAATGTTTCTTCAAAGATGCCTATCTGCTCATGCCCCTATATTTCCTGTCTCGGACAAAGTGGTTCCATTCTTTCCACGAAACTAATTAGTTATGAAGCTGAAAAGTCCAACAGATGTTAGGTTTTTGTAAATTTCTCTATTCCTCTTTTGAGTTCTGTGGCAAGAAGAAAGTAAAACACAGGGGAATGCTTACTCTCTAGGCAAGAAGAGACAGAGGGCAAGCCTGGGACCCATTCAAGGTGGAGCCCAGAGCTCAGTACCTGGCACTTAATAGTTGCTCAATAAATTTTTTTGGCTATATGCTGACTGTTCTTTCCAAGAAGTAATCAGGTTTTCCTGCTACACCCTTCTGCCCAAGATTCTAATAAAGATCTTTTTAAAGGCACCAGCCTATCATTTCTATTTAATAGTTTTCCAAAGAAAATCATCTCCTTCTAACTAGTAGCTTTCTCTTATCTATCTAAAGGTCACCGGTTTAGCTTAATAATGGAGCCCAAGGGCTTTGAAGTTATACAGACATGAATTCAAACCACCCGGCTCTGCCGCTCGCCATCGTGGTTACCTTCAGCAAGTGGCTCAATATCTGTGAACCTCATTTTCCCCACTTGTAAATGATCTCACTAACTTTCACAAGGCTATCTATGGATTAAATGGATGATATGTATAAAATGGCTAGCAAAATGCCTGGCAATGTAGTGTATTTATGATGACTATCTTATTATTAATATTATTATAATCACCAACATTATTATCTACTTGAAGCTGTAGGATCACCCCATAGCATGCCTTAAAAGTAAAACACCATTGTAGATCTAAGTAAGAAAGTTTTCTTGCTCATCAACTTATAAGCTGTTCTTTTGTGCTATATACTATCATATCAAAATTACCTATAGTTTTTGTGATGTCCAGTGACAGATAAAGTACACAAATTCTTGAATACAAACCTCTCTAGTGTTTTCTTGAGTAGTCCATACAATACTTAAAAAAAATAAATCTACATATTTCTCCATTATAATATAGCTGGAATCTCCCCAAAGTCAACAGCCTGTAGCAGCCACAAAAGACAAAGGAGAAAGTAGCGAACGGCTACACATCCTCAAAGTCTAAAGCTCTAAAAGGCTGGGGAAAGAAGCAGCCAGGCGGACGGCACCTGAGCATCCCTCCAGAGGCCCTGGGACTAGATCAAGGATGACAGAGGGCAAAGATGGGAACCACTGCTCAGCCCCCAACTGCACACACAGCTGAATTCCACCCCCGAGAGCCTCTGATTGATTCATTCCTCCCTCTGAATTCAGAACTGTTAATTGGGCACTTGCAGGGTGCCTGAACCCTGCTGTGTTTTCACTGATGGAGAGAAAGCAATGAATGAAACAAGCACAGTGCCCACCCTGGCGGAGTTTACCTTCTGGACTGATTTGTGTCCTGGCAGTGAGAAAAAGGAGGCTGAGTGACAGACTTTCTGGTTGGTGTGTGACATATTTTTTAATTTTTCTAAAAGTCCTTAACTGTCACCACTCTAATTTCTAGCCCCAATTTGATCCTTCTTTGCCAAATTGCACGGCCAGTCTGACCACCAAGTACCAAGAGTCTTTCTTAACTATTCAAGCACATTGTTGGCCAAGGATAGCAGGCTGTTCCCAGATGACATGGTGAAACATGTAGAGTGATTTTAATCAATCCTTTCAGCCAATTTCAAAGGTATTTATCACAAAGTTACACAGTATTCCTAAAATATTTCTTTAAACACAAAGGGTGCTTTGTTCCCAAACCTCCAAGAAATAAAGGGAGTACCCAGACACTGTACCTGTTTTGTAAGTTAAAGTGAAAAAGTTCTACACTGAAACTCACAGTTGATACCTCTTCAGAAGAGAAATTCATCGGCAAGGTAGTAATTCCCAGTAGCTATACAAAGAAACCACAGTCTTCAGAAAAACCACATAACAGAAAATGGAATACTATGAGTAGCCCACATAATTACTCATGATAGATAACTGTATTAAAAATTAAATATAAATTATTGTGGGCATTACAGTTTTGGCACAAGATGAAAAAAGTGCTTTATGTTACTTAAAAGTTTCAATAACTGCCTTAAATTTGGCTCACTTGAAAATAAGCCCATCCTGAGTAAATACAAAGCATTTATTATTTGAAGCATTGCTTTCCATACAATGCAGGTTTTAAAAAAAATCTCCTTAATTTTCTAAAAGTTGCTATATGGCATGGATGTCTTTTAAAAGTATTAAAAAGGGATCCCAATAGGTGATCGTAAACAGGTTCCTAAGGAGGATTGCCTTAGCATAGGAAAATCTCTTACTGAAACTACTAACTGCTAAGATCATATGATTTTTGAAGCTCATTATGAGCAGGAGGGAAAATAAAGCTTTTAAAGAAAAGCATAGAAGAGCATCTTTGTGACCTTAAAAACCAAAAAAAAAGATGACTTAGATTATATTAAAATTAAGAATTTCTATTTATCACCATTAAGAGAGTGAAAGGAATGCACAGTGTAAAAAAAAAAGACCCTTGCGATCTGTATCTCCAACAAAGAACTGATCCCACAATACAGATAAACAACTCCTATAGTTCCTACAATTCAATAAGGAAAAGCAAGACAGCCCAATAGAAAAAAGAGCAACAAAGGACTGTAATACATACTTCACCTAAATAGATATCTTAACAGTCAAGAAACAAATGGAAAAGGGCTCAACTTCGTTAGTCATCTGGGAATGTCAATTAAAACCGCAAGGAGAGACGTTACATTTCCATCATGGGGCCAAAACTTAAAAAGGCAAATACCCAGTGGAGCAACTGACGCTCACATATGCTGCAGGTTGGAGTATAATTGGTTAAAATAAATAAATAAAAGAAAAGAAACAACTTTGGAAAACTGTTTGGCAGGATCTGCTAAGTAGAGGTCTTCAATGTCTGATCCCTGGACCAGTAACAAAAGCATCACCTAGCACTTGCCAGAAGTACAAATTCCAGGACCCCCACCCTAGACTACTGAATCAGAAACTCTCCGGGCATGTCCCAGAGATCCATGTTTTAACTCGTGAAATCTTGAGGACAATAGTACTAAAGCACTAAACACAGACACTGCACGCTAAGACATGTGTCACAGAAGTGTGTGCAAATACTCATCAAGAAACATGTACAGGGTGACACCTGTGGCTCAAAAGAGTAGGGCATTGGCCCCATACACTGGAAGTGAGGTTCAAACACAGCCCTGGCCAAAAACTGCAAAAAAAAAAAATAAAGAAAGAAAGAAACATGTACCAGAATGTCTGCTCTCTCACCACTTAGAACAGCCAAAAACAGGAGATGCCATCATCAGTAGAATGGATAAATAAATCATGACATAGTCACCACACAGAAATCCATACAGCAATGAGGATGAAGAGTCTACAATTCCAGACAATGTAGACGAATCTCATATACATAAAGTTGAACAAAAGAAGCCAACTCAGAGCCACACCTCTTGTTTGATTCCGTCTATATAGGGCCAAAAACAGCAAAACCAGAGTCTGCTGCTGTGAGTCAGGGTATGGTGATACATGGGTGACCAGTGGGAGAAGACTGGTCATGGTCCAACGAGGGTTTCTGGATGCTTCTAGGGTTCTGCTTCTGGAACTGGGGTCACAAAAATTCACTGTGCTGGTGCAGTGCCTGTGGCTCAAAGGAGTAGGACGCCTGCCACATATACCAGAGGTGGTGGGTTCAAACCCAGCCCTGGCCAAAAACTGCAAAA
This sequence comes from Otolemur garnettii, assembly GCF_000181295.1. Taxonomy (NCBI): domain Eukaryota; kingdom Metazoa; phylum Chordata; class Mammalia; order Primates; family Galagidae; genus Otolemur; species Otolemur garnettii. The sequence goes on along the minus strand of NW_003852506.1, from coordinate 271,329 downwards.
AAAAAAAAAAATCATTGTGCTAGGTACTTGTAATACAGGTACTTTTTTATGTATGTACTTCAATGAAGAGTTTATTTTTTAATTTGATTACAATAATTCTTTTCTAATTGCATGATAATTGGGAATTACTTCAGGTGGAATATTTGCATTGGAAAAAGGGGTGGGGAAGCTGCAGCCTTTAGGCCACATGTGGTCTTTCAGGTCCTTTAAGTACGGCCTTTTCACTGAATCCAAATTTTACAGAATAAATCATTATTAAGGGGTACAGCAGAGAAAGAGGAATCTTTTCTTGCCTCCTTTGGTTCTTAAAAAAGAACAATCTTAACGTCAGAACAGCCCAGGTTCTGTCAATATGGCGGAAGGAAAATGAGAGCGTTTACAAGATTGAATACCAACAAACGCTTCCCTGGATGGCTGCATCAAGGTAGTAAAAATGGTCCCTGGGGTCAGATTGAGCAGCAGAAACCCACCAGTGGGCATAGTTCATCAGTAAATCTACACTTTAATAATTCAAACATAAGCACTGTATTTATATATCCCTTAACTCCATGAGAATTTTCCGTGGCCATAATTGCATTAACCCACTCATCAGTCAGGCTAAACGGCCATCAGAGGAACATGAGAAGCCAGGGGGAAGGCCGGGCTTTTTAACCAGGGGAGGTTTGCTTCTGATTTAAGTAGGCTACGTTTTTGCCAGCAAAGTCAGTGGATTTAAAAAAGGCGGTGGATGTCCTCTCATCTCTATGGCCAGCAAAGTCCTCACTCTATCTTGAGGTCCTTTTGAATAGCTCCAGGATTCTGGTTTAGATGTAGGTTCAGTCTGGTTTTTACCAGTAAGATGCTGATCTTGGTCAGTTACATCAGTTACGTAATTCAGTACAAGCCATACACTTGCACATTTTTCCTTCAAAAAATTTCTTTTTTTTTCACTTAAAAAAAATTGTTTACATAGCTTAAAACTCAAAAGGCAGAAAAATGTGTCCTTCATCACCCTATTCCCTTGTCATTAGTTCTCCTCTCAAAGAAGTGACCAATTTTCTGTTATAACTTCCTAGGGATTGAATATTTTTTGAACAAATCTACAGCTAAATCTGTACAGTATATTTCATTTACCAAACATCCTTCCTCTCCATACTAATGGAAACACACCACAATATTCTGCATTTAATATTGTTATCTTCAAATAGTTTTTATTTTTCTTAAAAAGAAAAAAAGGACATCCCATCCTTGTTGCTCTTCATAGCTGCATAACCATCCATTGGGATGAATATACCACAGTTTAAACAGACAGACCTCAACAGACATTTACAACTATAGATCTTTTCTCATTGTAGAGTCTGTAGTGAATACTGGTCCATATCTATCTCTGTAAACACGTGTATGCATGTGTGTATCTCAGGATAAAATCTGAGTTATTTTCATTTTATTATTAATCTCTAAAAAGAAATTCCAGACCTTGTAGTCTGGAAAATTGTAAGAATATTATGTTAAACCACTGATATTATTTGGATAAGAATTTCCTAAGCATTGTAACCTACTGACCATTTTCCATGGAGGGATATATCATTTACAATGACTCTCAAGGAAGCAAGAATGACCTGGGTATCTGAAACTGGTTTTCTTTTTTAAAATGCAGCCCAAAGAAGAGCAAGAACTGGGGCTGGGGGAACCCCCTATCACCACCAACCTCCAACCTCCGAGGTTGCTCCCGTGTCTGTGGCCTCTCAACCCTGCCCATAAAGACAGGGCAGGCAGGAATGTTTTCTAATACAAAGAACCAGATATTAAATATTTTAGGCTTTGCCATCTACACAGCCTCATTTACAACTATTTAACTCCACTCCACAGCATGAACATAGTCATAGATAAACCAAACGTGGTAACTATGGTTACCACCTGATTCACAAAACCCTTTATAAAAACAGGCAAAGGTTGGGTTTGCTCCACTGCCGGTAGCTTGCCAGTCCCTACTGTTAGAGTTGATATGAAAATCAACTCCTTTTAAATGTAGACTCATTCCAAATGCAGAAAAACCTTTGCTATCTAAAACTAATCACAAACACTAGTTGCTGGCCCCTAACTAGAGATAACCAGACTGTCATCTCATGGTTCATCTGAATTTCCTTACTCCTCTTAGATCCTTTTGGTCTGCATGGCTCCTTGGCATCAGTGTCAGGGGCTGGCATGGACACTGCCTTAAACGGCCCTGACTGTACCCACGCTGTGTGAGCAGGACTAATGAGTCCTCTTGAAGGAAGGCACCTGTAAAAGCCTTCTGGGCTGGGTGTGCACAAGGACAGGTACAAACATACCTGGTCTCGCTCCAGAGAGAAAACATTTTGACATTTGGATCCTCACACAGCATTAAGTATGGCGAGATCGCTCAAGGTATGTGGTCCCTATGATGTAAAATTTAAAAAATGTCTTCCAACCAGTTTCATAAATGAAACCTTTGGGACTGATTTCTTTTAAGCCGTGTAATTGTGCATCTTGAATCATTTATTTTATTTCCTTGCTTTATTATTTCCCTGGAGGTAAGGACCCTGGCAGAATGTCTATACTGACTAAAACCAAACTTTGGTGCTCTAGAAATGTATAATGATATAGTTAAGCCAATGCTCAACCAGAGAGTAACTGGGTCTCCTGTCCCTTTCCATTGCTGTTTCTGCTTCTACTCTCCAGCATTCTTGTTCTCACTCCTGTCCCTTCTTTCCCATCCATATTTATGTTTCTGTATTTTTTCCTCTTGCTTCAAACCAATCAAAAACAAACAAAAGGAAGTTGAGGCCAGCAAGATGTATCTATTTTAAAAGGTCTTAAAGAAAATACCTTTCACATGCATTATTTTATTACTATCATTATTTTGAGTCAGTTCATTAAGAACAGGGATATTATGCCTTTAACACATTAAAGATCAGAGGCACATGAACCATGTAATAAAGCCAGAATACAGTGATCTCCCATCATCCAGAACCGATGGGGATTGGTAGACTCTAGAGAAATGTAGTCTCCAGTTGCTCAAGACTTAACTATTAAAAATAGGCCTAATTCTATACCCCAAAGTACGTCATACTACGTTATAAACTCTGTATTGACTTGATATTAATATTGAATAACACTAAAGGCAAATTAAAATGAAGATAAATTTTACTATCACACAGTTTTACTTTATTGTAAAACAGCTTTGTAAATACAGTCTACAATTTTAAATGATAGTCAATACACTTTTCAACTTCACTACCATATATTTTTTTGCTTCAAATAACACATATTAACACTTAAAAGTATTACAGAAAACACTGTTACAGGAGCCACAGGAGTGATGCACAAAGCATCAACCAGCTTACTAGACCCTTGTAGCATATTCCATGCAGGTTTTATCTTTTTTTAAAATCTAAACTTAAATATTTAGTAGTCTTATGCTCTGCTGTGTCCCATCAACTGCTAAGCTCAATATATTCTTAACTTTAGAGACTGTATTTTTTCACTGTAGATATTTCTTTTATTTCTTAGAATTTTGATTTTATTATAAAAGTCTATCCTTCATCCCTTTTTTTATTTTCTTGATTTTTAAACATATTAATCATGGTTATTTTTCAATACTTATCTGCTAATTTTAATGTGCTTATCTGCAGGTCTTTTCTGGGTTTTTTTTTTTTTCTTGATTATTAGTCATATAGTCTTGATGCTTGTGTGTCTTGTAATTTTTTATTATATGCCAGACATAAAAAAAACTTTAGAGACCCCAGGTGAGTTTATCATTCACCAGGGAGAATTTCTCTTCCTCTGCTGGGTAGATACTGTGATGGACTGATCATTTCAACCCAACAAGGTTTAAGCTGAAAATAGGCTAGGTTTTAGATTTCCTAAGACCTGTTACACCTCTGCTCTTCCTGTATTCCTGTGGTTATGAGTGACCTCAGTTTTTATGGAGATCCTAGTAGGGCCTTTGTCTCTTCAGCCCGGAAATAGTCTAAGAATTTCAGCTTTGCCCTTCAGAGGTTTTCAACTTTCTCTCAATTCTCCCAAAAATCAGCCCCCAAATTTGGAAAATGTCTTGAGGGACAGACTAGCCAATTACTTAATATAAGTCTTCTCCTCCTGAAGAAGGGTCTTTATTTTGTAATCCATAGCCGGAATTGGTCAATAACCTCAGAAGGGTGGGGATAGCTGATGATTGCCTAGTCATCCTAGAAGTTTTTTCCTTGGAAGTTTAATTATATAGTCCTTGTTTCCATACCTTTCTGGTGTCTATAAAAATATGCTTTATAAGTTTAAATAGTATCTGTTTTCTACTAATTGTTGCAGCAACAGAACTGACAGGACCATCTACGCCCTATGTAGGAGATGATTTGCTCTGCCCTCCTTTCTAACAAATGATAAAATGACAAATGGTGACTTGATTCTCATTAAAAGCCTCCATATTTTTTATTAATAACAGAAGAAGCTGAAATAAAAGATCTCAAACAGCTTGATTGTTGAGTTTCAAGAAACGTCTAAATGTTGTTGGCTTCATTCTCAGACCTGAAGAACATTTTATTTGGAATAAGAATCACTTCTTACAGGAAGACCAGGCCAACAGAATTTAAATCACAATTTCTAGTTCAGGTCCAATCAGTCACTCCATTTATGTGAACCACAAATCAAAATGAAGCCATTGTGACAGAGGAGAATCATTTTGCCCCTAAGTTTTGCCCTTCTGATTAAGACATGCTTGTAATAAATAATTTTGGTTTTGTTAGAATAAAATTGATTTATATTCCCCCACCCCAAGTCAAAATATCCTTCACACTGACATAACTGAAAGAGAACTGATTGTTTAAAAACAACCTGGAAAGCAGCCAAATTTACAATAGACTGTTCTTCCTAGTCACAAAAAGCTACTAGATATGATTATTGCAAAAATTACCTACAAGCGTCTGCATGCACAAATAGCTGCATTGAGGAAGACAGAAAGATTGAAATGACAACTTTACATGTAATGTATAAACCTAATCAACATGACATAGGAATCTGCCAATCTGCCAAGGCACCATGGGAAAGCCTTCTTACCTGGTCCTTCTTGCCCTTTACTCCTGGGAGTACAAGGACTGCTGGGAGTCTATCAATGGCTCTTCTACTTTAAAAATGTGAAAAGGCCTTGACACATTTAGGTCATAAGCTACATGATGTTTCTCTTAATTTCTGACCTTTTCCCATGTCCATGGCTATGTGCCCTTTTCATCCTCAACCACCTAATCGATATCTTCTTTTGTTCTAAATTGCTGAGACCCTTTTTAAGCTATATGTCCTTAAAGGTTTACCCCTTCACCTTCCCAGATTTATCAGTGTCCTCCCATCCCATTCCACCACTATGTTAATGTACCTTCAGTGGTAGAGATTTGCAAGGACAGTAGAATGGGAATTCAGGAAAGAGGCATATCAAGGCCCTTCTTTGCCAATGGGAAGGCACACCCCACCTTACATAACGCGTAGGTTGCGTCCTGGCTGGAGCAGTTGGGGAAATGGGTGGTGTTTCTTCTAGGATGGGCTGAAAGAAGAATGCCAGCGTTAATTGTTCACCATCTCCAGTCCATTCTTTGGATGTGCCATCTCTATCATGTCACAGCTGGTAAAAAATTCAAAGGCCGCTTTTATTTGTTCAATCAACATCTTGACAGGATCCAATAAAAATGCAATCCCTGTAATGGACAGGTTAATGCACTGGCAAATTGAGGTCTAAGGCCCCTACAGCTGGCACACACACAGTCTCGTTCCTGAAACAGCTCTTCCCTTCCCATCAAAGAGTATGAATTATTTGTCCAAACAATCTCCCACTCTGAACTGAATACAAAAGGTTGGTTGGTGTTGAAATTTGGGTGGGGCCCACCGGATCTTAAGCTCTATAGTTCAGGGGGGGGAAAAAAACAGATGCGTAGTATAATAGAAGATCAAATGAAACCAAAACATTCTACCCTGCCAGACATTTCCAGATGCCAAATACCAATGTTAGATTGAACTGGATGGCTCAGACTTAACAAGGTCAAAGAGGTGTCACTTAAAGATCTTTCAATATCATTTGTTCAACAAAGGGCCTGTTTCTTTACACTTTCATCAGACAGTTTTTAAAAGTTTCAAGATCTTGAAATGTGTGAATATTTTCTTCAATATTTTGACATAAATTATTTATTTGTAATTAAGTTACATTGACACATTAGAAGAAATATGCATTTTTTCAAAACATATAATGTATATACTTTAAAATACCCATAAAAGAGGGTATGTTGGTACAGTTTTCCTCATGTAAATGAAGGGCCAGACTCCTGGGATGATGACTAAATGACCTGCCTATCTTCTTTGGTACATCCAGGCCTGACCAGGAATTTCACCACTTCCCAGGTACCCAAAACCAATTGAATCTCAGCAAAGAGGTCAACTGAGCCAAGAACATTTTCCTCCCTGACATCCAACATGTAAATCCAACACTCATCCCTCATTTCAACATTTAACCGTATCCAAAAACTTCCTCCACATTCTGACACAGCTATGCTTACAAAACACCTAAAGTCTACAATCGCCTACCAGTTCTTAGTGTCATAATCTTTACCCATAGTTGTATCAACTTGTTGGCTATTGTGTCTTCAACTCAATGACACATGGGTTCAGAGAGACCAAGAGTCAAACCATGCCCATTCAGACAGAACTATACACAGAGAAATCCTGCTTGACGACAGTCTGTAAGGTGGATATTAGTTCTGGCTCCCTGATCTAATTTCAAAAAGAATCCATCATAAAATAACAATGCCTAATTCTGCAGAGCACCACAATTTTACAAAGCACAAGCACTTTCACAATCACTATCGCATTGAGTCTTACAAGAACTCTATGAAGTCAACAAAGCAGGTATTATCTTTATTTAAAGATTATGAAATTAGGGCCCAGAAAGGTTAATTACCTTCCCAACAGTCCCTACTGGTAAGTGCAGAGTCCCAGGGGCATTATGGTTCCAGCACATTACACAGCCTCAGAAAAGTCTAATTAATGTAGTCTTAGCACAAAGCACAGGACCTATTAAAGCATTATAATCGGTGATTATTGGGATAAATATCTCTTGAAATTAAGCCCTCTGGATGCAATGCCAAGTTATTACAAAGCTCTGGCTCTTTTCTACAGTGTTTCATATCATTGTGCTTAAACTTCTCTTCTTTCCACAAGTTTACGCAGCTCTTCTTCATCCTTTTGCTACTACACATTTTAAACATTACAAATGTCTCATCACAATGAAATGGTTGGGAATTATTACATTATTATTACTGTTAGTGACATGACATGATCCCAATAGCACTAAGTGATTCTTTATAAAATCCACCTCGCACTTGCCCAAATCCTCTTCCTGTCACATCCTGTCTATATTTACAATTTTGATATATTGTTTATCATGGATTTTTGTACACTTTTTTATTTGTTAAAAAACATTGCATGATTGTATGACTCTATTATTTGTCTTAAGTTTTTTAAATGTTGTACCCAAGGCAACATTTAATCCAACATGTAAATCCAACACTCTTGATACTCCCTTTCCCCACTATGATCCCAGCCCTTTTTTTTTTTTTAAGTCCTTATTTACTGGGTTAAACCAGACAGGTACTTCAGGGTCAAGTGGACTTGAACTTCGGGCTGCTCCCCTTGGGAGCTGTATGACTTTGGCCAACTTACTTTGACTTTGTTCCTCAAGGGCCCACCCTGATTTTGAGCTCAGAGAAGTATTTAACTCATAAGATCATTTCAAAGATGTTCACAAAATGTCTGGCACATAGTAAGGACACAATAAATAATAATCATTGTTAAAGTTGTTACTATTTATTTTCTCTTAATTTCTTTATTTTTAATCATGGTAAAATATAAATAATGTAAGATTTATCATCTTTACCATTTTTAAGTACATTCACATTATTTTGCAACCATCACCACCACCCATCTCCAGAACTCTTTCCATCTCATACAACTGAAATTCTGAACCCTAAACAGTAATTCCACAACTCTTGCAGTAACTCCTCCCTCCTAGACCCTGGCAACCACCATTCTACCTTCTATGAATTTGAATGCTCTAGATAACTTATAAATGGAATCACACAATATTTGTCTTTCTATGACTGGTTTATTTCAATTAGTATAATGTCCTTAAGGTTCACCCATGTCAGAGCATAAGTCAGAATAGTTTTTCTTTTAAGGCTTCATAATATTTCATTGCATAGACATACCACATTTTGTTCATCCATCCATCCATCTATCAAGGAGCATTTGAGTTGCTTTCATTTTTGGCTATTGTGAATAATGCTTTATGAACATGAGTAAATAATAGTACATTATTACTATTTTTATTTTTGTCATAGTAAATGATAAAATCATCTTCAAATCATTCTGACACTAACTTTAGTACTAGTCTAGCTTGAGAGAGGTACAATCTGCAGGACTCAAAAATAACTGTCCAATATTTACTGGTCAAGAATAAAGTTGTGCATTTTTTAATATATCTATAGGTCATGTGCCTGTCTTCTTCAAGTCCCTTGCCCACCCTGAGATAGGATCACTTGTTCTTTTCTTGCTAATATGTTTGAGTTCTCTGTGGATTCTGGTTATTAAACATTTTTCAGAGACATAACTAGCAAATATCTTCTCCCATTCTGAGGGCTGTCTGCTTGCTTTACTTACTATATTCTTGGCTGTGCAGAAGCTTTTTAGTTTGTTCAGGTCCCAGTAATGTATTTCTGATGTTCCTTCAATTGCCTGGAGGGGTCCTCCTCGTAAAATTTTCGCCCAGGCTGATTTCTTCAAGTGTCTTCCCTACACTTTCTTCTAGTATTTTTATAGTTTTATGTCTTAAGTTTAAATCTTTAATCCAGTGAGAGTCTATCTTAGTTAGTGGTGAAAGGTATGGATCCAGTTTTAGTCTTCTGGTCACCAGCCAGTTCACCCAGCACCATTTGTTAAATAGGGAATCTTTGCCCCACTCCATGTTTTTAATTGGCTTGTCAAAGATCGTGTAAAGGTAAGTAGTTGGGTTCATCTCTTGGTTCTCCATTCTGTTCCATACATCTACTTCTCTGTTTTTGTGCCAGTACCATGCTGTTTTGATCACTATTGATTTATAGTATAGTCTGAGGTCTGGTAGTGGGATTCCTCCTGCTTTGTTTTTATATCTGAGTAATGTCTTGGCTAGTCAAGGTTTTTTTCTGATTCCATACAAAACTAAGTATTATTTTTTCGAGATCTTTAAAGTATGACAATGGAGATTTAATAGGGATTGCATTAAAATTATATATTGCTTTGGGTAGCATGGACATTTTAACAGTGATTCTTCCGAGCCATGAGCATGGGTGTTTTTCCATTTTTTAACATTTTCAGCTATGTCTTTTCTTAGAGTTTCGTAGTTCTCTTTATAGAGAAATGCAAATCAAAACTACTTTGAGATATCATCTAACACCAGTAAGATTAGCCCCTATCACAAAATCCCAAAATCACAGATGCTGGCGTGGTTGTAGAGAAAAGGGAACACTTCTACACTACTGGTGGGATTGCAAACTAATATGTTCCCTTTGGAAAGACATCTGGAGAACACTTAGAGAACTAAAAATAGACCTGCCATTTGATCCTACAATTCCTCTACTAGGTATATATCCAGAAGACCAAAAATCACACTACAACAAAGATATTCATACCAGAATGTTTATTGTAGTCCAATGCACAATTGCTAGGTCATGGAACCAAGTGCCCATCGACCCACGAATGGATCAATAAATTGTGGTATATGTACACTATGGAATACTATGCAGCCCTAAAGAACAATGGAGACTTTACCTCCTTAATATTTACATAGATGGAGCTGGAAAATATTCTTCTTAGCAAAGTATCTCAAGAATGGAAGAAAAAGTATCCAACGTACTCAGCCCTACTAGGAAACTAACTTACAGCTTTCATAGGAAAGCTATAACCCAATTATAGCCTAAGAATACAGAGAAAGAGGACAGGGAGGGGAAGAGAGGGAAAGGGGGAGGATGGGTGGAGGGAGGGTAATTGGTGGGATCACGCCTATGGTTCATCTTATAAGGGTACATGTGAATTTTTCTAAATGTAGAATATAAATGTCTTAACACAATAACTAAGAAAATGACGTGAAAGCTATGTTAACCAGTTTGATGAAAATATTTCAAATTATATATAAAAATAGCACACTGTACTCCATGACTATATTAATGTACACAGCTATGATTTAATAGAAAAAAATAATAAAACTTTGTGACTATTTCTAGCTGTGAGAATTTAAAAAAAAAAGAATAAAGTTGTGATGACTCTAGTTCTGGATTTATTCAAACCAGTGAGAAGGGAACATATTATAGAGCAAATCAGGGCTTACAATATCTTTGTCAAACGGAGAAATATCCACAGAATTCCACTGAATCTGTCAGCCAGCACCTATTAAATTACTTTGGCAAAACCTGTATGGCATTCAAAACATTTGCCAACATAGTCCACATTTGTATGAAGAAGTCCTAGAAACCTAAAGAAGTCCTAGAAACCAGTTCCTTCTGAATAATAGGTGAATTGTAGGGAAGAAAATTGATTATGTTATAGTAAAAACATAGTTTTACCAGAAGTGTTACAAAGGCTTTAATAGGTCCTGAGACTTAAAAGTCTCATCTTCTTTTTTCTTTTTTTAAATAGCACACTATTTTTTTTCACATATACACATGATTATTAGGTTTCCACTTTTTTGCCTTCACAGAATTAAAAAGCCTTAAAATTTAATAACAATAACAATGTTTAAGATAAAGACTAGAAACAAAAACCTCATAAAGAATGAAGATAAATACATTCAGAAAAGAAATCAGACAATTGCTGCAACAAATCATTACACAATAATAATAATAATGCAAAGAAAGTAACACTTGCACTGTCAAATAGAGTATGACTATTACGGAATACTTTGACTCTGAGGTTCAGTATAGTCATCTTCTTTTTTCTTTCATTCATTCTCAAAGACACTGAGCACATAGGAAAAGCCAGCATTATTCTGGGTGCTGAATGACCAGGAGGAATAGATCAAGGTCCACAGAGACACTCACATGCAGAGAGACCATTTGAACAGTTTAGTGTGTCCCCACTTAGGGACAACCTCCAGGACTGCCACGGAAAATGAATCTTCTCCAGAAAACTTACACACGGCATCTTAGGGGACTGTTGCAATTGATTCTAAGCATTTTCTTTCCTCTGATCTTTACTCATATGGGCAGCTTGGGGATGAGTAAATTTTATGCTTTGTGTGTTAGTCACAGTTCTCCAGCGACATAGAACCAATATGAGAGGTAAAGAAAAGAGAGGGTGGGGAGAGAGAGAGATTGAAGAGAGAGAGATTTGTTCTAAGGAACTGAATCACCCAATTGTGTGGGTGGGCTGGAGACTCAAGTCAGAGATGATATTGTTGCCTAAGTCCAAAATCTGCAAGGCAGGAGAACAAGCTGGAAACTCAGGCAGAGTTTGTGTGCTGCAGTCTTGAGAGAAACAGAATCCCTTCTTCTTTGAGGAAACCTCAGACTTTGCTCCCAAGGTTTTCAAGCAATTAGATGAGGCCTGCCTGCATTACGTGGGTCATCAGCCTTACCCAGAGTCTACTGGTTTAAATGATAATCATGTCTAAAAAATACCTTCACAGCAACACTAGATTGGTGTTGACCAAACATCTGGGCACCACAGCCTGACCAAGATGACACAAAATTAAGTATCACAGTATGTGAATTACATATCATTTTTTAAAGCTCAATAATCAGAAAGCAAATTATTCAATACAAAAAAAAATAAGCAAAAGGTTATGAAAAGTCACTTCAGCAAAAAAGATAAATAACTGGAAAATAATCACATGAAAAGATGCCTAACACCATTAGGCACTGGAAAAACTAAAAAGCATTTTCAAGTCCATGTTTTTAAAAATCCCATTTTAACTTCAGTGGACCTGCAACGGTCACTAACCGTGTGACATGAAGTGACCCATCTCTCCACAGAGGCCCCACTTGCTTTATTACCTTAAGGCCCTAACACAATCCTAGCAATAAAACACATTCTTTCTTAAAAGATAGGGTCTTACTCTATCCCCCAGACTGGAGTGCAGGAGGGCAGTGGCATAATTATAGCTCACTGCAGCCTGGAGCTCAAGGCCTCAGCCTCCCAAGCCACTGGACTACAGGTGCCCTGCACTGGGGTCCTTAGAGGTCTGGGCTCAAGTCCTTGCATTGCCACCTGCCTGCTACGTGACTCTGCAGGAGTTACTTGGCTTCTCTGAATTTTAGTTCACTCACCCAGTGAAATATAGATAATAGCACCTAACATAAGGAGATGTGTGACTGCCATGAATTTGAATTGCATCCCCCAAGAAGAAAATATTGATATTCTAACCCCCAATCCCTGTGAATATGAACTTATTTGGAGAGAGTCTTAACCAAGTTAAGACAAGGGCATTGGGGTGGTCTCTAATCCAATATGATTGGTGTCCTTATAAAAAGGAGGAAGTTTGGACCCAGAAACAAACATGCACACAGGGAAGACAAAACAGAGACTAATGCAGAGATTGAAATTATGCTGCCACAAAACAAAGACCGTCTGGGACACCGGAAAACTGCACAAGGCAAGGAAGGGGCCTTCCCCTGCAGGTGTCAGAAGGAACAGGATCCTGCCAATACCTCAGTTTTTCACTTGCAGGCTCCAGCACTATGAAACAATAAATTTTAGTTGTTTTAGGCCACTCAGTTTGTGTTACCTTGTTATGGCGGCCCTTGCAAACTGATATAGTAGGATTCAATTATATACTGGGGAGGGCGGAGCCAAGATGGCGAACTGCAGCCAGCTTTTTACAGAAGCTCCCGTCCAGAAGGAGGCTGAAAGGACAGAACCTTAGCAAATTAGCTGATGGT
>NW_003852506.1:243122-248809 GCF_000181295.1 Otolemur garnettii | reverse complement strand
GGAAGTATTTCAGATTGCATGTGAAAACCCCACACTGTACCCTAGAAGTGCATTAATGTACATAGTTACCGTTCAATAAAAAAAAAAAGAAGAAGAATCAATTATATACTGGGCAGATGGTCCACGGCTGAATGGCTGACACACGACGGATGCTCCAACGTGCTTGTGGAAGACATACGTGTTCTTTTAAAAGTCTAGTTTCTATTAGTGAACCCCTGGTATGTGGTGCACCAGGATACTTTGTGTGGGTCCTCATCTGTAACTGTCACAGTCATGCTATAGAACATGGGCATTATCAGTCCTGCCCACATTACAGACAAGGAAACTGGAGCCCAAGAAAGTGAAATAACTTGTGCGAGGTGACACATCTGGGCACTGATGCATTTATGGTAGGCCATGGGGTACCCTGGATACAGTAATGACATTAAGGGAATCAGGTAGTCAGAGCTATTCACCAGAGTTTTCCGTATGAATATGTAACATAGGGATCCATACGTGCCATTCCATAGTATAGTCTACGCACCTGCAGTGGCATACTTCATACTGTAGGCTTCCAGAAGTAGTGTTCATTTGAATTCCAGGTCCTTGGAATCCAGAGGATTCAGTGGAGATGCAGACGTGTGCCTTGATCCTCTTTCAAAGAAGGGCCTGCTGCCCTCACTTTGACTTTTTTGGGGTTGCCTGGAGCTGCCGAAGGACCTCATCGTCTTCCAGGGAAGTCTACACTTGATGACTAAGAAGGAGCAGTAGGTTGGCAGAGATATTGTCACTCCTGTGGGGTGGCTGGGCATCTCCTGCCCAATCCTACTTCTCCCTGCCCTCTGTCCTCCCTTAGGCATTGTTCCCTCATAATATGCTGTGTACCAAACTCCACCTCTGTGTCTGCTTCCAGAGCATTCAGGTTTTGCATCTTCCTTCAGCCACACAAAGTGATACTGGCCCAGATATGAACCTGATACAATACCCAGAGAGAAAAAGACCCTGACATACAGGTCCCTGTGACCTGGGTCCAGGGGCAGGAGACGCACTGAGGTGTGGAGAGAAAGCTGAAGAGAGTAAAAAACCTCCACCCCAATCTGAGGACAGATGTGAGGTCCCATTGACTTAAAATGCAGAGAAGGATCTGCATGAACTAACACTGAAGTGTAGTTTACCTTGCCAGCAGGACTGGAGAGTGTCCCTTTGCTATCTGTAGAATCAAATCTGCAACGCCAGATAACTTTTTAAAGGAATGTGCAATAAGGACATTCAAACTTGATATTTCAAATCATACAGATCAATTCCAAAAAAACACACATGAATGGCTACGAAAAAACCTATTCAAATGGCAGTCTTCCAGTCACAGAGAAAAAAAGATATTAAAAATCTTAGGGCATGCTCAAAAGACTCCTTGGCTGACAGTAATTGTTTCCTACACATATATACACATTTCCACTTAAGGTCAAGGTCAAAAGAAGCTAAGTAACAAAGGAGGAAGAAAGGCATTACGCCATTCCGTGAAAATTTTTGAGCTGATTAAAAATTTACAGAGAAAAGAAGCCATTCCAAACACAGTCTCCCCGTACCTCCTGCATTAAGGGAGCCTGCTACTTTAGGCCTAAGCCCTGCCTTTCGGGTGTCTGATCACCCCCTCCCTTATAAGGGGCCATTAGTGTCTGAGAATAGCAACCAATCCATTGTTCAGACTTAATTTCCTTAAAGCAAAATCTCCTTTGGTATGCAACTCCTCCCCATGTTTGCCTCATGGACTGACGCAAATAATACAGATAGATGGAAAGACACAGCACAGGAAGGAAGGCGAGGTCACTTCCTGCCAACCCACAAAGGCACCATTCCGAGCCGTGGCAAGGAGCAACACCACCTCCTTGTCTGCAGCCTTGCTGGGCAGCAGGAAGATGAACTACTGACCACCTTACTATTGTGATGCAGGAAGGCAAACACAGGTGATGAGTACAAAGCGTGTAGCATCCGGGAGTCAAGGGGACTGTGATCTCTCGGCCCAGCCCCTTCTGTTCATGGGTCAGGAAACAAAAGCTCGCAGTCCCACAGAGCAGCAGAGGTCGAGAATAGATTTCTGACTTCCAAACGAGGCTTATTGCCACTATGTCACATCACCACCTGCATGGCATTCTTCCTCACAATATGACTTAGGGAGAAAACAAGCTCTTCAGCCTGATTTGTTTCAGGAATGTCATCTCACCTTTGCCATTGTAAACCCCGTGACATTTGTAGACATTTCTAAGATAATTCTCACAAATTAGGATCCACCAATGGATTCCCAAAAATAATGACCAGGAGGGGAAATCCACTTGGAAATGAAAATTTTGTGGATATTGGCCTCTGGTTTAAAATGTGGGCTTCCTTTAAGGAGAAAAAAATAAGAAGAGATATGGGGGGAAAGGAAGGGAGAACTCCCCCAAAATAGTGAAACTATGACTGGCAGGGAAACTTGTCCCAGAACACAGAAGGAGATGCCACTAATTACAGACACAGTCTGTCCCCCCTTCGGACTTCTGATTCTCTTCTGCCTCCAAGCTCAGAAACGCAGGACTGAGTGCACCAGAGGACAGCTCAGCCACCATGCTGTGGGATTTATAGCCAGTTAGAATCCTTTCAGAGCCTTTTTTTTTTTTTTTTAAGACAGAGTCTCACTTTGTCACCCCAAGGTACAGTGCCATGGCATCATAATTCACAGCAACCTCAGACTCTTGGGCTCAAGTGATCCTCTTGCCTCAACCTCCTGAGTAGCTGGGACTACAGGTACCCACCACAAAGTCTGGTGATTTTTTTAGAGATGAAGTCTCACTCTTGCTCAGACTGGTCTCGAACCTGTGATCTCAAGCGATCCACCCGCCTTGGCCTCCCAGAGGGCAGGATTATTGGAGTGAGCCACTATGCCCAGCATAAAGAGCCTTACTTTATACTTTTATCTCAAGGATGAAATTGACTTAGTGGCTGGGGGGGAGGGTTGCAATAGTGGGGGAGGAGGGAGACATCAAGTGAGCTCCAAGCACTGGAGGTAAGAACTTCAGTAGAAGATTCCTTGAAGAATAGGAAGATGGCAGACACCCAGAACAACACAACACTGCCACACCAAATACTGTGAATTCTTGAGGAGGAAGCAAGAAAGTTTGAAAAGAAAGCTTTGATTTAAAATAATTCAGTAAAAACTTCGAGAGAGTTTGAGACATGTTCTGACAACTCTTAAAGTATATGAACAGATTAAAAAGGCAAGTAAGTATTCGGCCAGGAAAAAGAAAAATAAAAAGGTTACTTACAACACAACAAAAAATAAAGGATCTTCATGTGTCCCTTTTATAATGCTGAAAATGATGGGAAAAGGCAACTACAATTTTGACTAAATTTAAACTGAAAAGAGAAATTATTAGGAAACACATACCAAACGGTCAAGAGATGATTTGAAAAAAAAAAAAAAATAGCCCTTTGGGATAAAAAAGGACTCGTGATGAGCATTCAAATGTCTTAAAGATGGCCTACACAAATGTCATAAAAATGCTGATAAAAACTAAATATAAATGGAAAACACCTCTCAGGATAATAGGTAAGTAAAAATGATTTAATAGCAATGATCTGAATCTTAAAACCCAGTTTATATTTCTGAAATGTCAGAAATGAGGAGGTAGAGTAAAAACGATTTAGACCTCTTGCTTAACATAGGAATTTTTTTAATTTTTATAATCTTAAAAAAATTTAATTTTTTCTATTCTTGATTTGATTAGCATAAAAATTTAAATGATCTTATAAATGTAAGGAGCCACTACTACAATTGACTCAATCACAGAGAGTAGAAAGGTTAAAAATAAGTATATGAAGAAAAAGAACTGAAAACATTAGAAAGATATGGAATTTTTTTAATGCAGTACTGTGGCAAAAATAAATAAGAACATTAAAAAGTTGAGTCAGATTGAATTTTTAAAACCAAACATGTTTTGCTCTCTAGAGATATGTTGAAAATAAAATGACTGAGAAAAGTTTTTTTAAATGAGCAAAAATTTATTAGACAAATTTAAAAAGTAATCACACCTATGGTTCATCTTATAAGGGTACATGTGAATCTTTCTCAATGTAGAATATAAATGTCTTAACACAATAACTAAGAAAATGACAGGAAGGCTATGTTAACCAGTTTGATGAAAATATTTCAAATTGTATATGAAAACAGCACACTGTACCCCATGACAGTATTAATGTACACAGCTATGATTTAATAAAAAAAAAAAAACTAAAAAGTATAACAATGTGGTGAAGGCTATGTTAACCAGTTTGTTGAAAATATTTCAAATGGTATATAAAACCAGTACATCGTACCCCATAATTGCATTAATGTACACAACTATGATTTAATAAAAATAGATAAATAAAATTTTAAAAATAATAAAAAATAAAGTATAGTAAAATGTATTTCCAACAGAGCTTAATTTCAGGTAGATTATTAAACAGGATGAAGACAAATTTTATATGAACAAAGATATAATCCAAAATTAATGTATAATAGCGACAAAAACTCACTGAATGGCATAGCATCAAGTACATGATGCAAAAACTATTTCAGATGAATAATATTTAAAGAATAGACACCATTACATAGGAATTAATACATATGCCTAAATAACACTTGATTAGAAAATTAAAGAATACCAATAAGCAAATGTTGGTATTAAAGAATACCAAAAGCAATACCAATAAGCAAATCATTTACTTGATTAGAAAATTAAAGAATACCAATAAGTAAATGTTTTTAAATGTATAAAATTTTAAAATTACACAATCAAAACTTTTGAGCCAAGATTAAATAGTTCTCATAGGAAAGTTCACATTTAAATTCTCTTAATATTAAAAAGAATAAAATTGAATGAATTTAGTCCTCAATTCAAAACCAAAAAATCTAAGGAAGAAAAAAATACTTTAAAAAAATCAGTGTTATTAAACAAACTTTAGAATCATTGATAAGTCCTAAAGCTGATTCTTTGGAAAACATGTACATAAACACACACACTCACATTTCTAGTACTCAAATTAAAAAATAAAATCAGCAAATAAAATATGCCTATATAAATGAAGAAGTAAAAATAATCACAAATAAAAAGGTTAAAAAATTAAAAAGCATATTCTGTATAGCTCTATGCTAATGAAATCTTCACAAAATGGCAAATTTTTTTTTAAGAACGTTCATTATCAGAACAATAGCAAGAATGAGTTATGTGGATAAGCCAAAACCTATGGAAAAATTTTCGAAAGTTATCCGAACTGCACTTCCAAGAAGCTACAGACCACAATGGATTTTTAGATAAGCGTCTTAAAATAAGGAATAGATTATTTATATGATATAATAAATCACTCTGGAGCCTAGAAAATACAGAAAGCCAGCCGGCCTGATTTACATAATTGGTCTGATGCAGAAATCAAAACCAGAGAAGAGAAGAAAGAAGAAAGAAAAGAAAACAATCCTATCATAGGTAGACACAAAGATTCCATACAAACTACCACACAGCAAATCTTATTATCGTAGAAGAATGATCCAGTGTAATCAGATTTACACAAGGAATTTGCGGACTTTTAAAAGTAGGTGCTGTATTAATATATGTGAGATGTCAGGGTTAATTAATAAAACAACATAACATTCTTCAACTATCGTCAAAAGAGTTTCTTTTTTTTTTTTTTTTTTT
>NW_003852506.1:209176-243029 GCF_000181295.1 Otolemur garnettii | reverse complement strand
CCACAGGTGCCCGCCACAACGCCCGGCTATTTTTTGGTTGCAGCCGTCATTGTTGTTTGGCAGGCCGGGATGGATTTGAACCCACCATCTTAGGTGTATGTGGCTGGCACCTTAGCCACTTGAGCCACAGGCGCCAAGCCATCAAAAGAGTTTCTAAAGTCAGCTGTTTATCTGCTATCTAGATATTAAGAGTAAAATAAGTTTTCGGATAATTCTTTAAGGAAAAAAAATCAAAGTCTAAATTATCCAGGTATCTGGTATTAAAATATTCATTCATTCAAATAGAATGTCCTCTGAGGAAGAGAAATAGTACACCTAACCAATTCCCCCTTATTATGAGCAATAGAAACTCCACCCAAGAAAGCCAATCCCTCCAGAGTAACGACCTTACTGTCATTTGTCACAGGCCATTGCCCCTCTGTGAGGCCATCGATTCCCTCTTATCCAGCTTAGTGTCTGGACTCGGCTCAAGTCCCACTTCATCCCCTGCGGGCAGCTCCTGCCAACACCCTCTGCTCTTTCTTCCTTCGTGGCCCCAGGGCAAAGCTCTCTCAGAACACGCCATCCTATCCTGACAATTACTCTCTTGTCTGTTTCCCCTGAGACCACAATGTCCTCAGGCCTGGTCTGTGTCATATAATTTCATTATCCAACCCCAAAGCACTCAATTAAGGTTGATTCTTTGTTTAATTAATCAATATGCCAAAACTTGCGAGTGCATGTCTGTATTGATTGCTATGCAGCAAAACAATCCTAAATTAATAATTGGGTCATATTTTCTTCAATAAAATCAGTCCAAATCACTAACTCAGGTGTGCTCGTCCATACCCACCTAGCAAGTTTTAAGGGATTTCCTGATTCCAGCCCTGACACTTGAGCTCTTAAGACTTGCCACATGGATTTGGGAAACAAAAGCTGAAAAGCATTCCACTGTCACTTTTTCTTCCCGGTTCCATTTCATCTGTGTAGACAGTGAGTTTCCCATTTCAGTTATCCACTGGTAAGAGGTAATCTTCGAATGAAACTTTAACCCAAAGAATTTACCTTACTCAGCTAATGCCTGAATGTCTCCTTCAGCAAAACTCGAGAAAATTTCTCTCTCTTTTAAGAGGCAACTCTCTATTTTTTTTTCACATTTCCCACATCAACTTCTACTAACCAAGACCACACTAACGTGCCCACCTTCCACCCATTGACCAGTTCACCAATATTCAGGGGAATAAAAGTAGTTCTAACAACTAAGAATGCTAAAAATTGAACCTATTATTTTAAGAGAGGGGACGTCCTTCTGCTTCATTATATGAAATTATAACTGCAAGAAACTAACATAAATATTCAATGAAATGGCAGTGGATAATTGTTCAATTTTTGTGTTCCTCAATGCATTTGGGGCATAGGGTTCTAAGGAGTTAGCTGCTCTCTTTTCTAATTGGGTCTGGAAGTAGATTTTTTAAAAGAATGAGGCCAGTCTTAAAAAGTTCAGTTAAACAGAAAGGGGAAGCTGAATCCTAGGAGGATGCTGGTGGGTTGTCTAAAGAAGGAGAGCAGCAGACAGACAAGATTAGTGTTAGCAGCAAGACCACATCTGCATGACAGGAAAGAAAGAAGAGGCTGGCCTGGATCCAGGAACCTGAGCTATGAAGTCAGCAAATCCAAATTATTCAGTACAAATCTCCACTTTCAAAAGATGGGCCAGGTTCATAAATACACCCACAAGCCTGTCTGTAAAACTCGGAGACACCTGCCTAAATATTTTAGATGTGAAAGTGAAGCATCTTCTGAGTGACAAAGCAATTTTTACCCATCCTTTTATATCTCAAAGCAATTATTGCTCAGTTGCCACTTTAATTTGTACTGACAACCTAATGTCAGATACCACCAAAGAAAACAAATGAAAAATAGAAAGAATATTTAGTCTCTTATATGATATATGTTTATGCCAAAAGAAGATTAGTTAAAAATCCATCTTCCTCCACCTGAATCCAGAGTCTGTTTGAGGGAGCTGTCAGTAAAATCGTTACTAATGAAGTACCGGACTATGGGAAACAATGGTTAGGAAGGAAATGTAAAAGATAAATGTAATTGCAGATGTCACGAATGTTTCATTACTGAAGGAAGATGCTGGGAAACTTCACCTTTTGGGAACAGCCTGTGATAATTACAGGTAACCAAAGTGTCAAATCTTATTCAATCCCCTATTCCCATCCAACTGTCAGCCTCTTCCTGTACTCAAACTCCTACCATGATCTCAACCTTTCCTATAATTGGAAAGGAAACTATTAACGCTCCACTTATGCTCACCAACCAACCAAAACACCAAACCTACTTTTTAGCTACCATCATCTGAGATATTAATAAACCATCCATCTTTGAATTACTCATTACTTATTCTAAATGACGTATACAGGTATAAACCATCATAACCACCCAGCTCCCCAAAACATCCCAATGTCCTACCAAGGGCCCAAAAAAGACAACTCTGCTATGAAAGGACATGGCTTGGTCTAAAAACATATGCCTAACTGCACCTCTGGCCACTGGGCTGCACCTCTGGCCACTGGGCTCTGGCTTGGACATTGGGGAACAGTGACCATCACAGGGACAGGGAAAAGACAAGGAACGGGGTGGGGGCTGGAGTGTGGTGCTTTGCCAAGTGGGTTCAAACAATTCTTCTCTGCACATAGACGTTCCCTCACACCCTTTGTCTAGTAACTTGATCTTTTTAATTGGGGAAAGAGATCCTTGGCTCTTCCTCCAAGGGGTAGGAAGATATCTCTGTACAAAGAAAAGAACAAGAATCCACTGTCCCCCAGACTTCTCCTAGAACATTTTAATCCCAGTTTCTGTATCTTGCCCAGGTCAACTTGCAAAACAACATCAAACTTCCAGTGTCTCATCAGCTCACCCTCCACTTTTCTTTCTCCTGAAGTTCAGGCCTTGGCCAACATTGCCCTTCCGCACTCTGCTTGGAAAGACAAATAAATGAATGACCGGGAGTTGGTGGCCTCCATGGTTACCATTTCCACAAATATTATTTTTAAGAAAACGCTCTCAACAAAGATACTAATAAGAGCCTTCATGGTGAGGGATTATACACCTTGGAACCAGCTCAAAGGCTCCTATTTACTATTTCTCTTTTTTACATGGCACCTATGCCAAGAACCAGACCACAGCAGCTGTGGATGCTCAGTGAGACCCCTACAGGTGTACTGACCCCTCGGCTGGACCTCACCTCCTGATCCACATAAATAATATTCCCATTGTATCAAGTGCATTTTTATTTAAAAGTAATATGACTCTTGTTTCATTGACAGGCACTTATGTTTCTTTTGCTTTGAGCAAAACCCTTGACACTGAAAAGTCATCTCACTGTGCAGAGAGGAGGGAACCCTGCCAAGGCCTGAGACCGAAACCTAGACCTAGGCCTGAGTGCTGTGTGGGAGGGAGGAACAGAGCCATGGCCCTGACTCTGAGCCCCTCCAGGAATCCAACCTTCATGGTGCTGATGGGCTGTGAGCCCACGGAGACAGGATGCAAGACTCAGGGAGACGGCGTCCTAGCAGAGCCAGGGTCAGGCAGGGCTCCCATCCCTGTGGGAAATCACTGTGCAAATGAGGGGCAACAGAAGAGGGCTCTTCAATGGACTGCTCCCCAGGGTCTCAGGAAGGGAGGGTAAAAATAAGACTGCCGCTTACAGATGGGGGAAGCGGGACACCTGGAGTTCCCCAGAGTTAAAGTGAAAGAGAAGTCAGTCTGGTCCCACACACGGGCGGAAACGGCTGCGCAGTGCCCTGGTTAGGACAGGCCGGAGGGCTGAGCCTGCGGGTGGATGCGTGCTGGTGGCAGCTGGACAGGAGGACAGCAGCTGGGGTCTGTCCGAGTCAGTGAGGGAGCTCTGCAGCTTTCATCCCTAGAAGAAGCACTTTATTTTTTTTTTTTTTTTTTGAGACACGGCCTCAAGCTGTCCCCCTGGATAGAGTGCCGTGGCATCACGCTCACAGCAACCTCCAACTCCTGGGCTCAAGCGAGTCTCCTGCCTCAGCCTCCCAAGTAGCTGGGACCACAGGCGCCCGCCACAACGCCTGGCCATTTTTTTGGTTGCAGCCATCATTGTTTGGCGGGTTCGGGCTGGGGATTCGAACCCGCCACCTTAGGTGTACGTGGCTGGCGCCTTAGCCAGTTGAGCTATAGGCGCCGAGCCAGAAGCAGCACTTTAATTACAGGAGTTGCCAGTGGGCCGAGTGGCATGATAAATGACACATTTGCCATTGAAACAAAATCACTCCAGAAGCATATATGCGCTCTCCAGCCCGCAAATGTTTAATGAGCGTGTGCAAGAAGTGGTGTCTGAGGATGGGAAGCGTGAATCCATCCACCCTCACAAGGACGTGTTTATGGCCACAAAATGTTTAACAGTCGCATTCCAACAGGGGTTCCCCCGCCATGAGTTTGTCTTTGGTGGGGTCAGCCCCTGACCCACCCCCATAGCCACTAGAATGCAACTCTGACCCCTCTGGTAAGGGAATCTTGACTTAGGAATCCCAGTCTACCCTGACAGCAACCTTTCCAAGTGTTTTTGTTTGCTTACTTTTTTTAACCAAGTTTCATCTTCATGACTTTTTCTTTCTTTTTACAAGATTCACTCTACATATAGCTTTTTTCTAAGTGGGTTTTATAATGCAATTAATATGGACCTGCAGCAGGTTTCAGGATCTTGTATTGGTTATAACTTTGCACTCTGGAAGCTATAGAATTTTAAGGATTGTGGGGTTTTTTCTTTAACATTCAGAGCCATCATCCCATAGCTGATATGATACGCCAAGAATCCTACTTTCTCCATGTTCTTGTGAATGGTAGAGGCTGCCCTCCTCACATTTACCTCTACGCACCTTTAGACCCCACATGCTCAGTGAGTGAGTGAGGATGGAGTGGAAGATGTGCTTGCGGAGATTAATTTTATGTGTCAACTTAACTGGCCATGGAGTGCCCAGAGTGAACATTATTTCCAATGTGTCTATGAAGGTGCCTCTGGGTGAGATCAGCATTGAACAAGACAAGGCAAGTGTCCTCCAGCCTGGGGGACCTCATCAAGTCCTCCAAGGGCCTAGATAGAACAAAGTGCAGAAGAAGGGGGGTGTGCCCTTTTTGCTTCCCACCTGCCTACTCAAGCAGTGACAACTCATGTCAACTCTGACTGAGAGTCCACCCTCTGACTGAGAGTCCCACCACCAGCATCCCTGGCTACTGAGCCTTTTAAACTCGTACTAAATTACACCACTGGCTTCCTGGGTCTCCTTATCCTCTGTGACAAAGTGAGCCAGTGCCTCACAAGGGATCTCCTTTTAAGACTTTACATCTTTTGTACTAACCTGGATGTAGATGAAACACATTCTCTTCAGTGAAGTATCATAAACATGGAAAAACAAGCATCCAAGGCACTCAATACTAGCATGAAGCCAGTAGACTGTCTAAGGCACACCCACTCCAGAGACAAACTCGATTCAAGTTGGGGGGAGGGGGAGGAGATAGGGGGAGGAGATAGGGAAAGGAGAAGGGGGAGGGATTGGTGTCCTTCCATATATTAATATAAATTCACCAAAAACTAGATTCCCTTTGATTGGAGCACTTCCACAGCTATAAAATTAATATTTGAAATAAATACAATCAAATAGTAAAACCCACAAAACTTCACATTGATAGCATGGCAGATGACAATGTGACTGTAACTGTGACCCCAAAGGCACCTGCGGTCTGCATCTGCCTACATCTTTATCATGGATGGGTGAGGTGTGAAGTGTACTTCATGGCTCACTTCAAGTTCTCATGAGTGGCTAAGCTTCTCCCAACACCTCTCTGTACCCAGACAGTGGTACATCTGTACAGCCCCAGGTGGCAACTTGGGTCCCTTACATGGAGAGAAATCTCATTCATATCCTAGGCCCATCTCTGTTCTCTTTTGTGACAATGTGACGTGACAATGAATACTCTTACAGGGCTCTGCAGGGCTTCTTCACCACAGCATGGCCACTGAGAGCTTATCGTTGTCTAATTATTGAATAAGGTTCACAGTGAAGCATCTCCATGGGTCTCCAACTTTCGCCTCTTTTCTTCTCAGAAGAAGGGTGCTGAAATGCCTCCCCAGATCAAAGTTGGAATGATAGTTCCAGACTGTGCTAGTTTCTAACATCCTTATGGAGTTTATGTTCTAAAATAAGCACCCAAGGAAAAAAATATTAAATTACCCTTAAAATTTTCTTAAGTTGCTAATCAAGCATGAGATACATGGTTTTATCTCTACAGCCTTGTAGGGTAATGCTTATGCCCTCTATGTGCCCTCTCAAAATTCGTAGATTGAAATCCTACCCCCAAGATAGTGAGTGATATTTGGAGGTGGGACCTTTGGAAGGTAATTGGTCACCTCATGACTGGGATTAGTGCCCTTTTCAAAGAGACCTTGGGAGCTCTCTTACCCCTTCTGCCATGTAAGGGCTCAGCAAGAAGACCCATCTTCTGTGAATAAGAAGGGGCCCTCAACAAACACCAAGTCTGCTGGTACCTTGACTTTGGACCTCCCAGCCTCTAGAACCATGATGTAAATTTCTATTGTTTATAAGTCACCCAGTCTAGGGTACTTGTTATAGCAGCCCAGACTGACTACACCACAGACAAAGAACAAAAGAGAAGTCTGTCCACCGAAGTCTGGGACAGTTCAGACAAACCATCCCGCATGTCACACCACCATAGCGCCTAGACTGACTGAGAGGCCAGCACAGAATTCTAGAGTGCTATTGCTTACCAGAAAAATTCACTCCATTCTTTTCTAAGATTGAGCTTCTACACTTAAAACACTTTCTGATCCTATGTCGGACCTCACCCAACATAATGGTTTCCTGTTCTGCTCTGACATTGGAAGATGGTTTTTTGTTGTTATTTCATTTGTTCTCCTGCTCTGCTGTCAGAGTCTGTTTGACGCATTCCGTATGTAGTGGGGACTCTAGACAATAGGTAGTGCAGCCTGTACCCTTTCTGTTTCTTGGCAGGCTGTGTGTTTTGATGTGAACAGGTGATCGTGCATTGCATTCATTCAGTTGTGCTTGTAGAAAAAATGGCCTGCCCAAAATAAGGGCTGGAAAGTACCCAGATGACAGAAAAATTGAATTGGAAATTAACATATGTTAGAGAATTCAGTCATGCTGTGAGGTCCAAACAAGAAAATCATGTTGTCTCATCCCAGGACAAGTGTATCTATTAAGCTGTTAAGTTAAAAAGCACGCAATTCTGTCAATTCAGGGTTGCATTGAGGGTTAATTGTCTTTCCTTGTTCAGTCTCATAATTAATTCATGCCAAAAGACATTTCCCTAAAATCTTCTTCGCAAATAAGGTTCAATTTTTTGGTATATTCAATTCCATTTGTATTTACTGAAGAAAAAAAAGAATCTTATTAAAAATCAAGACTAGTATACTGTGCCCAAAGCATCAGATCGTCATTAGGCTGAGAACTGGGAGAAACGTATGTTGCACATGAAGGTGACATGCAAGGAAGCAAAAAAATGTCGGTTACTAAGACGGAGAGGCTGAAATGCGAGGGTAAAGATCAGGATAGATCTGCTACCCTTAATCAAATCAAAACAAACCAACAATCCGAATATTTGGTCTGCATAATTTTCCCAACATTTTAACATGGTGAGTGGAGGCTAAAGCAGCTTCATCTTGGAAGCTAATCTACCATGTTGACTTCTGGTTCACCTCTGTTCTGGGAATGCCTCTAGATTTTTGCTTTATCTATTGTTCTGTAAATCTTGTCCATAGGTCAGAAGAACCTTGACCATAAATCCCGCCCTCAGGCAGGTGCACACAGCATTCTTGCCTTTCTCTTAAGGGGTCCAACTGTCCAACTGCTCCTTCCCTGTGGTCTATAAGCCCAGGGTCCAGGCTGGGGAGGAAGATGTGGTGCAGGGATCTGACCATCCCACGCCACCTGGGACGCAGCTTCTGTTCCTAAGTCCCTACTAAATGTTTCTTTCTGAGAAACTGGATGTGTCAGCCTCTTTCATCAGCCTCTCAGCTTCCTCTGGCTGTGGGGGTGGGTTTGCCTCGACCTGCTCACCACAGAATAAGGTACAGTTGGGTCCTCTAAAAGCAACATAGCCTCTATGAATAGTCACTTAAAAGACCCCAAATAATTAAAATAATAAAACATAAAAATAATAATCAAAATAAATTGTAAGACAAAATAAGTAAATAAGAATAATCACAATGATGGATTCTGTCAAATTTTCCCTGGTTCACCCCCCACCACCTCTAGCCTCCGACCCCCAAGGCAACTCTCTCTCATACTATGGCCTCCTTTCCTTCTCCGGCCACTTGGCTCTGATCATCCTGCTCCCCCATGTACTCCCTTTGTCCTGCTGAGAAACCGCCATCACCTCTGATGCTTCCCCTCTCCCTGACCCTCATATCTAAACAATCACCAAGCCCTGATATTTTACTCTGGGCCAGAACCCAAACAACTGTCCCCTCTTCACTGAGGGGCCACCTTGCCACCCAGACCGTCAGCATCTCCCACCTGAACTCCTGAAACTAGTTGCCCCTACTCTTGCTCCCTGCGTTGCTGCCCTCCACCCAGCAGCCAGAATGAGCCTCTGAAAATGCAAACCAACCATGTCTTCTCCTTGACCTTGCTGTTTCCTCTGAGTCCTGGTGAGCCCCTCCCACCTGCCAGGCAGGTTTGTCATGACCCAGCCCCTGCCACCCTCAGTAGCCACAGGAGGGGCTGCTCTCCACTCCCTCTTTTGGACCTGCTAAGGGCCCATGATCTGTGGCCTGGCACGACCTTTTCTCAAATCCTTGGTCCTGAGAGGGGAGGCTATTCCTCCCCATCCATCTGGCCAACCCCAACACCCTTAATGTCTTTCCTCCTCAGAAGCCTGAGCCCCCAAACATCTCCAGATCATTCCGTTTGTTACATCTTCTCACAGTACCATAGGCAGAAGAATGGTCCCCTAGGATGCCCACACCCTAATCCCTATACCTGTAAATATGTTGCTTTAGGAGACAGGAAGGAAGGAAGGGTCCGTGTGATTTAGAATCTTAAGGGGAGGAGCAGAGCCTGGACTATCCAGGTGGGCTCAATGTAACCAGATGAGTCCTTCAAAGCAGAGAGCTTTTCTCACCAGCTGTCAGAGAGATGCAAGAACAGAGGCGGGTCAGAGAGGAGTGACACTGCTGGCTTTGCGGACAGAAGGGGACCATGAGCTAAGGAATATGAGTGGCCTCTAGAAGGTGGAAAGGCAAGGACGTGAATCTCCCCACAGAGGCCCAGGTTGAAACAGTAAGGGCCACAACCTGGTTTTAGCCTGGCCAGATCATGTCAGACTTCTGACTTACAGAACTATAAGCTCATGAGTCAATGTTGTCTTAAGCCACTAAGTTTGTGGTGATTTGTTACACAGCGATGAGAAAGCAACACACCAGCCCAGCATACTGGGACAAGCTCCTGCTGCCCTGCTCCCCAGCCAGGGCTTTGGACAAGTTAACCTAATGAACTCACCGAGCCCTGATTCCCTGATCAATCAGAGGGGGAGAAGCATGCTCACCTGCAGGGGTGGCATGGAGAATGCAATGAAGTCATCTGAAGAAAGCCTGTGGCATGGGGGCTGACACAGACAAGCCATCATAAACATTATCAGGGTTATTTGTATCACTATTTGTTTCTCCTATGAGCTTATAAGTTCTGTGAAAACACTATGACTTTACTGCTCATTTCTATATTTCCAGACACAAGCACGGAGCTTGGCAGTGGAGCTATTGAAGGAAGAAATACATGAGCCTGTCTGTAGGTGGGCTGCTGATGGCATCAGGCGTTACAAAAAGGCTCAACACTGTGCACTGAGCAGCTGCCCCCTGTGCTGGGCGTTATGCCAAGTGCTGACAAACAGAAAAGGGGGGAAGTGCCCCCTATTTTCTTCGAGCTTCCAGCAGCCCAGGATTCCCAACAGGTGCGCACAGAGTGACAGCCCTAGACAGTAGGGACCATGTGTCATGAGGATGACAAGGCCCAGAGACACTTTAGAGTGAGTAGTGATTTTCAGCCTTTGTGTTGAATCTTAGATGTGCCATAAAAAAAATTTTTTTATTAAATGATAGCTGTATACATTAATGCAAACATGGGGTACAGTGTAGAGTTTTCATATACATTTTGAAATACTTTCATCAAGATGGTTCACATAAATTTCATGTCATTTGCATAGTCATTGTGTCAAAACATTTACATTCTAGTTCTAGTAAAGTTCACTTGTACCCTTGTTAGACAGAAATATAGGTGATCTTTCCGGTCACCCTCCCACCACCCAGCCACCCTTGTCCCCTCCCCTTCCCCACCCCCTCCCCATATTCTTGGGCTAGAATTAAGTTGTTTCTTTCACTTGAGAAGTATATATTAGTTTCATAGAAGGGCTGTGTACATTGGCTATTTTAGATCATTATTTTTCTCAAGGAAAGTTCAAAGCATAGTAAGCATATTCTTTTTTTCACTCTTTTTTTTTTGATCAACATAATTTAAATATGCCATGGAAGTTTAACTATAAGTTCAAGTGTGCCATGAGATATAAAAGATTAAAAAACACTGTTTTAGAGGTAAGAAGAGGAAATGATATTATTTATCTTGGGTAATCACAGAAAGTTTCCTGGCAGTGGCGAGATGCGAGTGTGTCTTTGAGTCTAGGCAAGTTTCTATTGAACAGGAGCAAAGAAAGCAGAACATCTTTGTTGTTGGTAGATGGCATTGGCAGAGGTACTAAGACAGGCAGGTTGAAGGTGTGCACGGGGGTCACTTTGAGAACAGGTACAGAGGAGCTGAGGATGTGGCCCTGCCAGAGCAAGTTTGGGCCCATTTTGAGATGGCTTTGGATGCCCAAATAAGGTCTATGAGTTGCCTCTGAAACAGAAAGGAGGATCAGTGAAGATGTCTGCTCCAGGTCAGAACAAAATGAAACAATCTGCAGCAGCAGTCCCCAACCTTTTGGCAACCAGGGACCAGTTCATGGAAGACAGTTTTTCAAGGATGGCAGGGGTGGGAACTTGATTCTCATAAGGAACAGGTGACCTAGATCCTTCCAATGCACAGTTTATGGTCTGATCCACCCCGATGAGAATCTAATGCCACTGCTGATGTGACAGGAGGTGGAGCTCAGGCGGTGATGAGAGCAATGGGCAGCAGCTATAAATACGATGAAGCTTCACCAGCCACTCACCTCCAGCTGTGCAGCCCAGTTCCTAACAGGCCACAGGCCGGTACCAGTCCACAGCCTGGGCTGGGAAACACAGGTCTACAGGATAATGGCAGGATCAGGCTGGACAAACGAGCTGCCCTGTCGGACATACCATCCGCTGACTCTATTCCTACTTTTCAAAAACTAGGGGGGAAAACAAAATGATAAGACTTCAGAGAGATGCTGATCCTCCCTTTCAAAACTTCTTTAGAATTTGTTATTTCCAGGGCACGACTAAACGTTTGCCCATGGTGGTGTGGGGGCCTCACTCTGCTTGCCGTCCAGGTCCGCTCACTGACCTCCTCTGTGCTCAGGATGTGGAAGCCTGGGCAGCTCCGTTGTTGTGGGTTCTGTGGTGGATTTATTAATACCATTCCCAGAGGTGTCAGCATTTCAGCCTCACGCTTTCCGGCAGTGTTGAGTGTGGAATGAGGGGGAGAAGTCAGACCCTCAGTAGTCCTTGCCAAGAACCCCAACATCTTAGTCTGCGGGTAATAGCCCTCCACATCTAGATGCAATACTAGGCTCGCTAAAAAAAGCAAATTCGGTTCCTTCAGGGGCTGACCCAGACGTGGGTGCAAAGGTCAGCCTTCCCCCAGGAACCTGTCTCTCCAGCCAGCATCTTGCCCTGTGATGCCAAACTCTATTATAAAATATTTACTTGAGATAGATATCAAACTGCAATTTGTCTATTACTATAGCACTCAAATATTTTCCAAATAGTTTCTGCAATCAGTTATCTGTACTTTTCAAAGTTTTACATGATTCCGAAGTCTTCTGAAAGGTACTGTGATTGACACAGCTTTGTAAGTTTAGTATTACCCATCATGTCACATTTTTGCCTAATTTCCAGTCTTTTGTGGTATCTTGATTGGTAAGTCATCTGATTTTATCTTGTATTGAGGGCCTTTGAATTTAGCACAATGTTGAAATGGTTCGTCAATCATAATAAAAGACTTCAAAGGGATTCAAGTTAAACTTCGGATTCTGAAGAGCTTACTGGACAGTTGACTTCTATTTCAATTTCAGGACCATGAGCCTCCCGGGGAATTTGCTACAAAGCCCTAATGAGGATGTTAGTCTCATCTAAAAAAAAATCACCTGCTGTCCACATGTTCACATTCATATATACAGTATGCCTGTGCATTTCATCCGACATTCGTTTACTCTGTCGCAAGATATGTTCTAGGCTATTCATTTCCACTGACCCATTCCCTGAGCATCAGAGGTCACTACAAAAGAAAAGCTTAGATGAATTCCCTAGGGTGGGAGCCGTGCCTGAGAACTGTGCGATATTTGATTCCAGCTTTGTCTACCTGGGCTCCGGTTTGAAACATAAACTTGAAACTGAAATCCACCAAACAATTGTTTTTAAATCAACAATTTAGAAATATTTTCCAATCCTATGTATATAAATTCCACCACAAGCTTTCGAAGTCACTAAGTGACCGTATTCAATTTTTAAAGAAACAAATGACAGTGTGTTACTTATAGTGTGAAAGATTTTAGAAATAATAACAGTGAAGATGTAAAAGGACCCCACACCAACCATAAAGGACTCTTTTTTCAAAATGTACATTTAAAATACAGGCTCTCCCATCACTTACAATGGAGTGAGAGAGTGGCTACTAAAGGCCGTGCTGAACAGCACGAACTGCCAGAAAACGCGTCCCTGTGGAGTCCAGGAAGAAGACAGATGCCCGAGTCCCCGTAATGCCGGGTGGACTGTGATGGACAGCAAAGCGGCAGAGCTCAAAGGCCTGGAGACTGCGAGAGGAAAGGCACCCTGCTCTCGAGGGGGAATCCGAGGACTTGGAAGGCTAGTTCCATGTAAATGAGCTCTTGGCAAATAGGATCTCAATGCCAGGGAAGAAAGCCTCTGCCAAGAAGGGCATGGATAGAATGGAGGGGTGAGACTGACAGCAGGAACTGGGTGTCAGGGTGTTACTATTGAAACCACAGGGGGTTTCAGCCTAGGTGCAGTGACTCACCACACAGATAACCAGTAACTGAGACAACAAAGACCATCAACACAGAAAGGAAATTTTAATGTGAAAGATGTCTTGCTGGGAAAACTGGAAAAGCAGCTTCGGATTGTCTCTCTGACTAAAGGAGAATGCGGGTTTTTTTTTTTTTTTAAAGAGGAGAAATTAACAAGGGTCTAGGACTGAGGGGTGGTGAGTCTTGGCATCAGGACATCTGCCCAGGGCCTTCCAGAATCTCAACTCTTTTGCCTTCAGAAATATCACTGTTTCTGGGAAACAACTTGAAAAGGTCAATGGTTTAGTTAAAAGTTACAGGGTTCGGGTCACCAAGCCCTATTTTCCAGAGAATCTAAAACCTGAGAGATAGAGGATTATACAAAAATAACACATGGGATCATTGAAATATTGACATTTGTTCACAAAGCTGGTTACAGAGGCTGAGGCATGACAACACCTGTCGCTAAAATGGTAAACTGGGGTCACATTGTTAAGGGCTTCAAATGCCATGCTGGGGAATCAGGACACTTTTCAGTAGGTACTTTAGAAAGATGACTCTGATGTGAGCAGAAGGGCAGCTGAAAACTGGAGAAAGAGCAGGAAAGACTCTCTGTAAGGTACCCAGGCCAGCACGAAAATCAGGTGGGCTTAAACCCAGACAGTGATGGTGGAGACAGAAAACAAAAGGCAAAACTGAGTAGTGGGTCAACATTAGGTAACTGAGACCATGAGACAGATGATGATTCCAAGCTTTCCAACCGGGAGAGGTAGGGAGAGCCGGATATAATCAGGGAAATTAAAAAGACGGAAGAGAAAAACAGATTTTAAAGACAATTGATGTTTCCTTTAAAATAAAAGGCAGTGCCTCTTGTGAGTCTTAAAGCCTTAAAATTCCCTGGTTATTAAAAAAAGGGGGGACCGGGGAGGCACAGCCATGGAGCAGAGCAGAGGTGCGCAGGCATGGAGCGGGCCACACAGTGGGAATGACAAGTGGGGACACGAGAACCAGTCAGGAGGCCGGATCGATGCGAAGGGACGACTGCCGAGATGTGGAGGAGGAGGGAGGCAGGGGACCCAGAGAGTTTCTCAGGCTTCAAGCTTAAGTGACCACTGGGACTTTGAGCCCACATTTGAAATGGAGACTAGATGACCAGAACCCAGGACATGTCCCAGAGGAAAGATGATTGACACTGAGCTAGAGGCACCGGGGGATACACTCCCAGGGATGATTTTTACCGAGAGGTGCTAGAGGTGCAGCCCCAAACCCAGGGGAAGGAAGAGCCAGTACAGAGGTGAAAGATGGAAGGGCATTCATACCTAGGTGGCAAATAAAACCAGGCATGTGGGTGGCGTCCCCATGAGAGAGCAAAGGAGACTAACAGCCCATAGCATCTCCCTACAGACAAAACACCCCAAGACTGAATACCATTTAGATCAGAAAAAATAAATGACCTTACAACAGGGTCATAAAGAAGTGTCAATATCAAAGGACCAAGTAGAACTACAGCACAGGGGACAAGGACAGTGAACAGATCTTTTCATGAGCACGCTGCGTGCTGTTCATTCACAATTTCAATCACAAAAATTTAGCCTTTCGTTAAGTCGTTAATTCCCATTCATCAGTGGAAACGTCGTTTGACTATCATTGGGACAGCAGGAATGATGTATTCAGCATTCAGCTTTCAGCACCCGTGTTCCAGGTTAGTCAATGCTCCACTTTCCATCAGGGAATGAACGTCGGAGTGAATATTCTGACAGGGCACAGCAGCTTGAGTGGCAATGCCATTTGTAGAACAGACTAGAAATGTCCACGCAATGCTCATTCTGAAGATAAGCAAGGTCTTGGTCCTGGAATCCTACCAACAAGCACTGAAGATTTAGGTGTCCCTTATCAACCAAATCCTTAACTCTGTAAACTAAAACCCTCTTTTTAAAAAACAGAGCTAAAGAAACAGCACCAGACTAACTTCTTGTTGCTGGGACTTCTCGCGAATCTTGCACTATGGGTCCCACCCGAGCAGCCCACAGAGTTTGTTCTCTTTTTGAAATGTGCACAAATGAATGGCCTCCGCTTCAGTGGTGCTCTCTGAGGAGCTGACACCAGCTTCACAGAAGCCTGAGAAACGCAGCAACTCAGTCGGCCCCAATAAGCAAGGCGGCTCAACACACTCTGCCAGGAATTCCCCCTCCCGGAGCCCCACAAAATAATGATAAACGTCTAGAAACTTCTGGTCTTCAATTATTAAGTGAAGCAACCTACGTAACCAAAGTCAAATACCCTCATGGGCTTACTGATAACATGAAAGACAGGCCCTGTAGTCCAGACCAGTCATGCTGATGGGGCTCAAAGGCGGAGAGAGGGGCAGAGGGAGAAGGCAGACAGGGTGGGCCCAGACTGACCCTTCGTGACAGGGGAGCGTGGCCCATTCATGGCCTCCCGCCTGAGGCTTCTATCTCCGCTCTGCCTGCGCGCCCCCACCCCCCAGGGAGGTTGTGTCCTTCTTTCATGTCTTGTGTCAGGTTTCGGGCTGACACGTGGTAATTGATTCCACTGCTGGTTAGACGGGTGTTAAGTGGGAGGGATGAAGTTTCACTGAAAACAAATAGCACTTCATGGGTCTGACCTTTCCTCTCGGAGCTTTTGTTGTGGTCGGCCCCGGGTGTGCAGTTCAAACCTGTGAGAGCCAGTTGTGTCTATGTCTGCACTTCCCCCGAATCACCTTCACCAGCTCCCCACGAGCCATGACAGCCAGATTGTCTCACTGACACTTCTGGCACAATGACAGCCCAGCGTCAGCTGGAGGCTCCAATTCACACCCTAGAATTAGTGTCCAGGGGACAGAGATGGCTGAGTGTCGGGTGAGCCTTTGGGACTGCATGCCTTCATGGAAAAGATACACGTTCAGGAAATAAGGAGAATAAATCTTGGAATGAAGGCACAGCTGAGGTGAGTGTGACTTCCAGTTTGTGGCACAATTTCAGCATTCCAGTGCACCCACCCCAGGAAGCCAGCAGCACTGATCCTTGACCCATGAAAAGTTCAAGCTACCCTCTGTGAAAGCTTTGGGTTGTGGTCATGGGTGCCCTCTACAGCTCCCAAATCCTCTTCCAGGACTGGAGGATCCATTCCCCTGGGCTGGTAGGCGTACCAGTCTGCCACTCACGATTGCCCCTCCTCTGTAGATGCTGAGTGGACCCACCTTGCCCAAGATCACACCCTTTCCTGAGACAGCTGACATGCGATGAGCAATGGACAGGTCATCGACAGAGGAGGAGCATGACAGTCTGTCATCCAGCCCCAGCTCAGCACGATTCTACAGCACATGTCAGCTTCCCATGGGATGAAAGCCACACTGTCCTCTTCTCCTCTGTCCTACCCACCCCCCTCTTTCCTCCTTGATAGCAGAAGTGTCCCTCACACACATCCAGAAGGCCAATCCTCCCTCAGAGCCTGGCTCCTGGGAACCAGGCTAGGATTTCAGAGCTGGATCACCCACTGCCCAGCCAGCAAGGAGGGCCCCATCACGTAGCCCCCGCTCCAAGTAGCAGTGGAATTTTTATTAATAAAACTTTCACTGGAGTGGTGGTATGTCAGGTGCAGAAAATGCAGGAAATGCAGGCCCCTGTGCTAAGCACCAGCTGTTTAGAATTACTCACGGGAAAGAGTGGTGATAAAGTCTGTGCAATCATCTGGCTGATGCTGAAAGCAAGTGATGTTTGGGAGAGATAAGGAAAGGCTGAGGATGAATCAAATACTGTGTGCAAAAGCCAGAGGCCTCCTGGCCAGCACATGAAGGGACTCTGTCACTTGTATTCAAAAGGCAGAAAAAGCTAAGGATGAGCCCCGGGACTTAGAATTCTAACCCCCATCCAGGCAAATCTGCTATAGCTAATACCAGAGATCCCACTGGGAAGGGATGAGATCCTGAGATTGGGGAGTGTCAGGCCATCCATCCAAGATGTTGCCTTCAATCTTGAACTCCTGGAACACCTGACCTTTGAGGCTCTGGAATTGGCTCACCCTGCCCTCCTCCCCCACCCCTGTGACCCCCAGCTGGAAGACACACTTCAGAGACCTCTGGCTGCAGGACAACACTCGCACCCCTAGGACCTGCCCCTCCTCCCCTACACCAATGTCAAGGGCATAGACACTGAAGGAGCTACAGTCCCCAGACAACAAGCTGGCAGGAGCCAAGAAGGTGGACCAAGGCGAGTAGGACACACAGTCAGAGAAGGTCGAACTTATTAACACCAGAACATTCTCCTGCAGTGCAGGACTTAACACCTGCATCAGTCTACCAGGGCTGCTGTAATAATTTACCACAGATAGCATCATTTCAACAGCAGATGTTTATTTTCCACTTATTTGTTTTCTCATTGATACTCCTAGAATCTGTAAGTCTAAGATCAAGGTGTAACCAGGGTTCTCCAGAGAAATAGAAGATAGATAGATAGATAGATAGATAGATAAAGATACATACATAGATACATAAAGAGACAGAGAGAGGTAAATTTAGATAGATACGTAGATTTGTAATGGATGGACGAAGAGATTCAGAATGAGAATTAGCTCACAGGAGTGTGGAAGCTAGGAAGTCCTACAGTCTGCTGTCTGCAAGCTGTAGAAACAGGAAAGCCATTGGTGTAATTCAGTCCAAATCCAAAGGCCTAGGACCCAGGAGAACCATTGGTGTGTGTAGGTCCTGGAGTCTGAAGAACTGAGGGAGGAGAAGATGATTATCCCAGTTCAAGATGATTATCCCCCACTGCTACTTGGAGCGGGGGCTATGTGATGAGGCCCTCCTTGCTGGCTGGGCAGTGGGTGATCCAGCTCCGAAATCCTAGCCTAGAGACACAGAGAGAGAAAGAATTCTCCCTCCTTCTACCTTCTTTTTCTTGTAAAGTCCTCAGTAGACTGGATGATGCCCATCCTTAATAGTGAGAATGGATCTTCTTTCCTTATCTCCTGACTCAAGTGCTCATGTCTTCTAGAAACACCCTTATAGGTATAACCAGGAGCAATGTTTTATCAGCTATCTGGGCATCCCTTAGCCTAGTCAAGTTGCACACTGGATTAGGGCTCACCCATATAACCTCATTTAATCTTAATTGCCTCTTTTAATATCCTATCTCCAAATATACTCATATTTTGAGGTACTGGAGGTTAGAGCTTCAACATATGACTTAGACAGTGGGAAACACAACACCCCAACAAGAATTACAGACTGTGGTATTAGCATGATGATAGGATGGTTCACAGAAGCTCAGAGCAAGCAGTGACCACTAAGTGAAATAGAAATGCGAGAACTATCATGGCAGACACTGGAGAGGAGTCTCAGGGAGACAGTTACAGTGAACATACCATTTAAGGCCAGAGAGCACACCAGAAGCCATGCCATGGCAAGATCCATCAAGGAGTAAGAAGTAAGAAGTATGCTAGTAAGAAACTAGGATCACTGAAAATCTCAGTGGTCGCCATTCTCTGAAGGGCTGATGGTAGGAGACACATAATGATGGGGCTGAGGGGATCTCAAAACATTGAAGAGAAGTTAACTATACTCAGCTAACAGAAACCAGAAAGACAATAGCTCTGAGTGTCAAGGTCAGAGTGGCCCCCATCTGGGCATAGTTAAGAGATGGTTGTTGGAGAATAGTATCTCTTAGAGCAGCAAGCAAAGTCTTATCTAATCTATACCACCCAGAAGAATCCATGTGGGATGACCAGAAGCTTAAGGCTACTGGCCCAGTGGCAAATCAGGATCCTCAACCTTGCTTCCAGACCTGTAATGAATTTTCAGACCCAGGATGAGTGACACTGACACTTTGAGACTGACACTCACAGTCTGCCTGTTACATGATATTATTTCCCAGGTAATAAGTAGCATCTACAGCTAGGTTTAGCTTACAGTAGGTCCAGAAAGTGAATGAACCCATCCCATGGTCATTTCTCCAATCCCCAAATGTATACTGGAAGTAGCCAACGATCATGGAATCTGCATGGGTGTTTGCAGCTATCTACCTGCACAGATTTCTTGGCATGTGGGATGAGAGCTATAGTGAGGAATGCCAGGGGCAAGCTTCTAAACCTGCCTCCACCCCAACCAAAATCAAAACCACTATCACATAGTAGGGTAAGGGGAGGTTAGATTTGAAAGTTGAGAATAACCCTCAAAGACCTAAGAGATGCAGGAGTGTGGTCCCTATAGTATCACCATGTAATTGATTTAGTCTCTGTAAACCAGACAGGTCTCAAAGGATGACAGACTCCTGCAAACCTAAGCAGGAGCAGCATCACAGCTGGCATTGAAGTTTCCTTGCCAGATGTTGTAGCTTCACTAAAGCACACACTCAGGTAGATGGCATGCAGGCTTTGATCTGGGGACTGTGTTCTTTTCATCTTCTCTCAAAAAGGAGGATGAGAAACAGTTCGCATTTGCTTAAAACAGACACCTGTATTGACTGCCAGTATTGACCCAGGGCTGTGTTTCCTCTGTCATAATATAGTCTGGGGAGACCCCCAGCTGGGCCTCTGCAGAATCAGAGTGATGACATCATGTGAACCAGACCTAATAAGTAAGAAGTGGCAATTAGCAGGGGCCCTTTGTAAGTTAGACTCACGCAATAAAGAAAAGGGAGTGAAAAACCCCTGTAAGAGCAGGGGCCTGTCACATCAGTACAATGATCCAGGGCATGCTAGGACATCTTGGCCAAAGCAAAGATTTTATATCTCAACCCTCCTAAAACAAAGAATGTAACTTGGTGCCCAGTAGGCTTCTTTGATTATGGAGACACTGGTTCCACAGTTGGGAATATTGCTCATACCCATACAGCAAGGGACACAAAAGGCTTTTGAATCCTTTTGAATCCACAACATAGTTTTGAATGGGAGCCCAAACAGGAAAGGCTCTGCAAAGGGTCCACTCTGCAAGCCAAATGGCCTTAATAACTTGGCTAAATGACCCAGAAGCCCCTATAGCATTGGAGGTATTGGTGATAGAAAAAGACGTGGTGTGGAGTTCTTGGCAATCCATGTATGGAAAATCACAATTCAGACAGAGTTCTAGACTGACACCATGCCAACCATAGCAAAAAAAGAATTTAACTTCAGGAAGGATAGCCCCTAGCATGCTATTGAGCCCTGGAAGAAATGGAGCACCTAACCATGGATCGCCAAGTTCATTTGGGATGGGCCAGATTCTGCTACCACCACTACATCAGGGCCTCACCTTAGCTCAGATCTGTGACCACATTAGAGACCCCTTATGGCCAAGAGACAGAAAGAAAAAGCTCAAGCTTAAATTACCCATGGGACAACTGAGCATTAAGGCACTGTCAAAAATAGCCAGGGCTGCGTATAGCCTCATTCAGGGGTAGCCTTGAAAGACAGTGGTGAAAGGAAACCCTTCCAAGGGACAGAGATTTGGATGGTACATACTCTATGTTGAAAGGGAACTGGAAATTGACAGCGTGCAAATATTATCTTCACACACTTTGATTAGACTTGGCTAGACACCCGCATCCATGAGTAGTCAATGTTCCCAAAATTAGTTGAACTTTAGCATCACCTAAAAAGATTTTGAAGAATACAGATCCCCAAGTCTTACCCCCAAATTACTAAAAGTGGTGCTCCGGCTATACAGTCTAGAAATCCATATCTTAAGTAACACCCTTAGACTCTATCACCGCTAGTCCTTGAACTAGTACATAGGAAACATTTGTCTAAGTCAGGGGTGTCCAGTCTTTTCTCTGCCGCACATTGGAAGAATAAGAGTAGTCTTGGGCCACACATTAAAAGCATAAACACGAAAGGGGTTTGATGTTGCGATAGTTAGTAATCTGGACTCTAACTCAAACAGTAAAGAAAGATGATTAGCAAAAACAAAAGGTCTGTGCATACTTTTCATGATATTTGATACCACAGATAAGCAAAAAAGATTCTCACAAATTATTATGTGGTCTATGGGCCACAAGTTAAACACCCTGGTCTAAGTGATTAGCAATGCCATAACAACAACAAAATAATAATAAGTACAAACACATAACATACTATGTAATTAATACGTATTTACTTTTCAATTCTTTTGACTACTCTGTGAGGTATGTATTAGTATTAATCCCACTTTGTAGCTGAGAAAATTGAAGTGAAGTGACTTACCCAAAGTCAGATGGCAAGCAAATGTTGAAGGCCATATTTGAACTTGGTCTGATTCCAGAGTCTTTCTACTTAACAATGATGCCATTGTGAAAAAGACAGGCAGGGAAATAGAAGAGAGCTGAAAAATCTGTAGGCCAAAAGTGCATACAGCTTATAGGGCCAATGTCTGTATTTACCTAAAATGAAGATAAAATGTTTTTCCAAACAGTTTAACTTGGGTATCAAAACTCATTCACAGTAGCATATGATCGCCACCTAGTGGCTGTGCAGGGCTGCTGTGCATTCCTGCTCTCAGATTAAGTGGGGTCAAGTCAGAAGAATGGAAATGTTGTTATTAAAATTTAGGAGACCCAAGTTTCCAGTTCCAGAAGAATGAATTCTATGACTTCCAGGAAAAGTTTAAAAATATAGTGAGAATATAAACATTAGGGGGAAAGACCAAAAATAGGTGAAGTATTAATAGCAATAAGAGTAACACCCATTGCACAGTAGTTATGGTGCCAGCCACATACACCAAGGCTGGTGAGTTCGAACCCAGCCAAGGCCAGCTAAACAACGATGACAACTGCAACAAAAAATAGCCGGGCATTGTGGCAGGCACCTATAATCCCAGTTACTTGAGAGGCTGAGTCAAGAGAATCGCTTAAGCCCAAGAGTTTGAGGTTGCTGTGAGCCGTGTGACACCATAGCACTCTACCAAGGGTGACACAGTGGGACGCTGTCTCAAAAATAATAACACCCTTTTTAAAATAAAAAGACTATAGTAATAAACATGAAAGAGAAAAGGCCATACGCAAACTGTTTTTAAGTTTATATTCAGATAATTAATTTATTACACACATACCCTAAAAACTTTTTATGACTAATCTCACTTTCTCCATGAGTTATCCTCATTCAGCATCCTCTTCCTGCCCAAGAATTAAGACACCATCTGCTGCCACCTCTGTCCCATGAGAGCTCATGGCAATCTATCAAGACCAAAAGTGCTGGAGGTTTAGAAGCCCACCCCTTGTCTTCTCCCTGATTTCTGGGAGATTCATTTTCTCTCAGGCTGTTTGTACAAAAGCAAGGCAGTGTCAGCTCTGGGTGTGCACAGTGGGACGTGAGAAGCAGATTCAGAGGACAGAGGGTGGTCCTGTAACAAGCCCAGCCTCCACAGCTCTGGCAACCTTTCCAGGGCCACACAAGCGTCAGGCTTTCTTAAAGCTCTGACTCAGCATTAAATAGGAGAAAGAATAGCCTTTACCCAGGATTTAGCTAGGGATGACCCTCAAAAACGCAAGCCTAAGTGAAAGAAGCTGGCCACAAAAGACTGCACACACTCCCTGCCTCCATTCCCAGGAGACGCCCAGGGAGGGGAAGCGCCGTGGTGGATGCCAACCTGGGGGAGGGAGGAAAGGGGGAGAAAGTGCTTAATGCGCCTGGGACTCACATCACAGCATCACTAATGCACCAAATGCTACTGAACTGTTCGCTTTAAAACAGTTAATTTTACGTTATTTGGATTTTCACCACAATCAAATTAGATGTACATGCCTCCTTGTATGGCCAAAGCCATAAATATCGCAGATAAAAAATTATTATTTTTTGTCTTCAGCGTTTTAGACCAGGGTGTTTTAAATTCTGCATATTGTGGTGGTTGATTTGGGTTGTCATCTTGACCAGGCTAAGGGATCCCCAGATAGCTGTGAAGCACAAGTATGCCCAGGGCTTCACAGGTGCTGGGTCCATCCTCCGATGCCCCAGGTGCCTCTGTGAGGACACACCTCACAGAAGAGACTGGCTGGGAGCACAGGACTAAGCCAGGAAGATCCACCTTCCACATGGGCGGGACTAAAGCCAGTACTTAGAATTAATTATAAGTTTAGCTGGTGATCTCAGGTCACGCTCCAGAGTAGGAAGGTCATGAGAGGGCTGTCTGAGAATAGGGTCCGATAGTGAGAAGGGGGAGAAGAAGAATGTTGCCTGGGCCCTGGGAAGGGAAAAGCGAGCCAATCATAGCCGCAAAGTTGTTGAAAGAAGCAACCAGAAAACAAGTTCCTCCGGCTACAGATCTCTGCTTGGTGAAGGCGCTCTATCCAGGTGACTGGGGTGGGTTCCTGGCAGGAATCAAGAAGGTTTGGCCGTATTTCTGGGAAGCTCCCAGGTTCGTGATCCTGTATCACAAGAAACCTGCATCTAGAAGGATCCAGGGCCTCATCTGCAAGCCTTACTCTCAAGCATCAGAAGGAAATCAGCAATTGGCCGACAAGCGTGCATTCCAAACACACACCCAGTTAATGAAAAACACACACTCGAGAACTAGAGATAGGCTCTACCTGCCTGGGACAATCTGGAGCAGGGAAGGCGATGGAAAATAGCCCTGGGGGCTTTATTCAGAATCCTCTACATCTAAGGGGGGAATTGAGTTACTCAAAAATAAAGCCTTTCTGTTTACAAACATACTGTTTTTGCCAAAGAGAATTCTTTATTTTAGGTACTTGGGGAAAACTGCAGAGTCCTTGGGTTTGGGGCCAAAGACGCCCAAATGTTGCAATCCTAAACCTTTGGCAGTGACAAAAACATGTTTGCAAGTGGAAAGTTTTCGGTGCGGGGCTTTTCGTGTTGTTTTGTTTGGGTGTGTGTTTGTTTGCTTGCTTCATGCCAAAGGATTTCCTCCACATCTTCCTGGAACGAGGGAGTGGGGTCAGCGCTCCAACTTGGGGTGTTGGCCCCAAACCACCTGCACCTCTCCTGTACATCCTGGATGGTTCAAGGCAAAAGAAAAACAAAAAAGCATCCTTTGAGTTTAGGGAGCCAGCTCTTTCTATCTTCAAACTGTAAATGAAGCCTGCGTCAGTCAGAGGGGTATCAGGAAGAGGTCTGATTCCATGAGGGCCGAGTGGATTTCTGCATCCCAGTGGGCCACATTTCCATGTCTCCGCCTGCCACCCACGCCGAGGTGGCAGTTTGGTATATGAACTACACCTCCCTCCCTATTAAAATTAGACTTTCAAGAAGACCAGTTCAGCAAAATGTAGAGACAAAAACCATGCAATTTCCAGATAGGACTTTACATTGTAACAGAGCAGGGACCACGGTCTTAAAACGAAGGCTACTGGTAGACAAGACTCAGGTACTTTGGAACTCACGTGGTTAAGCCTGATCCCAGGATATAAAGTTTGAGCCATGAGAGAAAACAGGAGGGTCCCAGTGTCCCCCAAAGACACTGAACAGGGCAGACTGTGGAGCAGGCTCCATGGGGGCAGAGGGCCTAGCCCCTATAGGACCAGGAGCGATGGTGTGAGGAGAGCCTGTCAGCGCTCAAACCTATTCACTA
The DNA here is from genome assembly GCF_000181295.1 of Otolemur garnettii. Classification (NCBI taxonomy): domain Eukaryota; kingdom Metazoa; phylum Chordata; class Mammalia; order Primates; family Galagidae; genus Otolemur; species Otolemur garnettii. Next base: position 218,302 of record NW_003852506.1, on the reverse strand, counting down.
CCTGGGGCCAGAGCAAACCCTTCACCCTGATTCCAGCCATGGATGTTCTAGAGAACTCTGAGGACACTGAGGATCACCTCTGATGCCATCCCGGCTCTAGCCATGTAGTCATCGGCACTTCATGTTCAGGAAACCCACGGCTGATGGCCATGGTATCTGTCCTCTCGCCACCTGTTCCCTGCTCCTACCCAGTCCGGCTTCTCACTAGCTTTGCATTATAACTACATCTTTTGAGTCACCTGGACCAGGCTTCTGGGCCCAGCTCTGCTGTCTCCATCCCCTAACACCGGACACCATGGCTCCACCTCACTGGTGGCTTTTCCGTCCATCCCTGGTGCCGCCACCTAATTCAGGAATCTCGTTTTCTGTCTCTATGAATGGAACTAATTGAATATTCTCCTAATTCCTACCCCACTCTCAGTCTCCCCTGCACGAAACCTCACAGGTTTCTAACCTGGTTCTGTCCGTGTTTCTAACCTGGTTCCTGTTTCCGTCCCCTGGCCTCATCCCTCTCTACACTGCCTCTTCCTTCCCCATCTTTACACGTGTCACCAGACCTCATGCTATGTGCCAGACTGGTGACACTTTTTCAATATCTCCAATGCAACACAGTCTCATCTCCTGGAGCCTTCACAGATGCTGTTCTCTCTGCCTGGGTCCTGCTACCCTTTCTCTCCCACCTAATTCCTATTTATCTCTCACAAGTCCTGGGTGCCACTTCCTCCTGGAAGGCCACCATGCTTTGATTAACAGGTGGCAGAAACACTGATTCCCATTGGCTGAAACATAAAGAAACATATTCACATCTCCTAACAGGAACCTCAAAGGTACAGTGGGGTCGGTGGTGCCACACTGTCATCGAGGACCCGATCCCTCCTCTGCTACTTTGCTGCCCTGACGTTCTATCTTCCGGCTGGTAGAAAGAGGTCTGCCCCAGTTCTAGACACCAGACATCCAGAAACTACCATGTCTAGAGGAAGAAGGGAGTTTGTCTTTCTGTACCTTCCACCAGGTGTGAGGCAGATATTTCCAGAAACAGCCCTTCCTTCCCTACCCCCATCAGAATTCCCCTCATGGTCGGCCAAAATTAGTGATGTGTCTATGGCTCTGCCAACCTCTGGTGAGGGGAAGGGTGGTCATCTCTTAACGAGCTCACTGACTGGGTGTAAGCTGGAGGGCTACCTCTTGGGCTGAGCATGGGGACAGCTTCCCCCGAGGTGCACAGCAGTGCAGAACAGAGCATGGAGACCTGGCCAAAGCCCACATTCTGCTGGGAAAGAGTAGGAGACAGCAGGCGGCCCCCAGCATCACTCCCCTCCAGTGTGGCTCTGTGTGTGTGTGTGTGTGTGTGTGTGTGTGTGTGTAGACTTTCAGAGTCTCCACTTCCTCCCCTGCCACCTTGCCTGGCACCCGCTGCCCCTTAAACCCTGACCTCAAAGTCCAAGTCCAAAATGAGTGTCTTCTGATCCTTCCAGCCACACATTTCTGCCCCAGGTATTCAGACTGATGCCTCTAATGACACCACAGAGTACCCTTCCTCATCATTTCTTGACCATGTGACATCTTTGAAAGTTCCTTGATGGCCAAGCAGATGCAACTTTCTGCTACACCCCCTCTCTCACCTGCCCCCTGCTTCACACACATTGTAGAGTGATTATAAATGACCATAAGTGGTGGGTGGAATGCTGAGCATGGGGCCCACGGCCTAGGGCTGGAGCTAGAGCTCAACTGTGCTCCTACTGTGTGCACTTAGGCAAGTCACTGGGCCTCTCAGAACTAAAATGAGGCTCTGGGGCCAGACGTCTCCACAATTCACAGTTCTGTATTTATTTCCCAGGGCTGCCACTGCAATAAATTACCACCAACTGGATAATTTATAACAACAGAAGTCTAGCCCAAGGCCAGAAGTCAGGATGTCAGCAGACCTGGTACTTCCTGGGGGCTCTAAGGAAGACTGCTCCAGGCCTCCCTCCTAGACACTGGAGCACCTGGCAGCTCTTGGCATTCAGCTTGTAGCAGAATCTGTCCAGTCTCTGGCTCCATCTATATACATTGCCCTCACCTCCGTGTGTCTCTGGTCTCCAAGGCCTTCCTCCTATCTCTTCAAAGGACAGCAATTACTGGACCCTAAATCTAGGATGAACTCATCTTGAAATTCGTAACTTGGAGACATCTGCAAAGATGCTATTTCCAGATAAGGCCACCTTCCCAGGCACCAGGGTTAGGCCTTCAATGTGTTTTCTAAGGAATCCAGTTCTACCTACTACAAGCTGAGGCGTTCTATTAGTTAAGATATATGATGGCTAAACATCATATAAAAAACACAGCTAAAGACCACTTGAAGCTGAAGTACTTCCTTTTTTTAAACCACCTACAGATTCACATTGTGGACCCTTAATTTGAAGGCCAAATGTTTTTTCAGTTGTTGTTATTATTTTTCTCTTTTCGTTCCTTAAACTACTGGCAGCAATCAGTCTCCAAATTTCAGATACTGATCTTGACCACTACCTCCATGCTACAGGATCACTTATTTTGGCTTCTGGTCAGTACCCATCCATAGCCTGCAAGTCCCCAGAAGCACTGCCCCAGAGGACATATACCAGTCCCAGCTGTCTTTTCAATTCCCAATGGTGTAAAGTCTTGCTGATGAAGGCCAGGACCCTCAGAAGAATCACATGCAGGCCTCTGTGTTTCCTGAGCCCTGCTTAGAGAGAAGCAGATAGTCTCAAGGGAGCCACAAAAGATGTCACACGAAGTGTTCCAGAAAACCCTGAGCCTCTGCAGTGGGAAAAGTACTTCTGAGACTTCGCTACCTGGTCCTACCAAATGGTGCTTGATGCATGAGGTGGTTCATTCATCAATGAACAAAAGCAATCATTTCTCTTTCTTGATGAATGTATCTCTGCAGGCTTCACGGCTGGCAAACCAATCCTATGGAATCCGAGTCCTCAGAGACGGAGCCCCACTGGGAAACAAGGCCAAGCTATGTGCTGCTCTTACGTTATGTCTATTTTAAAAGTTGACTTTGGCAGATGGTTGACCACTCACACAATATATCTACTTCCAGAGAAGATAAGGGGGGAGTGAGGAATCAAACGTTGCATTTTCTTTAAATTCTCACTTGGAAGCGAATGACTTGGCTCGCAAAGGGGAGCAGAATGCTTGCTTTGACCGTGATGCACACGTTGGAACAAATGATAAAGAAAATATTGAAGCTATAAATAATTCATTTTTAAAGAACCTGTGGGCTAAAGGATTTCTTGACTAGCAAATTCTAAAGAATGTAAATCTCCAGATTATATTCTATCTGCGGCAGTGTTTTTCCAGACCTTTTGGAATGAGTCTAAGTCATGAAATAAACTCAGTAATCTTTGAAAGAGTTCCCCGGTCAGAGATGCGAGCAGCGATGAGAAGATCACCACCTGCACTCAGGGACGTGCCTTCGGAGCAAGGAAAGTGAGAACTTTAAACCATCTGGGAGACCCGGGATGCTCTGCCAACTCTCTCCTCTACAGTAACGAAGGGATCAAAGGGGTACATCTGAAAGGCACTGTCACAACTCTGGTGTCCTCCCTGGTCCCACTTCAATGTCCTTTTTCCTACACCTTCGAACAAAACGACAAAATGAAAACTTCATAAAACTCCACAAAACAAAACCTGCTACTGAGGTTCAACAATGTATTTTTAAACCAATTATATGAATTTTTCCATGCTGAAGACTCATGTAATTGGGTCACCAAATAAAAAAAGACACAGCTGTAATAGAAACCATTTCGGGGAAGAGAAAAAAAAAAAAGCCCTGACTAATCATAAAGTGATGCAAATTTGAAAGGAAATACTTAGATTGTATTTTTACCCAGCTGAGCAGTCAGATGTTTGGAAATGCCCCGGATTTTTCTAAATATTTCCTGCTGTTAATAGCAAAATGGCTCAGAAACAAAGGACACACATTAAAACTTTTTCTCTGCGTACTTTTCTTAATTACAGCTGCTTCATTCTGCTTGCAAGAGGAGGCCTAATTGTAAGGACTCGAAAGCTTAGATGTTTACTCTGCGCTGCCACATAGTTATTTTTATGAAAATTACTAAGAAGTGTGAGTCTGGGAGCGTGCAGAGAACTTCACAGGAGGGGCCGGGCAGGGAAGGAGGTGATGAAGGACTTAGCACATTTTCAGTTTGTTTCTCTTACAACCTGTGAGAGAATCCAGACAGTGGATGGGCTTTAGGAGAAAGCCCGGGATGGCTGCACTCCAGGGAGTTTGGCAAGGCCCCGGCTAGCACCAGCGGCCTGTGGTGAGCTGGCCGCCGGGACAGGAAGGTGGTGACAGCGGCAGCCGAGTTACATGGCGTGAGAGCCCAGAGGACAAGCTCTGGCAACCGCTCGAGCAGTCCCCTGCGGCCTTTTCTTCAAAAGTGAAGATGAGGAGAGCCCGGTCAACCACAGGTGAGGTGGCAACGCAGGGAAAGTCTGCGAGCTGTCAACCCAGCCAACCCTAATGAGAACCAGACACCCAGAAGTATTTGCAGAGTCGGCAGGGGCGGGAGCGAGCACCACCGGCTGAGCAGCGCTTCTCAGCCAGGGTGGAGGGCGCGAGTGTCTTCTGGAGCTCCCAGGGCAAAAGGCAGCATTAGAGATGGAAATTTAAAACAGGCTTTGGGGAGCCCATGCCAGGTTTTGCCTTGGGTGACTGCGTGGCTCTTTCCCTAAAATAGCATATGGAACCTTTGAAAAATGTGCTCTGGCCCCTTTAGACCCTAACCCTGGAGACATAGACTGGGAACAGGAGTAGCTTTGCTCAAAATCCTTATCATCACTTATTGGCACAGAACCCATCCCTCAGAAACGGGAAGGAAACACAGCTCCGAGAAGCAGGGCTCAGAGCTTTGCACAGGGACCCTCCGAGGCCAGCCTCGCTGCAGAGGAGCGGCCCCTGAGCTCCAGTGGCCTGTTCAAGGAGAAGCCTCAGCTCCAAGAGGTGCCATGCTCAGCCCTTCCTAGGGTAAAGATTAACTTTTTAGATCGCTAAATCCAGCCATCTTCAATTAGAAGTTACATCAAAAAATAAAATGTCCCAATCAAATTCTGCAACACAAAAATAAAGAAATAAAAAAGGAGAGAAAAAAAAGGAGAGGAGAGGAGGAGAGGAGAGGAGAGAAGCACATTCTTAAGTTCTGCAAACATAATTTTCCACACTGTTCTTGTGGGAACGCTTTCCCATTAGCAAAGCCAGCACCGAGGCAGCTGGCCTTTCCTTTTATTTCTTTGGTGGGGGAAGAAGGGAATCTGTAACCACAGAGAACCCTAAGTCATTTGGCTTCACATACTTCCCACCTCAAGCCCAGCCTACTGGTTACCAAGGAGGACAGAGTCAGGGCCACCCCCAGGAATCCCCAGCCACTGCTATGGGCTCAACTGCCTGCCTTCCCATGCATATGTTAAAATTCTAATGCCCAGTACCCCAGAATATGAGCTTATTTGGAAATGGGGTCAATGCAGACATAATTTAAGGTGAGGTCTTGCTGGAACAGGGTGAGCACCTAATCCTTTATTAAAAAAAAAAAAAAAAAAAAAAGAATACCAGGCAAAGAGACAGAGGCCAGTATAGAGAGAGGGAAATGGGAAGACATAGAAGAAAGACAGCCACCCAGGGTGGCCAGGGTGCCCTCCTGAGGCCACCAGAGCTAAGAGAGAGGCCTGGAACAGATTCTCCCTCATGGTCCTCAGAAGGAACCGGCCCTACAAGCACCTTCAGGCCTCCAGAACCATGAGGCAAGAAATGCCTGCTGATTAAGCCACCCCATCAAACTAATAGGACCTTCATGGGCCCATCCTTCATAAAAATATTCACAAGCACTTTGCAGCTGCGTTGGTATAAAGACAGATCAAATCCAAGCTGGATCATATTTTTTTTTCTAGTTTTAATAGAAATGACATTTTCACAGACCCCCTAAAAACTCCAAGGGCCCTCAACTCTGTGACTCCTGGGCTCCAGAGGAAGCCAGCCCTATGGGAATAGTCACTAAAGTCCCCAGACAGGGCCAGGCACCTCCTGGCCTTTCTCTGCCTTGGTGCAGGTGGAAACCACATGTGACCGTATCTACTATCTCCTTCTCCTCCAGCTACACGTGCTCCCACATGAAGACTTCCTCCTGCCTGGCACATAGTAGGTGGTAACTAACTGCTGAACGAACCTGAACTGAACAGATAGGGACCTAGGGTTACTCAAGGTTATTACTGAAACATGAAGCAAGAAAAGAGCAAAAAAAAAAGGAGGTTTGGCGAGAACAGAGCTTTACTAGCTGGAGCCTCGGCTCCTGGTAGCAGGGTGAGGATCTGGGAGCTGAGCCCAGGAAAGTTTTTGAAACTGAAATAATAAAATGAGTGTTTTATAACCATCCTTTCTGCTCCTTCTCTCCATCTTTAAATGTTATTTTTCCCTCTCCAGGGCTCAGTGGAGCTTCCTGGTATTAGAAATGTTTGCCTTTCTTCACATGAGGGTTTATCAAATTTGGACTTTTCCACTGAGATTTTCTGACAGTAGATTTGGCCCTTCTAGACCCAACCTCACTTACAGCTTGTGACAAATTTATACTCTAAGTTGTTCTTATCTTAGGACAATTTCTACCCGTCCTGCCCAACCATGACGCTTCCTCTTTGCCATATCCACACAAAAGGGGGTTCTTTTCTCCTCCAGAAACCCATGAGCAAACTAGCAAACCTGAAAAGCACTAAACCAGAGATGACCTGCTGAGTCCAAAGGACGAACATACCACCTGCATGAGGACTGCTCACTGTGGGCTGGAGCAGGTGGGCAGGGCTACAAGCCGCGGTGCTTTGTATTTGTGCTTAAAACACAGGCAGATAAGCCTTTTTGAGTAAGAGGGGCATAAGAAAACGAGATCTTTATGCTAGGAAAATAGCTTCAGCAAAGAAGAAGACTTACAAGCTATGTTTGAAGGGCACCAGGAGACCAACATGGGAGGGATGTGCAGACACCACCAGATGACCTCTGAGGAGAGGGAGACACGGGTGGGAAGGAGCCTTAGAACCCAACCGTGAAAAAGAACCTTACTTAGCCAGTGGGCTGTGTGGGAGACAAGAATTTGACTTCAACGCAAAAAGCACAGACCGTGGGTGCGGGAAGAGCATCCCCAATTAGGAGGGAATCAATAAAAATCCTGCCTCCTGTCTGCATGGCAGGGAGAAAAAGGGGCACCTATGGACAAGGATATGGACTTGGCATATGGTGGTCCCGTGGCAGTATAGGGGAAGAGCCCCAGGCATGTCGGGGAATCCACATTCCACACTGAGTGCTCCCACAACTTTGGAGGAACAATCTAACCTCCCTGGGATTCAAGGTCCACCTGTAAAATAAGAGGAACTGAGGAGACCCTAAGATCTTCCCTCTCTAACACCTTGATTGCCTCTGAGGACATGAAGTTCACGTCTCCCCAGGGGCAAGCCTGATAAATGGGGCACTCTGAGGTCAGACATTGTGCTCCCACTGCAAGCCTTCTGGGGACAGGGCGGCTGACAAGACTCTCTCCAAAGGGAATTAGCTGTCCCAGTCCAAACAGCTGTGCAGCCGATCACAGCCACCGTACCATCTTAGGCAAAGCAGAGGGCTCTCCACTAAACCCAAGATGCGTGAATTCTTGAGGAACAAAAGAGTGAAAAAATTGCAGGGGGCATCTTCTTCCCTTTTGAAATCAGACAAGATAATCACCATACTGTCCTGAATCTTAAACAATGGGATCAATCAGGTTTACGTTTTCTAATTCCCTAGCTAGTTCTTAAACTGCAGAGAATCAATTAACAGCTCCTGCGTCTGTAAAATTAAGAAATTAGCAATAGCTTCATAGAGTTTCAGAGTGGATTGGATGGCATAGGTTATACAAAACACACAACCCCTGCCTGGCCCAGACTGACAAGTCAGTAAAAGCTTTGGAATCTGTGTGTGTTGTGGGAACTTAATCATTCCCAGAATGCATCATGGTGTGCTCCCTCACCTCCCCAACCCCACCACCTGCCTGCCTGTGGCACTCGGCTGAAGCCACTCAGGGCTTCCTTCATTCCAATGCCACGGTGGATAAAAGGACCAGGAAAACGTAGGCCCACGTGGACATTTTGAACTCCTCTTTACTTATAAATGACACCATCATTTTAGCTGAAATATTGGAAAATTTTTTGTTTTCTATTATTAGCACAATTCTGAGATGAAGCATGATTTCCTTTGGTTAAAACCAAAAATGCCCAATGTGTCATAAAAGATGAAGTAACGCTTAGTAACCTTGGTTGTTTTTTAAAACCCGCTCCTGTCAACCACCTTAGGGAGAGGGTGTAATGTTGATCCATGCCACAGTATATTTGCTTCACTTCCTGCTTCTGGCTCACCCCTTAATAGGAAAATTAATTAGGCCGCATGAGTCAATTAATCAAAATGCATAGTTATTTTTATGGACTCTACAGCCAGTGCATTAAGTTATGACATGTGTTTCAAAAATTGAAAGAATGGCTAAAATATAAGTATAGATTGTTTATGATGGATGATTCCAAAAGTCATCCACCGAGCATAATTCATGCCTTCATTCATTCATTCAGGATGTGTTCACTAAGTACCTACTAAGAGCCAGTCACCATTTCAAGAGACAGAGCTAACTGATGAATCAAGTCCATTGCAACAGGCGTGCAAACAAATTCTTACACATAGATTGATGAAAGAGGTGTGGACGGGTGGGAAGGTGCCCAAAGTGGGAAAGGTGGGCCACACCCCACCTGAGGGCCAGCCAAAGTTTCAGAGGGGCAGAGCTGCGGTTAAAATGGTGATTAGGGCCTCCCGTGCAGGATACATGGGGAGAGATGACATGGTGACAGAAAGGCCTTCAAAGTAGTGGTGCTTTCCTATGAAAATAACCTCAAGGCTCTAGGGAGCAGGGTAATTCAAATTGGCCAGAATGTATGATCCAGAGAGAGGAGGGAAGTGAGAATAGGAGCAAGTGGAGGAGCAGCCAGATCTTGCAAGACCTGAGCGCCACAGTGAGCAGCTGGGCCTCACCTGCAGACAGTGCAGAGTCTCCAGAGCACCACACTGAGCAGCTGGGCCTCACCTGCAGACAGTGCAGAGTC
>NW_003852506.1:186620-209145 GCF_000181295.1 Otolemur garnettii | reverse complement strand
AGCAGCTGGGCCTCACCTGCAGACAGTGCAGAGTCTCCAGAGCACCACAGTGAGCAGCTGGGCCTCACCTGCAGACAGTGCAGAGTCTCCAGAGCGCCACTCTGAGCAGCCTGGGCCTCACCTGCAGACAGTGCAGAGTCTCCAGAGTTTGAAGCAGGAGGCCCACTGTGGTCAGATGTTCAGACCAGTCTGGAGACAGTGAGGCTGATGGATGGGGAGGGCAGGACTGGAGGACAGAGAAGCTGATATCAAAGCCCAGACAAGGCTGGGGTGAGAGATGGCACGAGGGAAACAGAGAGATTTCAGACAGATTTAACAGTGCAGATCAGCAGGCCTTACTCATGGATAGAGAAGACGGAGGAGTCTGGGGTGGAGACCGGGTGGAAAGTGGCTCCATCAACTCAAATACAGGAGGGGGCAGAGAGCCAGGTGCAGAGAAAAGAGCATGCTCTCCATTCCGCCATGTAGCGCTGAGGGTCCCTGTGACCCCCCCAAACACAGGAACTCGACAGGCTGTTGTAGGTGTGGATCTGAAGCCAGGGAAGTAGTTCTGGGCTAGGGGAACAGATCAGGAAAAGTCCCTGCTCTCCCAGTGGAAAAGAGGAGAGGACATGCCACGGATCACGGGAGGGGCAGGTGGAAGAAGCAGTCCAGGAAAGGAGAAGGAGCTGCCCAGGCGTGATATCAGGAGACAGAGGTTTGTCCATGGGAACCCCTAGAATGTGCTGGTGACAGTGTCACTGAAGTGTCAGTGTTTGCCAATTTCAGTTCCAAGGAGCTCATCAAATAGCATTGAGTATCTACCAGGAACAAGGAGGAATGTTGATTAGAAAAGAGAGAGAGGGAAACTAAGGGCTCTGGAACTTCACTGTCTGTCAGAAATTCACGGGTCCGGATTCGTGGGCCCACCGTTGAGATTTTGTTACCCTGGGTCTTGGGGAGATCCTGGGAATCTGTATGTTTAACAGGTATCCAAGTGTTTCTGTGAGGACACTCGGGAGCCCACTCTTAGGAACACTGTGGCAATGCCCTCCCTATAAGTCAAAAGTGGGGACATTTTAACAAAAGCATTTGAATAACAGAAGCATCTCCCAGGGGCCATATTATCTGAGCTTCTCTACCACTCACAAGAACCCAGGAGACGCGGGATAGGTTTCACCTTCCAAGTGACTTCAACCCTGTCACCCTCAGTGTCCTCTAAATGAGACCAACAGTTTCTACAACTGGAAGAATAACTTGGGCTTTAAAAAATATAGATCTATAATTTCCTGCTCCTATTCCGCCTCCTAAATCAGGCTCCCAGAGGTAACGCCCAGAAATCTAGAAATTTCTAAAATCTCCTCAGTAGATTCTGTGGTTCAGCCAAGTTTAGAAACAACTGAATAGATCAACTCTAATCCAAGTCTATCCCTAACAGTCCAGGCATTCAACGAGCATCTGTAAGAGGAATTGTGTCTGCACTGCCAAAACAGGCCCTAATAAACCTCCCTGTCAAAAAGGAAGTTTAAGATTCCTTGATGTCAGCAGAGCCTGCAATAGACACTTCAGTCCAACTGTGAGTTTTCAGAGTAAATATTATTACAATGATGTAGAATTTTAGCTGGTCTGATTAATTATGCAGTTAAAGCACTTCAATGGATTGTGGGTGCCCTAATGTAAGCACTCGGTTCTGTAATTATTACTATCAAGTTCAACAGCCTCCTCAAATCAGTCAGTGAGGATTTAGCATTGTTGTTCTAACAACAAGGTGAGCCCGGGAAGAAGGAGTCCTCTCACCAGCTCCGAAACAGGAGAATTCAGCAAGCATATATTTAAGTCAGTGCAGAACAAAAGGGTTGTTATTAGGGAAGTGAGATGTCTGATAAGTCACGTCAATGGGACTGTCATTTCAAAAGGCCTGTTTCTCCAGAGGTGAAGGTGGCACATACTTGCAAATGTGCAGGTTCCACAGCTGGACCTTTTCTTCTCTCCTGCTTTGCTGATCTCTGTCCAGGGCTAGAATGGCCTGGGTCCCCAGACCGGGATTTGTTGAGAAAGAAGGAGGATGGAGAGGTGAGGAACCAGGGGGCAGATTAGCACCAAAGCTTCAGGATTTCCTCTTATGATAACCCTAACAAGGCACAATCAGCTTCCTACACATTAAAAACCTCGGTAGGAGTCCCAGTACCTACAGAATAAAATTCAGATCATTTGGAGAAGCCAGCAAGAGCATTTCCTTCTTCCCCACCTCTGCTCCTGTACTTCCTCCCACCCACCCTTCCCACCTGCATCCCCCACACCCAGACACACCGTCCATTCCATGAAAGATAAATTCCTCACTCCCCATAACTCAGGGTCTTATGCCACATATCCTGATATCTCTGAGGCACTGCCTTTCCTGCTCCCTTTCTTTGCCTGGCAAATAAGTATCCCTCACCTCTCAAGACTCAGCTCAAAGAGCACTTGCTTGGGGACACTGTCCTGGGTTACTCTAAACTCAGTGGATCTGCCCTTGCTGTTCTGGAGGGCCTTGTGTAAACTCCTTTAATACCAAGCATGGTGATGATAAACCGTTATTTATCTAACAGCCCCCACTCAACTCGGCCAGTGATCATGAGCAGATCAAGGCCAAGCCCATATAGAGTCTCATAAACATCTGTTAAACAGATGGAAGGAAGGAAGGAAAGAAGTGGGAGGAGAGGTGGAGGTTAGGGAGAGGAAGGTCAGATGGATGAAGGGTTGGATGAAGAAAACGACAACAGAGAAAGGAGAAGAGGACATGAGTTGGGAGGCCAACGTTGCTTCGTCTGTTGGCACAATAAACCTGTATTGGAAGTAACAATTAAGTACCAGGCAATGTGCTAGATACACCGGGACAGGACATCCCTTTGACCCCCCCCCCCAAGAGCTCACAGGCCAACAAGGAAAACGTGAGATAACCAAGTAGACAATTAAAGATTGTAAAGTCCACCAGAGCACACGCAGGGTGCTGCTATGAGATGACACAGGACCATTAGCCAAATCAGTCCAGAGTATCAAACCGAAAGCTGATTGCTTCTAAAGCACAAGTTTTACATGTAACGCAATTGACATTTCCAGGAGAGGGATTAAAGAAAAGCTCAAGCAAAGAATCAGAAAAGGATGATAGCAAGCAGGGAGAGAGGTGAAGCTGGAGAGAGAAGCAGGCGCAGCCACAAAGGGGCCTGGAAGACGTGTGTGCACGAGGCAACCAGAGAGGAGGCTCTGGCTGAACCCCAGGGCCTTTGCATGCCCCATTCCTTCCACTTGGAAGGCACTCAGGCTCCCCCAGCTTAATCCTACCACCCTCTTTTTGAAGTTCCAAGAATCATAACACTCATCAAAAGTCATTGAACAATTCTATCTAATATCTGGCTGCTCCAGTAAATTGGAAGTTTCACCTGGACAGGCACTATATCTGTCTCATTTATCACTTTATCCTAAACACCTAGAAAGTACCTGGTCCATAGATACGGGTTAAATGGATGTAAGAAAGGCATGCTTTTATTGACAAGGTCTTTGCATCACGGAATCTGTAAAATCATAAAGAATTCTACTTGGGAAAATGTTTGAGAAAAATGGGTGTAGCTGAAAAGACCCTGAAAGAGAACTGGCTCTCACTCAGCCTCTGACACTCAGATGCCACCTCCTCTCAGCAAGAGTTGTCAGCCCGTCTGGTCTCCATCTCCTCCAAACAGAGCCGATGGACTGAAGGAACTCTAAGGATGCCTTTGACTCCTGAAGTCAATGATGTTTACCCTACAGTAGCGCCAGAGCTATGGAGACCCACACAGAGGAATCCTTTGACAACACAAAGGTGGAGGCCTCACTAGCATTAACTTCTAGGACTGTGGTCTCACTGAATTTGTCCTGAGGAAGGCAGGTGCCAGTTCCCCTTTGGACTTTATTAGATGTGAGAACAGTCACAGATAGAAGGCAAGGTCACCTCCCCTCAGCAAATACATTTTCATTCAGGAAGTCCTCAGGAGGTGGATATGGAAAGCCCAGTGTTTTCCACTTTCAAGTTTAAAGTACCCAGAAAGATACATCATCCCTAAAGCCAAACCCAGGAGGTGGGCTTGAGGTGCCTCTGGTGGCAGAGAGCCAGGTGGTCTGCTCCAGGCCCAGGAGATTCAGAGGGCTGGAAACAAACTAAAGCCATGATTAAAGTAATTTCATCTATGTGTTTCCAGAGATTAATTATATTTATTGCATCTGACACCAGTCAGGGAGAGCAAACCTCTTTTGTGAGCCTTACGACAAAAGTTAAAAAGCATTACTCATAATGGCTGATTTTATTTTATTGTATCTGACTCAAAGCCAAAGGCAGACAGCACTTAGGGATGTCTATGGCCGTTAATGTTCAAGAGCAACACAGACGCTCCCACTCCGGCTTCCTACCAGCACCTGTCCACCCTGCCCACCCCTCTCCGTGGATACACAAGTGGGGTGGGAGTGGGGAGACAGTTAAACACCTCCAGGATTTGCTGTGCAGCCACACAGCTAGGCATTGCTGGATCTTCACAAGTAGATAAGACAAGACCCCATCCTCCAGGGACACACAGGGATGGATAACAGTAGGTGCCATCAAACAGGTAAGAGAATAGCGGGATGAGAATATACCAGTGAGGAAAAGGTGAGCTCTGGGTGGGAGAAATCACCAAATGGGGTAGCATATGAGGTAAGCCAGCAGAGAAGAGGTATCCCCTAGGCAGACACAAATGGGAATCAGACCTTTGGTGGCAAGGACAAAAAGCATATGTGGGAAACTGAGGAAGGGTAGGGCATGTGTGAGCAGAGCTTTAGATGGCGTGGGTTCATGTGCAGAAACAGCACCCAGTGAGACGGGAAAGATGAAGCATGTGGCTGAAGGCCTTGAATACTCCCTGAAAAGCAGGAGTAGACTAACAGTTGGTATGCAACATTTGCGACCTCCCACACAGGAGTAAGATAAGCTACACCCTGAGGAGGTTCGGGCAGGGGTGGTGTCAGGTACCCAGGCCAGCTGGACTTTCAATAAACTGTCTTTGATGACCATGTTGAGAACCACCGCTCCAGAACTTAGTCACTCCTGACATAGGGGTCTGTAGTGTTGCTTCGGAACCACAAAAATTGACAGGTTGGGCTTGGTAGGTCTTACCCAGCATACTTGAGCACCTATCATGTGTCCATAGATAAATGCAATTTTGTGTTTCAAGCCAGTGCCTTACAAACAACCTTTGAAGACAAACTATTTGTGCATCATAGATGGTCCTCTAAATGAGGAAGGAGAATTTTCGTCTCCAGAACTGCTGGTATGCTGACAATAAAGTTCGTTAGACCTAAAAAATAAAATCAAATGAAAAATAAAGAGAATTTGCAATCTATTAGAAAAGATGGAAATAGTTTAGACAGAGGATCCAAGACGTCCTAGGATGTAAAGTATCCACTTTTGCCTATGACACCGGGATGAGAACCCAGCCCAGCAGAGAGGCCCTTACTAGCTACACAATGTCCTGTCTACATGGGCCTTAAACACACATACCCACACGAGTGCATAAGCACTAAAGTCGATGTCTTTAAAATCCATAAAGTCTATGTAAGGTTAATTTTACTGAAGAATTACTCCCCCTTTTTAGAACATTAGTCCCTAACGACAGAGTACAGAGGGGAAAAATTATTTTTATAGACTTGACTATGAAAATTATTACACCCCCAAGCCCTTTAGGGTTACAGAATTCCATTGCATCTGTCTCTTATTTATTTAGTTTGAAACTACCATTCTAAATCTACTTGGGATGCACAATACAAAATAATACCTCTGTTTAGTTTTCTTTGCATTTACAGGAAAAAAGTAGTAGAAAACGGAGGACAGGGTCTGGCTTCATGATTAAGAAAATACGTCAGGGCTCGGCGCCTATAGCTCAACCGGCTAAGGCGCCAGCCACGTACACCTAAGGTGGCGGGTTCGAATCCCCAGCCCGGACCCGCCAAACAACAATGACGGCTGCAACCAAAAAAATAGCCGGGCGTTGTGGCGGGCGCCTGTGGTCCCAGCTACTTGGGAGGCGGAGGCAGGAGACTCGCTTGAGCCCAGGAGTTGGAGGTTGCTGTGAGCTGTAATGCCACGGCACTCTACCCAGGGGGACAGCTTGAGGCTCTGTCTCAAAAAAAAAAAAAAAAAAAAAAAAAAGAAAATACGTCAGATACTGACATCTACACAAGATGAACAAAGGTAGAATCTTTCTATCTCTGCCTTGTCAATGGGTCCTTTGTTTTTCCCAAACAAGACAATTATGTTTTCCCTTGCTGCGTTTATTCTGGATCCAAAATCAATATTTCCATATTTTATAGTGCCAAGTCTAAATCCTTAAACGTCAAAGGAAGTTTCTACTGCTTATCTCTGAAAAACTACAACTCAAAATAGACCAAAAATAGGTACATAAAATTATGGATGCTAATGTAAATTGGCTTCTGGAAAGTTTACATATTTAGTGAGAAATGTATATCTATGTAAATATTTTTAGCTTTTTATTTCAACATAATTATAGACTTATAGAAAAGTTAAAAAATACTATAAAGAATTCAGAACTCCCATATACATTTCACCTCTGTTTTGCAAATACTAACATTTATCGTGTGTGTGTTTGTGTGTAGATAGATATGTAGGCTGCAAGCATGATGCCCTTTTATCCCTGAACACTGAAGCCTGTGTCTCCTTACAGTAAGAGCATTCTCTTACACACCATACTGTAATCATCAAAGTAAAAAAATTAGCAGTTCTATTGTCCAGACTTATTATAGACTTTATTCAAACTTTGTCAATTGTTCAAACAGCACCCTTTATAGCAAAAGTCATAGGTTCAGCAAAATCCAGTTTCATATGTGACAAACAGAGACAAACAAACCATCTATACAGAAAAGATGGTTTCCTTGAGCTCTTTCTGAAGAATTTACTAGAGCACATGAGTCAGCCACCCAAGGACAGGTGGTGAGCGTTTTGACATACAAGTTTACTCATAGAACTAAGTCTAAATAAAAGCGAAAAAAGGAGTTTTATGGTACAGGTGACCAGATGGATACAAATCTAACAACATGGATTTAGTACCAGTCATAAAGATGGAGGGAGAAGGGAACATATGCAAAATAACAAAATTAACTATTTTGGGGAATCATGACTTATAGGGTTGTATTATGTTGTTATTCTGAGACTATTATGTATATCAGGCATCCTCAAACTCGGCCCGTGGGCCACATGCAGCCTGCCTATGACATTTATCCGGCCCTCCAGGTATTTTTGCCACCGCTGCCTGTCCTGCTTAGCAGCCAACTCATCATGGGGCCTTCAGTCCAGCCCTCTAACGGTCTGAGGGACAGTGAACTGGCCCCCTGTTTAAAAAGTCTGAGGACCCCTGGATATACTTTGGGATAAAACAAATGAATAATTATGGGATATTCTAATTTTGTGTGCTTGAGAACTAGGATTCTTGGTCTGAAAGAAAGGAGACAGAGACACAGATACAGTACAGAGAGGTAAAATAAAAGCCCTGCAGTCTTGAATTTGAATTGAAAATGACTGTGAAATCACTACGTATTTTATCTTTATACGGAGAGATGATAGACAGATAGTGTATGAGCATGTACATACATGCACACAAGCTCAGACAGTCAAGTTCACAAACTCATCCTAGAAAAAGTGCTACAGACCTCACTGCTGAATATCACTACAGTCACCTTTGAAGTGCTCACCCTGGGAAGCTATGCACTAATGTCAGCAACCAGCACACCCACCGGAGCAATTTTAGAACTCTTTTTCTGGAATGACCATCAGAGCTGTCGTCCTACCATTATGTTCATGAACTTGCCACATTAGCAGCACTGTACAAGCAACTTAGTAAGTTTTTATAATGTTAGAATGTCAGCATCTCACAACTGTGTTCATGGCAGTGTCTTGCTGAGTGGAGTTCATTAGTGTTGTTGGCTGTTCTTATGTGCCATCATGAGAACATTGGAGTTTGAATTAGAACAATGAACAAACATTCAATCTCTTGTTAAACTTGGCAAGAGTGGAAATGAAATTGGAGACATGTTAGTCCAAGTTTAGGAGAATAATGTCATACATAAACGGAGGTATACAAATGGATTAAATGTTTTTCAGAGGGGAGAGAAAACATTGCTGATGAAGAAAGGTCAGGGCAGCCAGTGACGAGCAGAACTAACAAAAACACTGCAAAATTTGTTGAATTGCACATCAAAATTGTCAGCTGAATGTGAAAAGCATAGCAGACCAAATAAACATGGAGAAATAGGAAACTTTTTCTTTTTTTTTTTTTTTTTTGAGACAGACTCTCACTCTGTCATCCTGGGCAGAGTGCTATGGCATCATCATAGACCACAGAAACCTCCATTTCTTGGGCTCAAGCAATCCTCTGGCCTCAGCCTCCTGAGTAGCTAGGACTATAGGCACCCACCATGATGCCCAGCTAGTTTTTCTATTTTTAGTAGAGACAGGGTCTCGCTCTTGCTCAGGCTGGTCTCGAGCTCCTGAGCTCAAGCAATCCACCTGCCTCAGGTTCCTGGAGTGCTAGGATTATAGGCACGAGCCACAGCATCCAGCCACAGTCAGGAAAATCTTAACTAGAAATCTTGGCATAGAAAGATATGCGCAAAAACGGTCCCAAAGGAGCTTGCCAGTGAATAAAAGCCAAGGAGAGACAAGAGGATGTTTCAGGCCATGTTATTACTGGTGATGAAACATGGGTGTACTAATATGACCCTAAAGCAAAGTGTCAAATTGCACAGAGGAAGTCAGCTAATTCTCCACAATGAAAAAATTTCCATCAGTCCAAATTAAAAGCCAAAACAATGTCGCTAACCTTTTTTGATATCAGAGGTATTGTTCGTTATGAATTTGTACCAGTTAAACAAATAGTTCACCAAGTTTAATATTTAAAAGTGCTGAAAAGTCTGCATAAAAAAGTTAGATGAAAATGACCTGAAGTTTTCACCAACTCATGGCTCTTGCATAACAACAATGCACCAGTTCACACAGCACTGTCTGTAAGGGAGTTTTCACCCAATAAATAAATAACTGCATTGGAACATCCTCCCTATGCACGTGATATGAGCCCCAGTGACTTTTTTCTTTACCTATTAAAGATAAAGGCAATATTGCAAAGAAGACATTTTGATGCCATTCAGGACATTGAGGGTAATATGACCACAGTTTTAATGGCCATTCCAGAAAAAGAGTTCCAAACTTGCTTTTAAGGATGGATAAGGTGCTGGCATCAGCGCATAGCTTCCTGAGGGGAGGACTTCAAAGCACCACAGTGATGTTCAGCAATGAGGTATGTAGCACTTTTTCCAGGATGAGTTCACAAATTTAATTGTCAACCCTTGTACATATGTGTGTATATGTTCCTAGCTCTCTCCACTGAAAGATCCTAGAACAGTGACCAACCTAATAGCAACAAACATCCTTAGCACCTAGATAGTAATCTTGAAATAACATTTTCCACTTAAGAAACTAGGACATCTTTGAAAAATGGCTGATTCCAAGTCTAAGGCAAGAAATAGATGAACTAGAACTTTAAATGCAACAGACAGCAAGACAGCTATCAAATATTTCTAGGGTCATCCCAAGAAGACTCAAGAGCCACTGGTGAAAGTGACTCCCACTGGTCAAAGATGGAACGATGTGAACCCCTATATGGATGAAAATTTCAATGGATCGATACTCATCAATATGTTTAGACCCACGAGTTCATAATAACATATTTTTTTCAAACCTAGTTGTTAAACTTTTGAAATTAACACATTATCTTAAAAGGAAAGTATAAAATGTTTTTCTTAGTTTCCTATATGAACTATACCACTACATAGCTGATCAGTAGATAAAAGAGAATATCGTCTTATAAAATCATTCCAGCTAATAAAGGAAAACAGAAGATAGAATTGGAACATCTCGATCGTGCACCACCACCCCCATGAATGAATGTATCCAGACAATATGCCTCGCACCTGCCAACATCAAAGCCCAGGAGCAGTCAGGCTCCCCTGAGAAAGAACACAGCCCACTGGCAGTCTGTGCGCACGAGACCCTGAGCCTAAAGCTGGCCGGTTTTATAAGAGTACAGACAGAGCATTTGGAGGTCCCTAGATCTATCTCTTGATTCAACAGTGTTTAGACAGAACAGACCCAGGGACCCCATTTCTTCCAGCCTCTGCTCACTTTCTGAACTCCTCTCCACTTGCAATCTGTGAAACCATCTCCTCTTTCTAAGCCATCTCCTGCTCCTAATTGCCCACCAACCATGAGCCTGCAGATTCATCAGAATTATCCCCTCCCCACACACCCCCCAGGTGGAGGCAGCAGCAACCGCCTGGCCAGTTTGCATGTGCCAGTCTCTTGCACGTACCTCTCCCTGGGATATCATCTCCACTGGGACTGAAATGGCTCTGGAAGGCGGAGAGCCATTTCCTCCATTGGCTGTGTAGCAGCAACAGGGCACCCTTGAAGATGCAAATCCAGCGTAGCTGCCATGCACCCTCCCAGGAGGAGCAGAAACCGCTTCCTGACAGGTGGCGCACACAGCCCTGGACACCCCGCAAGCTGCCACCGCTGCAGAGAAACCTGAGCCAGGCTCCTTTGGCTCTTCATGGCCCGGACTCTACACAGCCCCCCATGGCCATGACTTCCTGGCTGCCCTACAGCCAATTGCCTGTGACAATCATCCCTCCCAAAGGAAAGAAGTCATTATCATTTTCCATGATCTTGGTTTGATACCTGAACCTCAAATTTAAAAATGGCTTTTATCCCCCAAGACTATATTTCCAATGTTTATGGGTAAATAAACCTGCTCTCTTAATTAATGTCATTACTTTCTAAGGAGGTCAAACTTGACCTTCTCAGCATCAAATTAAGAAGATATATTTCTAGGCCTTAAGTCATAAACATCCATGAATGCACAAAGGCACAATGGCAGAGCCTGCCTGGCCTCGCTGCTTAGATGGACCCATAGCTAACCAAAGGCAGGTCAGAGAAACAAAGGTAGCAAGTGATTAAGAGACTTCACAGAAACACAGATGGCAAGAAGACACAGTAAGCCTAAGAAAAACTAAGGCAGGGCAGAGATTCAAAGAGTAGAACAATAGATGAGTGCCAGGACGTGTAGATTTACCAGGTATGGAAGGAGACGGGGTTAAGAGATGAGAGAGGAATGTTAGCTCCATGTCCTTGCCAATATCCTTCATGGCTAATTACACCCTGACAGCCTATAAATTCCTTTAATAGTTTTCAATGGAGAAACTATTCTTCTACCCACCCCTGCAAATATTAAGCAGTATAGCTGGTTTAGACTGGCCTCCAGAATCACCCAAGTTGTGTTGATTATCAATGGTGGGTGTGGATGAGAGAGAGAACAAGAATGCATTCTTCTGGGAGGCTTTTTGGCAAAAATCACCATGTATGGTAAATACCAGATTCCACACAGCAAATGTCCCTATTTCCCAACTGAAACAAGTGTCTGAGCACTCTCTCCCTCTCTCCTCTCCCACTCCACCACCCCTGAGACTAAGACCCACACAGCAGCTAACCTCCCCGACCAATGGACACTTAGAGATGAGGGATTTCTCTCTCCCTCACTATGCAAGGGTTCTAGTTTCACATATGTCAGCTAAAAGAGCATTCTATGAAATTGAGCATTTCATAGAAAAAAAGACTCATTCATCTCCAACCAGAGTTTCTTCTTCCAGATGAAGATGATAAAATAAAGCAATTCACCTGCAATGACTTTACAGTCACAGATCAGGAGGAGGGGATTAGTGGTAGGGTGACAGATGACCTTCAAAACCCTATACCACAATTCTTTGGTGGTGAGTCTATACTAAGGTGACCAGACATTCCACTTTGGGCAGGACAGTCCCAATTTTTAACAATTTGTCCCATATCCCGTTGCGTTTTTAAAAAGTCCTAATTTTTGGAAAGAATGCACAACAAGCTAGGGAACAGCAGGAGAATGGGAAGGGAATATACAGTCTTCGGCCATGTGGCTATTTCGCCAGGATATGAGTTTTATATTATTTTTGTTAATTTTATAATGTTAAACTTTAATAATACAAATAATTGTTGAGAACTGATTATCGAGAACTGCTTATCAAAGTTCACATTGTTGCTTAGTTGTTAGAATTCGACCACCATTGTTTGGACTTAATGAACAATGGCATTTTTTGGCATTGGCAACCACGAAAACATTTTGTAACTGTCTCTCAGACGATACACATCCTACTGCGTACTAGTGCTAGTTAAACAAATGATGTCAACAAATCAGCTATTCAGATAATTTAGGTAAGTAATTTATTTATTTATTTCATGAATTTAGCAGATAATACTCGTATTATTTATATGTTATAATGGCGGCAAAAAGTCTAGCGCCGGCCTTGAAAGTGACACGACTTACGAGGTATCGTTATTAAAAATATATATTGATAAGGAAAAGGTTAAATCTTGGGCATCAGCAAAAATCACAATAGAGAACAAATGGTTAGAAATATTTCATCATTTTGAAACAAACCATGTTCCATATAATAATGCACTAAAAATTGTGGGATACGTGCTGTCCTTACCAGGAACTAATGCTGCAACTGAATGCATTTTTTTCTACGATAAATAAAGTGTGGACATCAGAAAAATCACAATTAAGTGTTGAGACTTTGAAAGCCGTTTTATGTGTGAAATATAATTTAGCAAATTCTTGTGAAAAATTTCATGACCTTTTAAACGACAGTAATCTACTAAAAAAAATTCACTCAAATGAGAAATATGCCAAAGAATAAAATAATACTATACATAATTTTTAATGCATTATATTTGTAAATTGTACTTAGGTTGAAATTTTTTAAAATATTACAATACTATTTTTGCGTTCTATGAAAATTTTTGTTGTTCCATATAGACCAAATTTTTAATTAAGAAACCCCCCCCACCCCCGTCAATTGTGTCCCACTTTACCAATGTTAAAATCTGGTCACCTTAGTCTATAACCAACTATTTAAACAAAGCAGAAACCAGTCAAAAGCCCAGTCAAAGGAACTAGTTCCATAAAGAGAGTGAACTACCTGTGGGGCAAAAAAGAATAACAACATATGTGTCAAGTCCCCCAAAGTAAGGCCCATGTCTACTCAAGGTCACTGAGTTTGGAGTCAGGCACACTTGTTTCAAATTCTTCTCCTGCCACTACCACCTCTATGTCCTTTAAAAGCATTAATATTCTCACTGGAAAGCAGGAGAGACGAGACTGTCTACCAAACAGGGGTGAGTGAGTTCAGCCCAGGGGTCAGGAATGGCTGCGGTAGTTAGAACACTGTGTCCCATATCAGTGACTCAACTGTTAGTCATAGGACTAAATCTTTCTAAAATGTAAAATAGTTTGGGGATCCTTGAAGATAGGGAAAAAGTAATAAGTATTTTGCATTTTTTAGCAATTTAGGGGTTGGCATCGGAATGGTTTTTAAAGCCTTTGCAGTTAATAACAGGGCATTACCACTGTAG
Source organism: Otolemur garnettii (assembly GCF_000181295.1). NCBI lineage: Eukaryota > Metazoa > Chordata > Mammalia > Primates > Galagidae > Otolemur > Otolemur garnettii. The sequence goes on along the minus strand of NW_003852506.1, from coordinate 195,617 downwards.
CATAGGCTCCCCTCAAGCCATCTGTGTGAGGGCATGAGGGACCCACCACGTTAAAGGCACACAGACCTCTCCTCCAGCCCATCCCCATGTGTGCTACCATTATCTCCCTCTTGGGTATGAACTGGAAGGTGGTGTCATTTGTGGAAGGAATTTCTCCAAGACATGGAAAAGCTTCCCCACGAGCACAGATTTAAGGCTAAAAGTTGTTTATCGTTTCCATGGGTGAAGACAAGGGTGAAGAATGTTGAGGCTTTCTATTGTTCTCTCATCAGCAGAGAACTTGGATGTGTGAACACTGCTGCCTTAGTACAGTATCCCTACTTAAACACAACCAAACACCCTAGGTCTGCCCACAGACTTTGCATGTCCAACTGCATATTCACTGACGATGTCAAAATTGCTGCTTCCAGCCCAGACCTTGTCCATGAATCCCCAAATCATAACTCCCACACAGGCACCTCAAATTCCACATGTCCAAGCCTAACTTATGATCTTCTCCCCAAATCCAGGCCTGTCTTCCCTCCACATCCGTCTCTCCCTCAGCGCATCTTCCTGCATCGGGTTTTGCTGGGTGGACACTGAGGACCATCCTTCTTTTCTCCATCTTCCCAGCACACCTCATAGCCAACTCATCCCAGCTCGGTCCACACGCCCTGCAAATCAGGTCTCTTTACTTCTCTCCAATTCAGCAGCCACAAACATACAAGCCCAGGAGACTAACACTCGTTGCATGAAGTAGTCCCCCAGCATCTCTCTGTCCTTATCCTGCTTTCTTCCCCACAGTTGCCAGAATAATCTTTCCAAAATTTGAAGTTCCACCTTCAAACCCACTTTGGCTTCCCATTGCCCTCCAGTGAAGAAGCCCGCGTGCCTGGCCTAGAACACTCGCCAGGACCTTACCTCACAGACGTTTCCCTCCCCTGAGCGCCAGGCAGAGAACTTCAACCAGGTCCCTGCTCCCATCAAAGGGTCTTTATCCTCCCATGTTCCCCCGCCAAGAAGCTCTTTTTTCTCCTAACTGGGGAAAAATATGGACAATTCCTGCTTGTCCTAAAATTCTTTGTGCAAAAATTACTTCCCAGGAGACTACATTGGTCAGATTCACTGGTCTCAGGGTTCCACATGTCCAGAGGACCATATCTCTGTCCTGCATTGCTCCCCTTAGCACTGGCCTCTATTCCCTCCAGGGCATGCCAGTGCCACTGTCTGCTGCCACTAGATGTAAGCTCAACAACAGCAGGGACTGTGGCTGGTCTGTCCACCAGTACAGCCCCACTACCAACCCATGGGAAAAGTAGGCGCCTAATAAAAGCACAATGAGTATGAATGATGTATCTAGTGGGAGGATGGGGGCATTTCAGTGTGATCATAAAAAGGGTTCCAGAGGCAAGGCCTGGTGGGGCTCACCTGTAGTCCCAGCTATGCAAGCGACTGAGGCAGGAGGATCACTTGAGCCGAGCAGTTCCAGCCTGTAGTGCATTATGATGGTGCCTGTGAATAGCCACTGCCCTCCAGACTGGGTGACATCAGAAGACTCTGTCTCTGAAAAATAAAAATTAAAAAATAGGTTCTATGCCACAGCACTCTACAGAGGGCAACTGAGTGAGACTCTGTCTCAAAAAAAAAAAGAAAATAAGTTCTAGAGAACAAAATTCCTGAACATGGCAAAAGAAGGTCAGAGGGGCTCTTGCTCCCCAGGGAAATGCTGCAAACATCCTCATCTTTGTCACTTCTAGAAAATTCTATAGGAAAAGAGGGTGCAGGGACTGGAGCATCTTATAGAAAAAAAAAATAGAAGAAAATGTAAATGTCCCAAAGAATATCAGAATGTAGAAAGTGGACTTATCTATAGTTTTGGAAAGTGAACAAGATTTCGGAAATACTCCTGCATTTTATATCTTTGACAAATCATATGGCCCCTCCCCCATCTTGAAATCTGTTGGGAATTTCCAATTCAGGAGGAGAACTAGTCCCCTGAATTCACTTCAGGGTGTCCAAGGAAGTGAGACTAACAGCGGTTTTGTGATGTGTCGCAAAAGCCACAGTGAGCTTCATAAGGGAGATGGAAAAAGACCCATGCTGGCCACAGCACAGAATCCCTCACTGGGAGCTGGGACTGGCCTGGCATCCAGGCTGAGACGGTGGGAGGATGTTCTCCCCAAAGCAGGAAAGACTCCAATCATGCATTTGTTCCGTTTGGCTAATTACGTGTTCATTTAAAAAAAAGACAGACATGAAAATGAACGTTTCTCACCTGTGTACCTCTGCTTAAAATAAAGCTTTTGTGAGGCATCTTGAAGGATTTGAAACCCTAAAAATGCAAGGAAGAAACCATCTTGCAGAAAAACTGGCACCGTCCCCCAAAAATGATTGTTCAGGTTTTTTCCAGCACTACAGGTGAAAGTTTGTTTCTTCATTTACCTTTCAAAGGTCACCTTGAAAGCAACACATGTGATAATCTGACATTGCCTGGTAAACAGGACAACAGCATTCTAAAGTCCAGCTTTAAATAAAGGTGAAAAATGACTACGTGGCTGGGTTCTCTGGTCTCGGCTCCAAAGATTGAGAAAATGTTAGAAAATGAAATCCCACGAATTACACGTGGTGTTGCCAGCAGCCAGCTTTCTCTTACCCTCCTGGATGGCTTCGCTTCTGAATCCCCCACCGGCGATACCCATCTCTCTGCCAGAACTACCTCCAAACCAACACAGAGCCCCTTTCTTCTAAGTTTACTAAACGTTAATCTTCACCCCTCTGACATCTCTTGCCTTGGCAAAAACCCTAAAGCTTTCAGGGAGGTTAACAAACAGTAGGTGTCAGCCTAAGGGTTAAGAATTCAGGCTCCCAGATGATAGTCATCAGTGTATTGTTCTGGAAAATTAAATACACCTGGGCCAAGTGTCTTAAGGCTGTGCTCTTTGGAGATGCTTCAATTCTTTTAAAAAAAAAAAAAAAAAAAGAAGGAACAGCTCAAGAATGTGAACTTCATTTCTCACATCTATTTTCCTGAGCTGCTTCTCCTTCTCTTTTCTCTCTCATTTTTCGTATTTGTTTTTGGTTTTCCCCAGATTTTTAGCTACCCTTGTCCTCATATGAAAAATGCCCTTGTATTCTGCTATTTTAGCAGGACCATCCAATGATGAAGAAGTCCTGCTACACTATTGCTAGACTCAGGCTGATCACCCGCACAGACCCCCAGAGACAGGGCTGAAGGGCGCGTGGCTAGCTCCCCTGGTGGGGGATTCACTCAAAACCGCTCGCTGGATGCCTCCCATGCACCGAACGTTGTGCTCACATTGAGGCTCCAAGATACTGATGAGGACCTTCTGGCTCTTAAGGAACTCAGCTCTTTTAGGAGCAATAGTCTAGAACAGAAGTGGGCACAGCCTCTTTCAGAGGAGTGGACACTTGTCACAGAAGGATGGTCACAACACAGCAGCTAGGTGGCCGCAGCTTCACCAGATGGCGTAGGTGCCTGGTGGCCCTTCCACAGCAGCAGTGACAAAGGCACAGAAACATGAAAGGACATAGGGCAGTGGAAACACAGGTGTTTCAAGGTGCCCAGACCAGGCCATGGGAAGGGTGACAAAAATGAAGTCTAGAAATACCTATGGAAAATAGATTATGAGATTTTCGGTGTGCCAGGCCAGGAGGTTGGATTTACCTGCGTTAAGAGGAGGGCAGAATGCAAAGTGAGCTTTCCTTATAGCAACGGGCTCAAACGGGAGCTATAGTGGAAAACAAAACACATCGCCTCCCCTGTGCCTATAGGAGACGTGGGAGGAGGGATTCTTTCCAACTGAAGACAACTTGGAGGACTTCAGGAAGAAGAAGCTGGCCTTTGAGCCACACTTTAAGCAGTTACGCCTGTGAGTGGCAGTGATGAGGAAGGATGCCTGGCTGAGAGCAGGGGCACAGGTTGGTGAGTGTGTCATGTGTACGGCTTGTTCAGGAGGGAGCATGGAGGCTGCCAGGGTCAGCCTGAGGCTGCTGGAGGGTTGGAGATAGGCCTTGGGATGCCACTCTGGAGCCAGCAGGAGGCCTGCAGGATTAGGGCTCAAAAGTTCACCCAGGCACATTGTGGAACATGGATTAGATGGGGCGTGAGATGAGGCATGAAGACCAGTCCAGAGACTGCTGCAAAAACTAGGCAAGGGATGGAAAGGGCCCTGGGACTGAGGCTGGGTGGACAGGTGGGTGTCTCCTGTCTTGCACTTAGATGTGGCCCTGTGCAACGTGAGCAGAAGTAATGTGCTCACCAGCAGACCTGCCATCCAAGCCCCCAGGGGAGCTCTTCATTGCTTTTCCCCTTCTAGCTGGTGTCGATGAAGCTGACCTCAGGGTTCCACAGAAGCCCAGTGAACCCAGCTGAGCGTCCATCAGCCTGAATCCCTGAACACCTGCATGGACAGGGCCACACTAGTGACCAGCTCCCTCACCCAATACTGTTGCATGAGCAAAATCTAGCCTATTGGTTCTGGGCCATTTTATACTTTGGTATCTATTTGTTGAAACAGTGACACCTACCCTACTAAGATGGTGGCAGTAGGGATGGAAAGAGACAGTCCAAAGACATTGTGATGGTTAGTCCTCAAGACTGGGCTACCCACTTCAAGTGCAAGGTGAGAGTCAAAGGCAGTGCCAACTCTCCCAGCCTGGATGAAGGTGAGGATTGTGAGATCTTATTACCATTCTCCAAACCATCTCCTGGTCAATCTGAAAGAATGACCGTGGAAGGAGATGGTTTGGTGAACTGTAATAAGATCCATTTGGGACTGCAGGAGTTGGGGTATCTGTGGCAGCACCCTGGAGGTGCTAGGATGAGGACCGTCACCAAGGAGGCTAACCACAGACACTGGGGGAGCTGCCCGGATGGCTCCAAAACTGTCCAGGGGGCCTGAGAAGCCTCCATTTGTACTCTCCTGACATTAAGGAAATGCTACGAAGGTCAAGGACACCTGATTGCACTAATCAAATATTACTGATAACCTTTTAAGGTAAATATTGAATGAGTTACAGATAAATTGTCATGAGTTAAAAAGGAAAAAAAATCCCAGTTCTGCTACTTACAAGAATAGCAAAAAACTTCCTCTCCCAAGGCCTCCGTTTTCCTCCTATGGAAGATGGATACCTCTGTCCTTGCAGCTTCGTTGTGAGGAATGAAATGGGGTCATGTCATCACCAGCCCATCACACAGTGCTCATCACCTACATGTGTGATTATTGTGAGCCATTCTGTTAATAACAACAAGAGCTGACATTTATTGAATTATCCCAAGTGTTCTTCCTGATTCACTACTTAACCTTGATCACTCCCCTAGGGACGTACGACCATTTTCCCCACTATAGAGATGAGGACCAGAGAGGTTAAGTGGCTTGCTCAAGATCACACAGCTAATGGCAAAGGCTGGGTGTGGCCCCAGCAGGCAGATCCTGGCTCGTGGGCTCCCCGGGCCACATGACACACTCATGGCAGAGCACTCATCCTAACAAGGCACAGTCCTCTCCTGGGCATAGTGTCCCTCTTTCTCAGCCTCAGCCCTGACCTAAGACACATCTCCAGTGGTGTAAGCACTTGTGTGTTATTTTTACTGAGCCTTCATCCAGGAGCCAGTTTTCAGCAGGTTCTAAGAGGTTCTGAGAACCTCAGCTCACTCCTGAAGAGCAGTTTCACAATAACGGGGAGGAGTCAAGAGTTCCAGATCAGCAGATGCCAGTTGGGCAGGACAATAATCCTGGGGCTTGTGTAAGGTTCTTACTGTTACACAGTCCACAGCTGCATCTCACTTCCACCAAAGGACATCGGATGGAGCACAGGCCATTCTAAGATTCGGAGGGGAACTGGAGCACTCTGGCAAGGGACAAGCCTACTGTCGCTCTGCAGAGAGGCCATTCACTGCACTTGGTTTTTCTCTTTCTCATCTTGGACTGTCAAGTCCCAAAGGACAGGTGTCACCACTGGCTTCCAAGGGGTTCCATGTGCGCACAGGCCTCCTCTTCCTGGTGTGCAGACTGCCTCGGGCAACCTCAGGATTCTGCAGGGCTCACAGACTGCCCTCTCCCAGTAAGGACCTGCCTCCTAGGCCTCAGTGCCCATCACACCCCACCCTCATCCTCCTCACACAGACTAATAGAGAATTCCAATCACACTGAGTGCTCAGGGCTGGCCCAGCGCTTCTGCCACGGGAATTTTTAGAAGCTGCCCAGGTGTCTGATATACACCTTGATCCACTAATTCACCACTGATATACACCTCAAGATCCACTAATTCAAGCTCTTGTCTGTGGCCAGGAACCAGACCCAGGCTGGTTCACCCACAGTCACCCCACCATGAGAAGGTATGGAGGAAACCCAGTCCTCAGGTCACAGACGCCCCAACAACTTTCATATTCTGTCCAGGTCTGGAGGAGAGACATGGCCTCTTGTTTCTTCATCCTTCTTTGGTGAACAGTTACTTAGCTCCCATTGGTAACTGCAACTTCATCCCTCATGAAAGCAGACGTCAAGGCAGGGAGAACATAGGCTCAAAGAGAAAACAGCATTTGGCAAGGGCGACATTCAGAGCAGCCTGCCCAGAGTTGTGGAGCTGGGATTTCCTGAGACACATAATGGGGACCCGAACCAAGTAGTTCAATGGGCTGGAGCACAAAGCAGAGATGAAAAAAAAATGATGAGTGGCAGATGTAGACAATGGATATTCTTGTAACTATTCTTCGACAATAATTAATTCCCAATTACATTAATATGTGTGCAGAAAGAGGTCCTATCATTCTATCTCACTGCAGTTTCAAGAAGTCTCCACCCTAAAAACATTGCAGAGAGGTCAAATTGTACTAATCCTGGGAGGTAGATGTCATCTGAGGAAGAATTTCCCAACTGTTGGGGTCTTCATAAAAAGCATGAGCTGCAGACCAAGTCAGGAGGACACACGAGCAGGGGCTGGGCGACAGTCTGGCTGGAAGGTCGGAGAGATTGCTGCTCTAGTGGGAAGCCAGCAGGACTGCTAAGGAGGCTTCTAAGCGTGAAGAACTGTGGTCTCCTGGTAAGAGCTAAGGATCCCCCTGAGCTTGAGCGCCATCTCCGCCCCTTACCTGCTGAGTGCATGGGCAGATTAGGTACCCTTTCTGTGTCCCAGTTTCCTCCCTGGTAAAACTGGGGGACCTCACAGGGTGGCCGTGAGGAGGAAATGAGTTAATCCGTATCGGGGGTCTTGGCTTTGTGTACAGTGTTGGGTAAAGGTTAGTCACTGTTGCTATCATGACACTGTTATTTTAGGGGCTATGACTCCTCATCTCTCAGGCTCTAGCACCACATGAACCCTCACAAGGAGCCGCCACTAAAGAGAGCATCCTTTCAGGCACAGACCAGGTACAAGGTGCCAGGTCCTCCCGATGGCTCTATTTTTTCTTACCTTTTATCAAAATGAAGCATAAGACAAGGGGGGAGATGAGACATGATTTTAAAAATCAATATCCTTACAACTATCTTTCAAATACAACTAATTGCATTAACTAATCAATTACATTAATACACACATGCTCTGACAATTAAATTTGTGAACTCATCCTAGAAAAAACGCTACGGACGTCATTGCTAGATGCCACTATGGTCACCTTGAAGCACTCCCCTTGGCCATCTGGTGACCGTAGTGCTATTGAGTAGGGAGGTATGTAGCATTTTTTTCTAGGGTGAGTTTGAGAACTTCATTGTCTGTCCTCATATACAGAGGTGTGCATGTCATCACGTGTACGTCTGATTATACAGAACTCAAATGTGATTCCACCCGCGGCTCTTTGAATGTCACATCTGGTGGGGCAGAGTAGAAGCTCGGACAAGTGGCCTTTCCTGTGTTCCCACCGTGGATCCCTAGTGCTGCATCTTCCAGAGAAGTTTGCCTTGAACTTCCATGCTCCGACCCCACCCCCTCTGAATTTACACACAGAGCACCTTTGTGAACAGAGACTGGGCCGGGCAGGGCACAGAAGGGACCTGTCAAGCCAAACAAGTTGATTCACGCACAAAAATTCCCCAACTGCACTTGTGGGTTAAATTGGACAAACTTTAGCTGCTTCTGTTTGAAAATGCCACTCAAGTACCTTACTGGGTCCTGGCGCCTTCCTGATGTTGCAGGCTACACCTACAAACATACAGCGCGGTGGTCCTTGAGCAGCATGTGGCTTCAGGAGGTCTGTGTCATTCTATGGCCAACGCTTTCTGCACGTTTGCTGTGTAAACACATCCCTGTCCGTGGACAGGCTGAGTCAGTGACTGTCCACAAAGTTTAACAAGGTTCAGGCGGATTTCCAGCTTCCCAACTCTAGATGCTTGAATGAATCTAGCACCAGGGGCTTCTTTACCTTGTAGGCAGCTGATACCTTTTTATGAGGAGTTCTACTGACTGGGAGGGGACAGTTATAGATGCTTTCCCCAGTGAAAGCTTTTGAACACTTGAAATGTGGCTAATTCAAATTAAGGTGTGCCATAAAATACAGACCCAACTTCAGAGACTTAGTATCAAAAATATATATATGTCAAATACCTTTTATAGAAATTAAAGATGTTAAAATGATAATTTGGCTGTTTTGAATTAAATAAAATCTATTAATAAAATACTTGTTCCTCTTTACCTTTTCATGTGACCACTAGAAAAATTTAAATTACACATATGGCTCACATTATATTTTGATTGTGCAGTACTGATCCAGAGTAATTATTAAAACCGGAATCTTAGAACAACAGCCCAGGAATCTGCATGGTTAATGAGCAGCCAGGTGACTGAGATCACTGCCATTTGGGGCCTCCCTTTGAAAAAAGAGTCAGCGGGGCGGAGCCAAGATGGCGAACTGCAGCCAGCTTTTTGCAGAGGCTCCCGTCCAGAGGGAGGCTGAGGGGACAGAACCTTAGCGAAGTGGCTGATGGTTTGGAGCGGAGACAGGAGAGAGGATTGAGGAGTGCACTTCGGCCTTCCTGAGGCGAGCTGCGACCCTGAAATTACAAC
>NW_003852506.1:170464-176768 GCF_000181295.1 Otolemur garnettii | reverse complement strand
AAAAAAAAAAAAAAAAAAAAAAAAAAAAAAAGAAAAAAGAGTCAGCGACCTGACCCACGTCTCAGAACACCAGGATATAGACTCTCTGCTACCTGGGCATCAGTGTCCTCATCAGCTGAATGGAGACCTCGGATTAGACCTGGAAAGTTGTTTGATTCAATGTATCCACTGGCATCCATCAAACACTGATTGTCCATCAACCCAGAAACCTAGGCCAACAGAGATTCTTACACCAAGTGGACCCAGATGGAGGCCAGTGTGACCGAGGCTAGGCATTCCTGGTCTTAAGCCCCAGGTATTACAGAGGGCTCTGACAGGTGGGTCAGCTGAGGGGTTTGTAGAGGACTGCACCTAAGTCCATCAGCATCATCACCACCACCAGCAACTGACCAAGGGCCTGCTGTGTGTAAATCAGAGCCCCTCAGCAGGTCCTAGAACAAATTTGCCCCCAAAGCAGCCAAGATTCCAAGGACCAAGCAGCAGCAGAACCCAGCCCACCCAAAGGAAGTTCACCTGTCACAGCTCACCCACCTGTTCAGCCAGAAGAACTTCTTTTCAGGCAGAGAGGGGGAGACCAATCCCTTTTTCTTTCTCTCTCTCTCTCTCTTTTTTTTTTCTTGACCTTACTCAACTATCGATTTCACCTAAGAGGGCACTGACATAGGTTGCTAACCCATCTTACAAACCTTTGAAATTCATCTTCCTAATTGAAAAAGGCTTCCCATTAGAAAAATAATGGCTTATTCAAAATAAGAATACATATTCCTTATCATAAAAAGGAAAAAGTGTCTGGTATTGGGATATGGCTGGTAGTTTCATATTAATAATTACTGTGGTAAAATTAATAGCTCCTAAAATTGATGAAACATCTACTAAGTGTAGCTAATGAGAAAATGATAAGATCCACAGAGGCCCTGCATGTGCTGTATTTCCAGATGAAGGTGGATAACTGTTCATTCTATACCAGCTTATACGCCTGCCATAAGCAGATGTAAGCATGATGGGGGGAGAAGTCAGAAGCGTACGCTGGTTATTCAGGATGCTGTATGTGGGGCTCCAGTCATTAAGGGAACTAATCAGGTACCAAATCCTCCAATTATAATGAAAAAGATTATTTTGAACACACATGCAGTTACAATGACATTATACAACGGATCATCCCCTAATAGGGGGCCTGGGTCACCCAGTTCAGCTCAGATCAGGAGATACGTGGCAGTTCCTACTACTATCCTGGCTCCAGCACAAATAGCATAGAGTACCAAATAATCAATGATTAATAAACATAGGTAGAAGGGTAAAATAACTGAGTGAGCGTCAGACTGTAAGTCTAAAGACAGAGGTGGAAACTTCTTTTAACTAACCCTCAAGGCGAAAATTCACATGGAATCGTAAATTCAAAAGAGCAGCTGCAGTTTTGCCAGCCCTCTCCTCCCTCTCCCCTCAATTGCAGAAGGAGACTAAGCCAGCTGATTAGGGTATCTGCTGGAGGTGGATATTACCAATTCATAAGAATTTCGTTAAAGCCTTTGATTTGCATTCGATCGGTGTATGATAGAATCTTGCAGCTCTTAATTTTTTTTCTTAATTTGAAAACACCTTAAGCAGGCCTTTGTAGACTCTTGGTCTACCTAACTTAAATTCCTGATCCAATGTCGAAACTATTGGTACAAGTAGGAGGGAAAATGTTGCTAATATAATAAGTGATGGTAGGAAGAACATTTGCTTTATATTTGGAATTGTCGTTTTGTTTTTATGTTGTTGGTTGGTCAACCTCTACGATCACGTAGAATAGATTCATCCCATACAGAAATAAGATTTGGGTAGTGCTGTCACACTATAAATGTTGATATAATAATGCTGGTTTGTTTTGTAATTCTTGAATAATGATTAATTTGGCTAAAAATCCTGTAAAGGGAGGTAGGTATTCTAGAGAGAAGAGAGTTACAAGGATACTGGAAGTTATTAGTGGAATTTATCTCATGCATATGGTAATGATTATGTTGATTATGTTGTGGTAGTTATATTTGAATTAAATGTATGAATACAATGATTGTTAATATAATGCAATTAGTAGATTTAAGGTTACTGCCGATGGTTGTAGGTTAGAATGACTATTATCCAGACTGAATGACTATTAGATGTGCAACTGAGAAATAAGCTGAAACTTTTTGTAGTTGGGTCTGATTTAGTCTTCCTCATCCTCCCGCTAGAATTGATAACATAGTGATAATTAATATTACATTTGGGTTGCACCTCTAGATTCCTCTACTACCAGACAGCAACAGCAGGTGGGAGTTAGATTAGAGATGACAGTATTTCTCTTGTTATGATTATTAGTACTTTGGATTAATAGGGTGGTGCCTAGAATTAGGTTACTGGTTTGCTTTTGTAAGGTTACAGTCTGGGCTGGAGTTGTGCCCTTCACCCAGGAAGTGTGCGATACCCCTATGCCGTGTGCCCACAGGAGATAGCAGTACAAATCAAGGTTTGTTGACTCACAAGTGAGGAAAAAATCCACTGGACTCCCTGAGAAGAAGAGATCTGGGCCCGGACCTTTTCCTTAGTCAGTGTAAGAATCCCCCCTTCTCCCACTGCTTAATCAGTACAACAGAAAAGGAGTGGAGGGGTCTGTACCTACTTAGACACCAGTGCTAGGGTCTTCTGTGGCCTACACGCTACAATGACAGGGAAGGGGCTTTTCCTCCCCCTCAATAGTAACACTCCATGACACTGTGCCGTAACACTAGAGGACCCCAATTCCACGTCCTGCTTTGCTGAGGACTCCCTGGGTTTTGGCCTCCGCCTCTCCTGGATGACACGGCAGCATTAGCGCTCATCCTCACGCTCCCGAATGCCACCTTCCAACCAAGCTCACCCGGCAGGGCTCTGGCTCCTTCCACGGGGACTTTACTACCTCAGCCAGACAATTCTTGCCAGTGGCAAGAGGAAGAAGACAAACAAACTTATAAAACATGTCATAACCAAACCGGGACCCAAATCATGAGCTAAGGCCATGAGTAAACACATGCAGAGACATCCCAGGTGAGCTGTGATTCTGTTTACTGTGGAACGGGGAGTTCTTTCCGAGGCCTCCTCCTCCCGGCTTATCTGATTAGCCGCTCCTCGTTCACACAATCTCCTTCTCAAGTTTCCCATCACCACATAGGCAGGTAGTGGACACCAAGAAGAACAGAATTAAGGGGACTTGAGTTGGGTTTCTTCATCTTTGCAATCACTGGCCTAACACTATTTCAAATCAATGGGTTTAAAGGCAGGAGTGTGCAGTACCAGGGGGTCAGACCCACAAATTGTACTACACGTGAGCTGAAATAGTTGTGAACAGTTTTGAACTTAATCTCAGAAAGAACACCAGGACTGAGTCCACACGTGTAGGGGGCGGCCTGTTTAACTGAGCGTTCTGATTGACTTCCTTTAGAAGGGAGTTGACCTGTGAGCCTTGGAGTGAAACATCCCCACTTCCTCTGTACTCTGTTGGTCTCTCATGCAGCTACTTCAACATGGGCAGGGGCTACACAGGGCATGAATATAATGAGAAGGTGAGGGTCACTGAGGACCATGTTGGAGGATGGCTGCCACATTTGGCAATCTATTGTTGGCCATCAGTTTTCCTTGGTGGGGACTTATTATGCAACAGCAAGAGATCTCTGTTTCTTGGCAGAGATTTGGTGTAGGGCACAGATACGCAGAGAGGATGTTCCTACTCTAGCATTGAGTGTTTCCAGCGCCTTCGAGAGAGATCTCTGTTTCTCAGCTTCCATATAGATACGCAGAGAGGACGATCCTACTCCACTCAGCATCGAGTGTTTCCAGCACCCTTTTTACATTCCTACTGTTTCACTAATGACAAGACCTATTCTTACAAGAGAGAAAACTGAATTTGTTGCCAAGCAAACCAAGCCTGGTTATTATGGACAATGTGTTATGACCATCTTGGTCAGCTCCAATTAGCAAGAAATATGAGTAGTCACTGGTTCTGAATAAGAGCACTTAGAGGAAAATGTTATTTTGATGAATGACCAAGATCTTTCAAACCTCAAATTCACTGCCTGAACTAACTCAAGACTATATTACATAAGTTAATTCACGCTCTCACACCACTACATTACTCCTGTAATACAATCATTCATTCATTCATTTGTTGAACCTTCTCCCTTTGCACTCAGCACCTAAAAAGTTTGCAAATGCCCATTGAATGAATAATACCACTGATAGTTAAAACTCTGTAATGACACTAATTTATATCTGTTATATGAAAGCTATAACTAAATAGCCTAAGAATATGGGGAGAAGGAGGGAGAGGGGAGGGAGGAAAGGGTGGAGGGAAGGGGATTGGAGGGATCACTTCTGAGGTTTATCCTATAGGGGTACAAGTGAATCTTTCTAAGAGTAGAATGTGAACATTTTAAAACAATAACTGAGAAAATGACATGAAGGCTGTGTTGACCAGTTTGATGGAAGTATTTCAGATTGCATGTGAAAACACCACACTGTACCCCAGAAGTGCATTAATGTACATAGTTATCATTCAATAAAAAAAAAACTTTATAATAAGTCAATGTTTTTAATCTAAATTTTGTGTAGAAAAAATTAGTACTAAGACATGCCTCGACAAAAGATCATGCTGGTGAAGACTATGTTGATGAAAATTAAATAACATGAGGAAATAACTGTGACATCAAATCAAAAATGGCTTTGAAAGTATTTTTCAAACTGAAATAAAGAAACTATTATAGAAAATATATTCTAGATGAATAGCACAGTAAATTCACCTCTTAATTGGGTTTTAGCATTAGAACACCACTGATATATTTTCTTTTTCTAGTTTTTTGTGTTTCTATTTTTTCATAAAATTTGGACCAGCTTCATTTTTAGGAAGTGATCTTTAGCTAACACTATACCAGTAAGTAACATATGAAGGAAGACAGTACGTGAGAAGAGCTCTGTGCTATTCCTGAGCAAACCACGACTCCTCACTTCTCAGCCTCCCTCTCTGCCAAAGGTAAGACCCAGGAGCACTATCCACTCGGCGGCTGTGTCACGTGCAGAGGGGGACGCTAACCACATCAGACAGATACGGTCATTCTTATTTACATTTAGATGCTTTGTTCTAGTGATTTGGGTAAAAGGGTTAATATGATGGATTAATAAGAGAACTTTGGGTTAATTTCCAAAATGTATAATATACTTCTACAACTCAAAAAAATCAAATAACCCAATTTAAAAATAGACAAATGAACAGACATCTCTGTTCCAAAGAAGACATATAAATGTCCAACAGGTATATGAAAAGATGCTCAATGCCATTAATTATCAAGGAAATGGGAATCAAAACCACTTAAGTTATCACCTCATACCTGTTAGCAAGGCCATTACCAAAAAGACAGATAATAAGTGCTGGTGAGGATGTGGAGAATTGGACACTATTGACAGGAACGTAGAGTGATGCAGCAGCTATGCAAAACGGAGTGGAAGGCCCTCAAAACATCACAAATAGAGCTGCCATATGGGCAGCAGTTGCAAGTATGTATCCAAAAGAATTGAAATGAGGATCTTCACGAGAGATCCGCACTCCCACCTTTACTAATGCAGTATTACTCACAATAGCAGAGACCCAGAGACCCCGCATATCCACTGACAGCTGAAGAAGGAAGACGTGGTATCCATACACAACAGAACCTAATTAGTCCTTCTTTAGGAAGAAGGAACTCTTGCGGTTTGTGACAGCACAGGTGAACCCAGAGGGCCTTACATGGAGTGAAACGCTAGAGAGACAGAGAGACAAGTCCTGCACACTTCCAACAGGTGAGCGCACAGAAGCAGAGGGCACAACCTTTGTCTGCAGGGGCTGGGAGACAGGGAATGGGGAGTCATCAATGGCTGTGAAGTTTCAGTTATGACAGATGAATACATTCTTGAGATCTGTGGGACATAGTGCTATGATTAAGGGTACAGTATTGTCTAGAAGAAAGTGTAGGGAAAACACTTAAAGAAATTGGCCTGGGCGAACATTTTATGAGGAGGACACCCCGGGCAATTGAAGCAACATCAAAAATACACTACTGGGACATGATCAAACTAAAGAGCTTCTGCATAGCCAAGAACACAGTAAGTAAAGCAAGCAGACAGCCCTCAGAATGGGAGAAGATTTTCGCAGGTTATGTCCCTGACAAAGGTTTAATAACCAGAATCCATAGAGAACTTAAATATATTAGCAAGAAGAAAATGAGTGATCCCATCTCAGGGTGGGCAAGGGACTTGAAGAGAAATTTCTCTAAAGAAGATC
>NW_003852506.1:166338-169981 GCF_000181295.1 Otolemur garnettii | reverse complement strand
GAATGTTCTTCTGAGCAAAGTATCACAAGAATGGAGGAAAAAATATCCAATGTACACACCCCTATTATGAAACTAATTTATACCTTTTATATGAAAGCTTTAACCAGATAGCCTAAGAATATGGGGAGGGGGAAGGGAGAGGGGAGAGTGGAATGGGTGGAGGGAGGGTTGGAGGGATCACTTCTGAGGTTTATCTTACAAGGGTACAAGTGAATCTTTTTAAGAGTAGAATGTGAACGTTTTAAAACACTAACTGAGAAAATGACATGAAGGCTGTGCTGACCAGTTAGATGGAAGTATTTTGGATTGGGTGTGAAAACCCCACAATGTACCCCAGAAGTGCATTAATGTACATAGTTACCATTCAATAAAAAAAAATAAAAAAATAAAGGGTACAGTATTGTGTATTTCAGAATGTGTTAAGAGGGTAGGTCTCATGTTAAGCTTTCTTACCACAAAAACAAACAAACAAACAGACACAAGGAAACTTTGAGAGGTTTGTGGAATATGCACATTACCTTGATTGTGGTGATGGCATCACGGCATTTGCATATGTCCAAACTTATAAAATTGTTCACACTAAATATATTTTATTCTTTGTACACGTATATCAACGATACTTCAAAAAAGCAGTAAAAGAAAAAAAAGTATAAGACAGATTTCAGAGTTTCCAAGTAGCTATCACTGTCAAAAGCAACTAGCCAAAAAAAAAATAATAATTCCAAAAGCACTGCTCTTTTTTGTTGTTTAGTCTGAGAGATGACAGCCAGATAATTTCTTTATACCCTCATGAGCTCTAGCACATCCAGGTGTGTTGATACAGCAGACACCCCATTTGATATCCCACCAGAGTAAACGACAGCATGGGGCGCAGGGTCAGCACCAAAACGGACCACAGAGTGCATAGAGAAAATTTCAGAGCCCGTCCCATCCCTCTCTCCACATTTGGTCTATTCCCATTTGTGTGTGTGCACGTGTGCCAGACATGTGTGAGTTTCTCCTGCATTTTCTCAACAAACTGGTCACCAACACTCAGAGTCCAGCAATCTGAACTTGCCAAGGAGCAACAACCCTGACGCCAAGCTGTCTTTGTTTTCCGACAAGGAAAGAACCAGGACAGCAGGACTGGGAAGGCGTCAATAGGACGCTGTTGTTTTAATGAGGAAAGGGCATCAGGTGAAGGAGTCTAGGGTTCCCTGTCTCTGGGAATAGAGGAATAACAGGAGGAAAGTGGTAGCAACAATGAACTGGAGTGGAAGAGCCAGCTCCAGGAAGCCCTCATATGCCTTGTCAACTCAAAAATTGGAAATATAAAGTTGGTGAGCCCCTGAGGCGCTGAGGGTAGGTTTCCCATTTATATGCTCAGCGCTGCATGTTGTTCAGCAGAGGAACAGGTGGAGCTCCTAGAAGACGCGGTGAGAGCCCTGGGATGGGAGAAAGAAAGGAACACTCAGGAAGAAAACAGCAATGGCAGTCACAGGTCTGGATGCCAAGGAGGAGACAGAACAGATTCCCACGAACGGTGAGGTGAGAGGCTTCCCTGGGCCAAATGTGGAAAAAAGACAAAGGAAGAAAGAAAGAGGCCTGAGATCCAGCCCAAGAGCTTTGCCAATGAGGTAGCCATCGGCATCTGTGGGTGAAAATTTGTAATAGAACAGTAGGGACAGGAGTGATTGCCAGGTGGGAGACAAAGACTGATCGTTATACCTGGCATTACCTCTGACTCATATGCCGATAAGGCCACTCGACACGTGACCAGACAGGTTAGCAAAACTGGAACAGGAAATCACTTGGAGGAAAAACTGGATCCAGACAAGTGTGAGATTTGGGGACAGGACAAATGGCTGGTTAACTACGACAGAGTGGAAGAGATATGAAGGGACCCCGCCTGGAAGATGAAGGCCTCGCTGGGGTGAGAGCAGGGCAGACCCAGCCAACAGTCCCCCAGGGGTGCAGACAGCACAGGGCAGGGCCAGGAGAAGGAAGCACCTTTGTTAGCATGGTGCCCTGAGAAGTTTTTCAACAAATGAACTAAATCAGGAACAGGAAAACAGCAACAAGAACTATTCTAGGCAATAAGCTGAAATGCAGCCAAGCAACATTAGAGAATCAGGGGAGATAACTGGGTTCCCATCTTGTCCCTTGTCTTCAGGGATAAGACTGCTGTTGCTGGATCCATAGAGCAGTGGAGAGAGTGAGTGCCAGGCAGGCTCCCAAAGCGGGCGCAGGTCCCTGCGACTTCATGAACAGCAGTGAGCAGACCTGAATGCAAAGTCGGCCTGAAAGGGCCAAAGAGTGACCTGTCACACACAGCCCCAACCACTGGGCCAGGATGCCTCAGCCCCTTCTAGCAGGGCAGGAAGAGCCTAAGGTAAAGGGACCTTACACAGAACCAGAAAGGGAAGCAGGAGGCTGAGGGAAGTTCAGGGAGAAGGCATATAATTCCCAAGGAACGCTTGGCGCTGCTTTCCCCAGACCTAACCAGCTTCAGGCCCAGGGCTGCTCTAGAATAATCACTGGTCAACACGATCTAAGACTGATCTGCCATGTGAGATCCAAGGAAGAATTTCCCGATTGTGAGGAAGGATCAACACCCAGGCAATTCCCCACAAGAAGTTGTAGGCATTTCTTTATTCAAAATTATTATACCCTTCCGTGATGCTGGGTCCCATCTTCTGAAATACTGTTTATGGTTCTATCTGAAGGCACAGTGAGTCCAGGAACTCGCACCTCATTCTTTGTCTATCAAACCCAACCCCTCCCAGCAGCTAGTTTTTAGTTTTGCAGCTATCCAAGTTCACATCAATAGCTTGGGCTCCCCATTAGGATAGGTGACCAAAAAGATACACAAGAGGTGGTCAGTGTAGGGAGATGGTCAACTACAGAGGTTCTACCGTACAGGGCTGGCCACCTCCTGAACTTGACCTAGTTTTCATAGACTGGACATGCACCACATTGTCATGAGTAGCAACAATAATTTTTTAAAACTTTCTGACTTTAGATTGTCAACTCCAAAATCGTATTCTTGGTTTTCCTTTAAGGGAAGACTATCTGGATTTGCTTCTGTTGGCTTAGAATGAAGGACTTGATCTTCAGGTAATATCTTAACTGAAAGAATGAGCAGGCCGTGCTCTTTCAGCTCGGGTGTCCAGGAACCAGGAAAAGGCAGATGGGCATTCAGAGAGCTGTCTCAGAGGAGGAAGCAGCGGCATTCTTCCACCTCCTTCCAGAGATTAAATCACAAGGGCCCCCGAGGCACTCAGACTGATCTTGATAACAGATCTCAGTAAAGAAACAAGGAGGGCGTCCTGACCCAAAAGCCTCTCTGCCCACATTTCAGAGTCACAAAGAGGACACACGAGGGTAAGACTGAACAAAGAGCCCAAGTGACAAGGCTCTTCCCTCTGAATTCAGTTCCTACCCAAAGAATCAGGAACTTGAATTCGATAGCAAAAACTAAATCAGCTCTAAACTATGGTTCATTTTCAAATCCAGTAAAAGAGAAACACAAGTCATTTTCAAATTCCAATAAAAAATAATAATAAATCGGGTGGCACCTGTGGCTCAAAGGAGTAGGGCGCTGGCCCCATATGCCAGAGGTGGTGGGTTCAAACCCAGCCCTGGCCAAAAACTGCAAAAAAAG
>NW_003852506.1:113185-165039 GCF_000181295.1 Otolemur garnettii | reverse complement strand
AAAAAAAAAAAAAAAGAAATGAAAACAATGTAACCTAAACATTTGTACCTTCATATCTATCTGAATAAATACATAAATAAATAAATAAATATTAAAAAATAAAATACAAGAGCTTAAGGTAGTTCACATCCCACAAGAAACACACAACAGGTGACAGAATGTTCCAAGAAGGATAAGAAAAGTGTTCAAGAACACTGAGAGGTTCCCAGGACAGAAATGAAAGAGAACGCGAGCTTCCAATCTGGAAAAGCAAAGGAAGATCTTGGTCTGGATGGTATCTATAAATCTACAAAAGCTCGGCTCAGAGTAAGCACAGGGATATTCGCATCAAGCCCTGGTATACTGGAACTTTCTGGAGCTGTGTGATCTCTCTCGACCACTTGCTCTTCTGCAAAATGAGGATAATATCACCTACCTCAGAAGATGGTGGTGAGGATTACCTGTGGATATGTGGATAAGAAACTTAATGCAACACCTTTGTGTTTGTTTTCTATGACTGCTACGGCACTTTATCACAAACCTAGTGGCTTAAACCACATAGATGTATTATCTTACAATTATGAAGATCAAAGTCCCAACTGGGTCTTACTGGGCTAAAATCAAGGTGTCATCAGGAGGTTTCCTGGCAGGGCCCATTCCCTGTGTTTTCCAACCTCTGGAGACCATCTTCGTGCCTTGGTTTCCCTCCCTGCATCTTCAGTCAGTAGAGGAGCATCATCAGACCTCCCTCTGAGGAGTCATCTTCCCACTCTCACTCATTAGCACCCTCATGATTACATTAAATCCACCTCACAACCTTTAATCTCATTCACAAAGTAAATGCAAGATTTCTGCTATGCAAGATAACACATTCACAGGTTTTGGAGATTAGGGTGTCAATATCTCTGAGGGCCATTATTCATGGCTGGAAACTTGATGTGAGGTATGTTCTCAATCCTCAGAAGTGCAATGACACAAGCAGCCTAAATGCCCATCAACCCATGAATGGATCAACAAATTGTGGTATATGTATACCATGGAATACTATGCAGTCATAAAAAAGAGGAAGACTTTACATCTTTGTGTTTACCTGGATGGAGCTAAGACACAGTCTTCTTAGTAAAGATCACAAGAATGGGGGGGAAGGTATCCAATGCACTCAATACTATTATGAAACCAATATGTAAACACACATTCATACAAACAATAAAATACAAAGATAGTCCAAAATAAAAAAGGGGAGAGGAGAGAGAGGGGAGGGTAGAGGGAAGGGGAGTGGAGGGAGGGTATTTGGCGGGATCTCACCTAATGTACACAGTGCAATGTTTTATACATTTCAAAACAACTAAGAATATATTATAAATGTTGCACCATAAAAATAAGTAAATGAGGTTATGGTTATATTAATTAGTTTGATTTAAGCATTCCACATTGTATATCAAATCATCACATTATACCCACAAATGTATACAGTTATGATTTAATAAAAATTAAGTTAAAAAAAGAGGAAGAGACAAAAGTCGTAGTGGCCTGTTGGAATCAATTACTTAAAAATTTAAAAACAAGTTAAAATATATCTATAGATGGCACAACTAAAAAGATCTAAAAGAGAAAACTAGGATTTTTTTTTTTTGAGACAGACCCTCAAGCTGTCCTCCTGGGTAGACTGCTGTGGCATCACAGCTCACAGCAACCTCCAACTCCTGGGCTCAAGCGAGTCTCCTGCCTCTGCCTCCCAAGTAGCTGGGACCACAGGTGCCCGCCACAACACCCAGCTATTTTTTGGTTGTAGCCGTGATTGTTGTTTGGTGGTCCCAGGCTGGATTCGAACCTGCCACCTCAGGTGTATGTGGCTGCCACCTTAGCCATTTGAGCCACAGGCACCAAGCCAAAAACTAGGATAATTGTGCTGTGCCATCAATTTCTTAAAGTTAGCACTATGGACAACAGATGTCCTACTTCAGTAATATATTGATGCCATTTAAAATCGTGGGAGTCTTAGGGGTACTTTCCAGCTCAGATGGGCATTTTTAACTAGACACTCACGTGCTCTATAGACCACAGATTGAGAGAACCTGGCCTAATGGACTGCTTTGGACACAATTCTGCCTGTACCTATAAAATAAAAAATGTTCAAGGCATAACTTCACATCATGTCATTTGGAATTCAGTTTTTCCAGAGCTGAAGTAGAAGGAGGTGAGGTTCTGGTGCACTGTTGAATCTGGTAATGATTAGCACGTATGTGTCTTAAACCAGCACTCACACTCAGTCCCATTCAAATGCTCTTTGAGGTTAGTGTACAAACTAGTGACAGAATGGCAGTTTATCTGTCTTTTTTCCTAAATCAAATCAGATCTATGTGCTTTGGCTTCTGGAAACACAGGTGTATAGTTAACCTTTAAGGTATTTTTGCTGATGTAAAGTTAAGAACCCAGCTACTTGCTCTGTTGCTCGCATGGACACATGCAGGAGTGCACACAACAGATCCTGAACTGGTCTTGGATCTGTCTCACTTGACATTTACTCAGGTCCTGATAAGGAACTCGATGCAATGGCCAAGACCATGCTCTGAAGAGGTAAGGAAAGACCTTAAATTAGAAGATTTTTGAAGACCAATATGGGTAGTCACCAACCGCTACTATAATGCAGTGCTATACAGCTCCCCAAGAACCTCTGACCTGATGAATGTTAGTGCTCCCCCAAATAAACCAGGGCTAATGTCCCCCAGGAAACAGAATGCACTGACCCAGTGGATGGAAGTAATTCATAATTATCTCTCTCAGTCCTAAAGAAGCCCTGATAAGAATTAATCTTGGCTATCTTTCTGACATCCATTTGTGAGGTAAAATTATTATCACTACAAATAAAAACTGCTAATACTTACTGAGCATTTATATTCTATACTGTATTAGCCTTAGATATATTAACTCACTTAAATTCTCAGCAATCTAGTGAGGTTTTACCATTTTGCATCCTAGATAACCACGGAACACAGAAGTTAAAGCCCTTACTCACAATCTTTTAGGTGGCAAATCAAAGACTCAAACCCAAGCACTGTTGTTCTTGGGCCTCAACTCTGAACGGCTCCACTCCATTCCTCTCAACAACTAACAGATCCATCCATAGTGATCCTACTTACAATTTTGAGCATAAACATTTTTGTCCTAAGATATTTTGACCCTGTTAAAGTTAATCGTGTTGTATACCAGGACTTTCTCATTTCAACTTTCAGAGCAAGGATGCAGGCTCACTCAATGCTGAAGTACACAGCTGCCTAAACTCAAAAAAACAAAATCTTATTTGTTTTAGCAAAAGATGATGCATCATCATAGACATAAAAATGGTCCGTTTGCTCACTTACAGAATCACTGTCTTGCCCACCTCTGGCTTCACCAACACCTGGGCCTCCAGCCATAATGTGGTTACCTAAGAGCACAGAGACAGTGTCTTTATCTTCTAAATGTCTTTCCAAAATGCCCCCAGCACCTGAAACACAGCTCAGGCTAGACTTCTCCAAAATATCCATGTTATAAATTTTTCAGATACCTCTTGGGTTGTATGTGTAGTGAAAACAGGGAGCTTTGATCACAGAACACGCCCCAGCAAAAAATTTTCGTTCTGACCCTCAGCGAGAACATTGTTAAAAACAAAATTGTAAATAGTTTCCTTTCACAGTGTTAACCAAATAGAAGATATTGGAAAACAGTTCTGGAAACTAGGCTGCAGGCCTGGGCCCTGTAACTAGGTTGGACTGGCACCAATTTACATGGAGGATTACATAAGTCGTTGGATGTTGTACTGAACAATTTTTCCAGTTTGGGCTGTCCAGCCTCTTAACCTCCTTTCCTCATTTAGGGACTTCTTTCCACACCTACCACCCACGACAAAAGTTTATCAGTACAGGAGCTGAAAATGCCATGGTCCCACTTGGAAGGCTGGTCCCATCAAGGCCAATCAGAGGCTCTGGCTGGCATTTTGACTCTGGACTGGTTGACTCAGTGTAATCTTTCTTCGCCATGTTTATCTCAATGATTGTCAGTTCATTTATTATACTTCCCCCAGACAAATGCAAGGTTCCAGTCCATTGCTGTGCTCCTAGTGCCTAACATAACACCTGGCCCATAAAGCGAACACATGTCTTGGAAGGACAAATAACTGGATGAATAGATGAACGAATGTGCAAAGAAAGACTAACTTTCTATCATCTTTCCTCTCACATCATGCCTGATAAGAAGTTCATTCACGCATTCCAGCCACTGCTATTAAGAGGAAGATCCAGAGCCACAAAGCAAGATCATCTGGCTATTTTGCAGGACAGGTTCCCTCCTTCCTATTTGCAACTTGTTCTCCTGAGCAAAATTCTACAAACCCTTTCCCATGGCAGATCAAAACTTAAAAGGATATTTTCAAAAGAGTAGATTGTCACTATTGTGATGACTAGAACTTCCGAAACCCCAAGAAAAAGAAAATAGTACAAAGGGTTCCAGATGCATCAGATTATCAGTCCCTGTTGATCCCCTTAGAGAATAAGAAGAAATATTTAGAAACAGAGTTGGGCAAATATTGCCTCAATATTTAAGAGGAGGGAGGGTATAGATCACAACACTTAATATCAAGCTCCTTATAATGTAGAGCAAGGTAACGAACAGCTATCATAAAACCTGGATATTCTGACAAGTCTACATCTCCCCATTCAACTTCACATTTTACTCTCTATGTGGAAAATTCCTGGTTGCTTCGATAGTGACCCAGTGACTGTTTTCCAGAACAATTATCACCAGAGATACCATCCACTTGATAAATTTCGGTTTGTCTGTGTCTGTTATAAATTGCATTCTCTGGAACTAGAAAGAATAATGCAGATCATGTGAGAGTACAGAACATTAATCACCACTTTGGTATCAATACATGTCTATCAAGATAGCCTGTGATTTAATTTTTCTTTTTGTAACCTCTTCACTCTTCATACTGCACTACTCTGTAATCTATTTTATGAAAAGGTGAAGACAGAGGAACAAGATGGCAAACTGAATATATTCACTTAGTTCCTCTCCTGCTCCACATCCTTAACACATCCTTAGAAATGACAGCAGAGATGGTTTTAAAGTACTGAAACCATGGCCGGTGCCGTGACGCACGCCTGTCATCCTAGCACTGGGGGAGGCCGAGGCGCGTAGATTGCATGAGCTCAGGAATTCAAGACCAGCCTGAGCAAGAGCAAGACTCCATCTCTACTAGAAAACAGAAAAACTAGCAAGGCGTGATGGTGGGCGCCTGTAGTCCCAGCTACTCAGGAGGCTGAGGCAGGGATCACCTGAGCCCAGGAGTCTGAGGATGGAATGAGCAGCTAAACGATGCCACTGCATTCTAGCTGGGTGACAAAGTGAGACTGTCTCAAAAAAAATCCTGTAACTGTAAGGACTGTGCCAAACAAGGAACAGTACCGACATTAACCAGAACTTTTTAGGCAAAAAGCACAAGACATAAAGCAGGCAGGGTCAGCTTGCTGGAGAAAACCATAGCGAGACACGTGTACAGGGAGGCGGGCCACAGACAGCAGCTGTTACAAAGAACCCCAAGTTCTGCGGAGGGAGCCGAGAAGCAAGAAGGCGCATGCGCAGTAACAATGCCAGCATGGCTTCCCTCTGAACTGAGCAGTGACCGAGCACAGCACAGGGCACCGCAGAAATGCGGGATGGGGGCGCTCAGGCCACAGACGCATCATTCCACCTGCCGCTGAGGGAGAAAGTGGTTAGATGCTCGCTGGGCCCATCTTCCCTTCCCTGAGCACACGGGAGACTATAGTTGCGAGGTTCCTTTGCAGTTAGGTTGAGAGCAGATAACTAGTCCATAACCAATGGATAGCCATGCAATGTCCCCCTTCTACCGGGCAGCGCAGTTCAAAGCTCCTCATTCTCTCCTCTCTAAAAGCAAAAGATCCAATTAAGATCTCTGAGGAGCCCCGAAAAAGGGATAATGCCCCAAGACACAAAGAGCCAGGAGCCGGAGAGCAACTGAGAGAGAAATGAACCCTCATGGGGCTACTAAGGCCCTTGGATTATTTCACAGAGCCCAGGAGAGGTGACTAACAGATAGGATAGAAAAGGAAGCCCTGAGGGGATATGGAGGAGCCGCCCGAGAAAACACAGTAAATGGCACCGTTGAAGGTTTAGCCAAAGAGAAATTCCACTGTTTCAAGAGCAGGGCTGAGGGAGCCGTGGGGATGATGAAGCTTCCAGAGTTTAGCGACGGTGGAAAACCATGACCTTCCCCAGACCCGAAGAGGGAGGGGATGAGGCATTTACCAGAAACCAGACAGAACAGGAACCACCAGGAATGTCCCACCCAGAGTTCTGACAGTAGGTAGAAAAACACCACCTCTTGTACCGGACACTGAAAACCAAGAAGGAGGTAGGGATAAAAATCCACCTACAGGGTACGACGTGCACTATTCTGACGACAGCTTCAAGGAAGCCCTGACTTCAGCCTGAGGCAATGCACCTATGGGACAAAAAACACTCCACGCCTGAAATCTACGGAAATTGTTAAAACGTGAAACACCACCACTGCCTAACCCAGAGAGACAGAGGAAGGGGAGGAGAGAAGGGGGATCAGTGTCCCGAGCTTCCCCCCACCTTCCAGATCCAGCTGGAGTCTCCCACTAGCTGAATCAACTGGAAGGCAGAGAGAAAGAGAGCTCAGTGGTGCAGGTATCGGCCTCTAGGGGCCCAGAGCAAGACAGAGCAGGAGGGGGCACCAGTCTGGAAGACAAACAGAAAAAACCAGAAAACGCTCCCACCAGATCATCACCAATCCCAGGCACCAGCACTAAGCATCTGTGATCAGAAGTGGTGTCCACAGAGGGACAAACAGATCCACAAAAGCAAAATGTGCAGACAACAAAAAATCAAGGAAAGAGGCACAAAAGTCACCACAAAGAAGAGATAAGACCAAAGAAAGCCAAGCTCACAGAGCGAGCAGAAGAGGATTAGTAGGGGTCACGTTTTGGAAATATAAGCTTGGCTTTTATATTCATACAGTAGGAATGAGCTATTATACATGAGAATTTGAGATCTTAAGAAATGTTTTGATTGACTCGATAATAAAGCATTCATAGGATAAGTAGAATTAGAAAAAGTTCACCATTAAATCGTAACTTGTTGATATGGAAAATTGAGCCAAGGGATTATTTAAGAATATGTCATCAAAAGGGAAAAATGGAAGGTTTTTTTAAAAAGATATAAGATGCCAATATCCATCTAATGAAAATTTTAGAAACAGAGAACAAAGAAAATTTCAGAAATGGAAGAGAACAAATAACTAAGAAACAGAAATTTTCCCAGGGCCAAAGAAACCCTTAAAAGTAAAAATTATCATCACTTGGGAAGAGACTTGCCCATAGACAAAGCATTGTGAACTAAGAAGTTCAAGGATAAAAAGAAAATCCTGAATGTTTCACGAGACAATAAACAGCCTGCGTAAAATGAATGAGTATCTGACCACCATCAAGTTTCTCCTTGACAATGCTTGAGGCTGAAAGACAATACGGCAATACACTAGAAGTTCTAAGGACGAATGACTTTGAATCTAGAATCTGTGTCCTGTCCAAATCTATGTTCAAAGTAAAAACAAAATAAAGGCATTTTCATAGACATTCAAAGATCCTAAAAGTTAACCTTTCATATACAGAAATTCTCTAATGGATTTAATCAAGCAAAAAAAAATTAATTCAAAAAGGGTAAAGATGGGAGACCCAAGAATCAACAGTAAACAGAAAAAACAATAAAGTGTAAGTTGGAAATGTATTTTTTTAATTGTTTTCTTTTCTTTGTTTTTTAATTTATTTCAGGTTAATGTGAGGGTATAAACAACCAGCTCAAAATATTTGATTTTTGTTAGGTAAGGTCTCTCTTTATATTTTACAAATTTTAACAACAATCTGCAACTAAACCAGAAGATCTCAAGGTAAGAAGTTGTAGGGTTGAATGAGTGAAGAGGATGAAGTGAGAACACCCTGAGGCTGTACTTTTATTTCAGGCCTGTGGTAGAAATGCAGGTGCACAGATCCCCAATGTTAATTAGTAGCCTAGCAATCAGAAAAGAGTCATAACTCTTGATGTGATGTTTCATTAGATAAAATCAAATAAATACTGTATAAAAAAGTAACTATCTCAACATGTACATGATTTCCTACAAAAATATGAATTCATCACAGTTGAACCAAGTAAAGGTAGGAGATGGGATTAAATCTCTTTTATAACATACACTTATAAAAATCAAAAAGATAGTCAAATCTTCAATCCATTTTTTCAAAAAACATCACCAAGTCCAAAAACTTTTCTGAGAATTTCTATTCTTTGATGCAAGTGATAATCTTAAATTACATGTCTGTCTGAAAGTATGGTAATTGTTTCCATTCAAAAGTGCACGGTGTATGTAAGTCAAATGTCTGTGTACACAAAGATAGCTTTTAGGTTCTATATAGATAGCATCCTTCTATACAGCAAGCATCACCTTGATTTCAAAATCAGACAAGATTCTCACATACACACAAAATAAAGCCATTGGTCAAGATTATCTATGAACATAGATTTAAAATCCTAAAAAAAATTAGCAAATCAAATCAATAACACATTATTATTTTTTAATCCTGACCAAGCAGAAGTTATCTGGAAATGAGTAAGTATTTCCATATTAGAAAATGTATGATGTCATTTGACTATGTTAACAGACTTAAGGTCAGAAACATCATGCTCAAAATTTAGAGGTATACCAAAAATAAATTGGGCAAAATTTAACACCCTTTTCAGATTTGGGGGAAAAAATTCTTTTTTTTAAACATTTTTATTATACTAAAAAAGGTTGCAAAATTATGTAACCTAGGGAAAAACTCACAGAAAATATTATACTTAATAATGAAAGGTCATAAATATCATACTTAATAATGAAAGATTAGAAGTTTCTATTACGGTCAAGAATAAGACAACCGTATTCACCATCACGGCTACCATTTATCATTATTGTATAGGTTCTCCCAAAAAAAGGGAGAAAAGTAAAGGAAATAAATACACACTGTGGACAAAAAGATAAAAAATTTTATACTTGTAGATGAATTGTTAAGCTAAGAGAACTGACCAAAATACTATGTAAAATAGTAAGAGCAGATACAAAATAAATAGCTTTCTAATGCATAAGCAACAAGAAATTGAATATCTGTCATGTTCTCTTCAATTACTTATATAGTTTTGTCTTTTGTATTTAGTTCTTAAATTCATCTGGAATTCATTTTGACATAAGATATAAAGAAGGAGTCTAACGTGAATTTTTGGGAATACTAACAATGATAATAATAAACAGATATGCAACAGACCTGGACAGAAGCCTGACAAAAAGAGTGCAGGAACTAAATTTTTTTAAAAAAAACTATAGAAGAATGATTTTGTCACTTGAGTGCATGTCGGAATCACCATAAGACTAATTAAATCAGGACCTCTAGGGGGAGGCAGTAATATAAGTAGCCAGGATTTTTAAAAATCTACTATAATATGTAATGATGATTTTTTTCATAATGTAAACATCATTATTTTGGATGAAAAAATATTATAAAGTGGTCAGTTCTCCCCTAATTAATCTATAAATTCAATACAAGCTGAATCAACATCAGCGGAATTTTTTACAGGGTGGCAAGCCAATTTCAAAGTTCATCAGGAAGAGGAAATACATAATAGTCAAATGCTTTGAAAAAATTAAAGGTAACTCCTATTAAATATCAGAACATACTTCAAATCTGCATTAATAAAAAGCACGTGCTATTAGAACAGGAGTAGGCAGATCAACAAAATAAAAACAGTCCTGGATATATACAGTTCATCTTTAATAAAGCTTCAATTCAGTAGGAAAAAGATGGATCGCTAAATAAATGGTATTGAGACAATTATACGTTTAGTAAGAGAGATTAAATTAGACCTCCCTCATAGCATACTCTAAAATAAATTCCAGGTGGATATTAAAAAAGATAGAGGGAGAGAGCTGTAAGCCAGACATGGTGGCTCATGCTTATAATCTCAGCACTTTTGGAGGCTCAGGCAATAGAATCCCTGGAGCACAGGAGTTCAAGACCAGTCTTGGCAACATATTGAGACCCCACACCTACAAAAAATTTAAAAATTAGTGGGATGTGGTGGCATGCACCTGTAGTCCTAGCTACTCAGGAGGCTGAGACAAGAGGATCACTTGAAACACAGAAATTCAAGCTATGATCATGCAACTACACTGCAGTCTGGGTAGCAGAGTAAGACCTTATCTCTAAGAAAATAATAAGTAAATTAAATTTTAAAAAGAACTGTAAATATCAGGAGATGATACAGGCAATTTGTAATCTGTGAACACTGTGTGTCCCTAACCACTTCAAAACCAGAGGCTCCAAAAGCAAAACTTGAAAGATTCTCATGAAAATTTAAAGCCTCAGGAAGAAAAGACTCATTAGGCAAAATTAAAATACATACAATAGACTTGAAGAAAAATTTTGCAACAATTAGCAGAAATAATATCTAGAATATCTAAAGAACTCATGCAAAATCCAGATGGGAAAAAAAGCTTTAAAAAGAAAAGCAGGAAAAGACATTTACAAGGAAGTCTTTAAATATTTATATATATACATACACACACACACACACACACACACACAGAGCCAGAATCAAATGAAATGATTTAGTAAACAGGAAAATGCAAATTTAAATGATAGCACTATATTCTCCCCTTAGTATGGCAAAAACTTAACCCACTGATTTAAGAAAGCACTGTCCATATGGATGAGGAGTGGAGGAACTGGCCTTATCATGCATTCTTGGTAGAAGTACAAATTGGTAAAGCTTTTCTGGTAATAGTTTTTTGGGGTTTTTTTTGAGACAGAGTCTCAGTATGTCACCCTCAGTAAAGTGCTGTGGCATCCCAATTCACAGCAACCTCCAACTCTTGAGCTTAAGCAATTGTCTTACCTCAGCCTCCCAAGTAGCTGGGACTACAGGCGTCCACCACAACGCCTGGCAATTTTTTGATGCTGTTGTCATTGTTGTTCAGCTGGCCCAGGTTGGGTTCGAACCCACCAGCCTTGCTATATGTGGCTGATGCCATAACCACTGTGCCACGGGGGCTGAGCCTCTGGTAATAATTTTTACAAATCACAATCACAATCTTTGAGTCAAGAATTCCTAAAGAAATACATATTTGTATGGTATATATAAAGATACTGATGCAATACTGTGTCGCAAAAGACACACAGTCTAAGCAGCAAAAAAAACATATCATGGGTAAGTAGTTTAATTGATTGTGGTCATCCATTTAAAACATTGGGCCCATATGTTTGTGATAAGAAAAGATAAATCAGAGACAACTGCTTTTTTATTGAAGCACACGTATACAAGTGCAATCTACGTATCTCTGCAGAGAAAGACCCAGAAACGCAGTTGTAGCCCCCATTTTGGCTCTCAGAGAATGTCATATACAACTCTTTGGGCATACATTATAGCAAACTCTATTTACTTATTTCCATGTCTTTCTCTTCCTCTAAGTTATCACTTTAGGGTAAACTATGTTTTATTTTTTCCTTCACAGAAAGTGTTGCACAGATGTCTGATAAATGTCTGGGAGTCGCTCCCTTTCCCTCAGCCCTGTCCTGCTGAACATTTTAGAGGTCTAAACAATGACCCATTGCCCAGTTTGGACCCCATTCTCTCCACTGACAACCTTTATGAACTTGGCCATGTCACTTCAATTCATTCAACCTTAGTTTTCTTGTCTATCCAGAGGAGAAAAATGATCCCTATGTTAGGCTCATTTGGAGGCTTAAATAATAAAACGTATGAGAAGTTGCTAGCACCGTGCCTAGTACTGCTATGACTTTAAAATACACCCTCTAAACTTAGTAGCTTAAAACACTAGCATATGAATCTGACTTTGAGCAGGGCTCCGCAGGGACAGGTCACCTCTGCTCCACTGCTATAAGCAGCAGAGTGGGAGGGGTAGCATGACTGGGCTGAAGGTTCCCTCCCAAGGTGGCTCCCTCATGCGGCTGGCAAGTTGTTCTTGGTGTTGGGTCCCCACTACAGGGCAGCTTGGGCTTCTCTCCACATGTTGCCTGGATTCCAAGAATAAGTCTCTCAAGAGGTAGGAAGTAGAAGATGCCAGTTTCTTATGCCTGAGGCCTGGAAACTACCACCCTGTCACGTCTCCATATTCTAGTGGTCAAGCAGTTACAGAGCTCGGATCCAGTCTGCCTCTGAACACAAATTATTGACATCCTACAAGATGCCCCCCAAAAGTTTCATCCCTCTCAATCATGAAGCTTCCTGAGTGTGTCTCTTTGGGTGCAATACACTGAGTACTCCTCATCACCGTCTGAAGTCTATGAACTAAAGAGAGAACTAATTTTTAGTCCTCCACCCCTCCCATGCACACAGCCAAATAGAGCACATTATCATTGTTATAGTAACATGCGTAAAGATCTAAAGATTTCATATCAAACTGGCAATATTTCCCAATACTTTTGGAGGACAGAATTAAATAAGTTAAACACAACAAGATGAAATTTAGCAAGGGTAAATGAAAGTCCTGCATTTAGACTTTTAAAAACAGTTTCATAATTACAGGATGGGGAAGCTTTGGTCTCCTGGCATGCTTATCTCCCTGACTAAGCTGTAAGCTTTTAGTGGGAGAAAATTGGGGGGATTTAGCTGACAGCAATCCCACAATGAAGCAAAAACATGAGGAGACACACACTCTAAGCGGCATCCTGGCAGTGAGGCTTACGATTGACATGATGAGGGAAATAAAACCACATCATAGCAGCACCTTTTGACAAAACGAGTGACTTCTCCTGGGGAAAAAAAAGCATCAGGGAAGTGAGGGGAAGGTTATCACCTCCACGGGTCTGAGAGTCTGTCACATAAAAGAGGAAATGAACTTAGCTACAGAGGACAGAACAGAGTAGATGACTGGTAGCTGCAGAAAAGCTGGCCTCCATCTGAATACAAAAGCATCTCTGAGCACCAAAGCCCTGGTGCCCAACCTCAGGTGCTCATCAGCAACACCTGAAGAAGTTTAAACAGCACCATCCTCAGACCAATTCTATAGGAACCACCAAGGGTGGGCCACAAGCAGTGAAGATCGCGTAAAACTCACCACGTGACCCATTGTCCTCAATTCAGGATTGTGTATGTTGAACTGACCTAGACAAATGTCAGAGAATGATCTGACACCTAAAGCACTGACTTTGCCATCCCCCAAAGTGTCACACAGGAGTGTGCCTGACAGTCATAGGGTTGTTAGAACAAGGTCTGCATCAAGTAAGAGAGTAGGTGAGATCCAAGACCCAGCTCCACAAGAGAGTCAAGAGCAGAGAGTGATTAAATTCCACTGAACAACAAAAAGATCTCAGAGATTCTTTCCCCGCACCACACCGAGGGAGCCATGTTCAGATATGATTCTTCTTCTCCCCAGCCTCTTGGGACAGGAGGCTGGATCCCGTCCTCAGAGTTGGGTCTCCTTGCCCACGTGGACACCTTGAGTCAGGGAACCGTCTGGTTAAGAAAATAGTTCATGGTGGAGAGAGAAGGAAGGAGGCGCTCAAAGCCCATGACATTGAAATAATTTGAAGTTGTCTGACCTCATTTCCACAAGGAGCCTCTGTTGTCTCTCTGACTTCTTCTACCCACTGCGTCCCCAGCCCAATTCCAGCTCTTTCTATCAGCTAAATTTTCTTCCTTTTTTTTTTTTTTTTGAGCTACACTCTGTTCAAGTGTGTGTGGATAGCTAATGTTTCCCACCATTTTCTGTTGCTCTATCAAAGTCCACATGAGGTATTTAGTCCTCATAAATAAAAATCAGAGCCTGGAACATCAAATACCTAATTCTCTGCCCCTCTCTGATCTCTCTCCAGTTCCATTTCTACACCTTTCTATTACTGAAGTGCCACAAATACATTAAAACATCCCAGCTGTGTTACCAGCAGCCCAGAACAAAACATAAACCATATTGATCTTACTCCTGAAAAAATTGTATTTCACAGAGTTCTTCCTCATTTCCTTGCCCAGTGACATCATCATGAGAGATGACATCACTGCAGCCCCATAGCCCAGGGGCCAAGGCTGTATATCTAGCATTTACCAAATGAATATCTTGGTTTCTCATGTGAAATTGTGTTAAATTGTTTTTTCTATTTACAGATCACAGGTCTTCTCTACACTGGGCATTGACCAGATGGGTGGCCAAAAAGACAGAAGATTTTCTTGAATATGAATACAGATTTATTGATTAAAAGGGGGGAAATTATTATAAATCATGGTGCTGTCTTCTGAAGGCCAAGTGCACATCATAAAATGTTCCTGGTTCATTTCAAGCAACTGTTTAGTTCATCAATGCTTTATTTGTGAAAGCACACGCTTGGCCTTACAAAACATCTATTCAAACATCCGTGACTCAGAATGCTGGGACTTTCCTGCTACTCTGGGAATCATGTTTATGATACAAATGCCTATTTAATAAAAGCCTGCCTTCCACTAGTCAAAGACCTTTATGATCTTAAAGAAAGGAAAAGGGAGGGAAAAGCTGCAGTGATTGTTCTCCTTTGGTCTTCTTTTGCTATGTAAATGACATTCGTAAGGCTTCATTGTACTTGAAATTAACCAGTCATTTTTTAGAGTAGTGAAAATACTCTATAGGAGTCTATGATGGTGGATGGGTGTCATTCCACCTTTTTCCAAACCCACAGCATGTAGAACACTGAAAGTAAACTCCTATATCAACTATGGACTCTGGGTCATTATGACATGTCGGTGAAGGGTCATTCATGGTGACAAATGCACCCCTCTGGCAGGGGTGGGGGCGTTGATAATGGGGGAGGTGGTGCATGTGGAGGCGCAGCATGAGTATGGGAAATCTCTGTCTATCCTCTCAATTTTGCTGTGAACTAAGACTTCTCTAAAAAGTAAAGTCTAGCCCAGGCTTAGTGGCTCACACCTGTAATCCTAGCACTCTGGGAGGCCGAGGTGGGTGGATTGCTTGAGTTCAGGAGTTCAAGACCAGCCTGACCAAGAGTAAGACCCCCAACTCTACTAAAAATAGAAAAATTATCTGGGCATGGTGCCGGGTCCGTGTAATGCCAGCTACATGGGAGCCTGAGGTAGGAGGATCACTTGAGCCCTGAGGTAGAAGGATTACTCGCTGTGAGCTATGGTGTCACATCACTCTACTATGAGCAACAGAGTGAGATTCTGTCTCAAAAATAAATAAATACAATAAAGTCTCTTTGAAAATAGATAAATAACCAATCCTGTTTGAAGTCAACCTTTCTAGTGCTGTCAGTAATTTGGAGAGAATGTTTCCCTTCAAAACACAAGGAGGTACATTATAGAAGGCAGCTTTTGGAAATCAGAGTTTTTAGAGAAGGTTGTTACTGCCTCCCTGAGATGTTCACACCTGCTGTTCTCTTATCTGGAAATCTCCTCCCCAGGTTTTTGCATGGCTGCCTCCTCCTGGTCACACAGACCTCAATCTAAATATCATCTCCTCAGAGAAGTCCCTAATTCTCCTAAATCAGCCCTTAGAGAGGGAGAACGTGGTCCAGATGGTTGGCCCTATCTTAACCCCTTTCTCAGTTCACATCTTTGCCCTGCCTTGTCATGACAAGAATGACTTCCTGTCCCTTGACGTTCAGCTTAGCTGACCGGCTTTAGCCAATAGCATATGTGTGGAAGGAAAGCTAGCCAGTCCACAGCCCAGCTTTAAGTGGCCTTTGGTATTTCCATCTGCTTCCTGTACCTCTGTCACCAGAAGAGCACACCATGGGTAGCCCCAGGTAGAAAAGGAGAGACACGAGAGCAGCCCCTCCTAGCACCCCCCCCCCAGACGTGTGAGAGACCATGGTGCACGCTAGTTTTTAGCCAGTGAGTTTTGGGGGCTCCTATGAGGCATCATGTGGCCGATGATACTGATATGTGGGAGGTGGGATTCTGTTCATAAGGACCTGAAGGCACCCAGCACACACTTATCTGTTTGTCATTTATCACCACTCTCCACATCGGTCTCACAATCCCACAACTGATATTTTTGTGTTTTGAAACCACAGGTGAACACAGAGAATACTTAAGCAAGTGCCCGTGAGTGCTTATCATTTTAACATCTTTCTTATTTACTCAAATCATCCTCAATGTGCAAAAAGTATAAGATGACTCATAAGTTGAAAAATGCTCTGAGGTCAGAAACTCCTCTGTAACCCACAGACAATGAGGCAGAGAAGTCCGTGGTGGCTGCCCACGTGGCCCTCCACACGTTCCCACCTGTTGCCATATTGCCCGTGGCATTGGTCTCCCTAGAAGAGGTTGGTCGGGGTTGGAAGGGGAAGGAAAGAGGACAAGAAAAGGCAGAAATCATTCATAATTTAGGAAACTCCACTGTCACTTGGTTAGAACCAATGGAATTAACCCCTTCAGGACAGCGTGTCCTGAGATATTTATAAAAAATGCAAAAGGGACCAAATATCATCATCCTCTTGGGAAAATGGCTTTAAAACTCAGTGAGGCAGTTTATAACCTCAGAAATCTCCTAAGCAATGAGTGGAAAATTTCTCTGGAGGCTCCATGATTTGTTTGCCAACTCCCACGAGTACACACAAACAGACACACACACAGCTGCGTCCAGACCTTCCGCATCTCACGACTCCCCACTTTTTTAGCTGAGACTAACCGAGGCACACTCTCCATGTCCTTTGCTGAGCTGTGACTCACCTCTAACATCCTCTTTCCCAACATCCATTGTCACACCACCTCCCCTTCCCCCATGCTACTCACCACACCAAGCTACCAAATGTGCACAATGGCACAGCCGTGACAGAGACACCAGCAGGCTCACACATTCCTGGGGGTTTGACTGGGTTTCATCTATGCATTAGACCTCATGCATGGCAAAAAAACTGAGCAAGTGCAAGAGAAAGATTTCTTTGATCCTAAATCTGGAAACAAAGTATATTGACATAAAGCAATGAAAAGCCAGAAATGGCAAATGAGAAACCGCAGCCTGACTCTCAGAATTAAACATCATTATCAAGTTTTTGTATGTCCCTAATGGCTCCTAAAAGTTCCATTTAAAAACAAACCAAAACGATGGCAGCAGCTGAAAAGGCTCTTAAAATCAGTGAGCCTTTGGCCTGGGTGAGATGGTCCAAGCTTGTAAACCTTTTACCCCACCCCTTGCCACTCCCTCACCCAGTGGCATTAACACCTGCAAGCTGCACCCAGCTCAGCCACTCTTATTATCTTGGCAGCCTCTGGGAGCCTTTCGCCAAGGTTCTGGGCTCTTTCAGTCAACATGACCAATTCCACATCCTTTTATTAATTACTAACCATTTCCCCTTGTAGTCAGCACTGAAATCCCTGCTTTGATCTGCCTGACAGGTCACATGGTATGTCTGAACCCAACCCCTCCCACGGCCGACTTAGAACTGGCGGGCCTGGCAGACACACACATGAGCAAGAAAGACATTTCCTGTAGACACCAGAAAAAAGGGAATTCCACCAGGCAATCAATGGCCATAAGCAGAGAATTCTTTTTTTTTCATGTATTTATCTGTAGCCTATTGGTGCATGTTGAACACCAAAACACCAGTGGCTGCCCTCAACACCCTACATCCTGTCCAATTACTGGGGCCGTAACTGTTAAGTTCAAATAAAGACCGTGATTCTGAAAATTCTAATGAGCTGAATTAGGTGCTTAATCAAGAAGACTCATGGATAAGTCCCTTTGTGAGGTCCTTTAACATTTGCTGAAGGTGCTATGACATCCACAGATCTTGACCACAGGCACAATGGCCCGAGTGATGAGATCCTTGTCTTATAACCAGGACAAAGGACAGGAGCAAATCCCTTTCATCCACACCCACTTTCTTCCCTGGACTGCTCTCTATATAAATAGTCTTTCTATTATTTTAAATTTGGCATAACAATAATCCAGAAGTACTTCCAAGGGCACACTGACCCATTCCAAGGACACGGGTCTATTATCTCCCTTGAAGCTGACAGTAAATACTTCCATGGATATCAAAAGGCAAGCATCATACTGAATTTAAAGAAAATAGTTGGATTTTTACAGTCTGTTCCAAGTATCAAAAAGAAAATAGCCATTACCAGACTCAAGTTGACCGGCAAGCACCAGATCCTGCACAAGGCTAAAATTGGCCACATGGTTACAAATGTTAAACAATAAATGATCTGCCTATTAACTATCCAGATCATTTCCATTTAAGAAAAACATGAGGCTTTTTCACCACAAGGCTTAAGATGCAGGTAAGCTAACAATCATCTTTACTTCCTCTTGGCAACACCTACACATTTAGGTCGGTAATGCCTATCCCGCTGCAATAAAAAAATACCACGCCGACTCCACTTCTGCTGAAATTACGGTCTGGTGCGGAGATCAAAGGGCCTTTTCCCCCAGCAGATGACTTGTCTACAGTTCCCTGGCCTGGCAGTGAAGTCCCAGCTGCTTTCACTTGTCCCATGCTGCCCAGGAATAAGCGGCTGCTGGGATCCTCCAGGTATGTGATGAGGCTTGTAATGACACTAATTGCCAGTCTGATAAGTCACCTCCAACCAAGGAGAAAAATGCCTTCTAGACACACTCCTCGACCCACATGAAGAGGTAGCAATGAATTCAAAAAAGAAAATTACCCAGTCCTGTTTAGACAGTGCCACTGTGACCAACAGACTGTCTTCTTCTTATTAATGGCTTCCATAGCTGGTGCATAAAGAGAAACAAAGGGTGTATATAGCTGCCTCCTTTAATTCCTTGAAGTCCTTGACTTCCATCGACCATTGGAAGCCCCACAGGAAGCACAGGTCCAGCCTTGTAACTTTTCCTATCTCTCTAACGTATTTTGGGGGCCTAGGGTTGCCTTAGGGATTATACCTACCCAGAGAAAGGGCCATCTGGTTTCTTATTGAAATGGGAGATACATGAGGTTAAGCCGAGTTTCATCTCATTTCTTTACTCTCTTTTCTGTTTATATTTGATCATTTTTGGTTACTTTAAGAAGACAGGATTGGCATGGTGAAAGGACAGCAGGGACAATGGTTTTGGTCCTGTTTTACCAATATGATAAGCTGGATGCAACATAAAGCCACTTGGATAATTACTCTGGATCAATATTAACATGAACATTTTAAATGTAATACCCATTAGCATCCATACAACTCTGGAATAGTACATATCTATTAGATTATAATTTCATATGATTCCACAGAGATGGATTTAAAGAGGTGACATCTTGGCTAGCAAGAAAAGATTTTCCCCTCATTAATGAATTTAATCAAGTAATACACAACTGCTTCAAATGTACATAGGATCTGTCCTGGGAAGCACTTGGGTGCTGACTACAGTCTCTTATTACTCAGCTCTACACTCCCCCTTCTCTTTCTTCCTTTCTGACCCAGGAGCAAAATGCCTGGAAACCACATTTCCTAGATGGCCTTGCCAATCAACTCTTGTTGGGTTCCACCAAGAGGAGGAACAAGGAGGAAATTGGGAGGTGGGAGGAAGAGAGATGCTATTTTTCCACCTTCCAGTGGTTCCTCTGGAGATGGTGGCAGCAGCAGCAAAGTCTAGCTTTGCAAGTGTAGCTTCTGGGTTAATAGCAACAACCTTAACGGCTCAGTGAGCATCACATTCCCTTAAGCTTCTTTAAGGCCCGGTGGATAGTGGCCTCCTGCAGGTACTAATCTTTATGTAAGCTTGCCTCCCCATTTTATTGCTCTTCCATCCCTCTCAAATCATGCACTATACATTTTCTTTATTAACCTTTTTCTTTGAAATACCTACAGTGGTTTCTAAACAGAATAATGTACTGATTGGATGGAGACTGATACTTGTCACACAAGTAATTTAAGCTCATAAACTATACTCACAATGGAGCAAATTTTAATCAATGGTTTAAAGATGATCCTAAGGTCACTTCGTTCAGTCTCCAAATCCATGGCAGTATTAGGAATGAGAACATAGTTATCTAAATTCTCCTTCTAAGACTTTATAAAGTAGCCAGGTGAGTGGTACAACCCTTTCATCAAATAGCTTTGGTTTCAATTTTATGTTTGTTGGTCTGGGGCTTGTCCATCTGGGTCATGGTTCTCAGGCATTGTCATTGAGTTTGTGAGGCTGTTCCCCGACCCCTATGGCAGATACAAGATGCCATCACTTTGATCCATGTGCATGCACAGGATATAGACATAAGAGCAGCCCAGCCCAACAGGATATAGACATAAGAGCTGCCCAGCCCAACTGGAAAGAGTCCCAGTGGGAATACTCCACGACATATTCATCAAAGTCCAGTGGCAGAGCAAATTGAACTGGTTCATTAATTATGAAAATTCTTTCACAAACTGACATCTTGTTAACTAACTCTGAGGAAGCTTAGCACATTTTCACATGGTCCTTTTTGTCGACTTGGATCTAAAATGTCACATATAGTAATGAATTGAGGTTTTTCTTTTCTTTATTTAGGAAGAAAAAGCCATTTTATGCATAACCCACATACATTTGTATGTTTACATATGCCCACTTTATGGACTGAAGTAGCCTGTTGGTAAAAGGAAGTCTACTATGCCAAGATTTGTTTTACACAGACATACAGAAGAAATTAGAAAAATAAATGCTAATTATTTTAAAACCTTTGAATCCATGCCAAGCTCCTTTACGCCCTGGACCAACTGGGCAAATTCAGCTTTTTTATGGAAACCTGGTACCTCATTTCTCTACGTATATTGGCAAACATAGTGAAAAGAATGTGCCCCTCTCTCCACCATCACTGAAAGAAGCTTCAGTTCCTTGGTTCTTTGATTCCTTCCCCCCACAACATGTGGGAAAGAGAACATTAAGAAGCTTACAAATGTTCCCCTTCTATGTCATATAATCTGAGATGGTCATTATATACTGTTTGACTTTTAAAAGCTCCAAAATGTCTATCTGCCTAGTTTTATGACAATACCTGGTCATCAGAAGTCATTTCTGGATCAGTTGTGTTGCTGATGGCTGCCATAAAAAAAAAAAGTGATATGAATAAATAGAAGCTTATTTCTTTCACATATAGTCTCATTACAAATATCCAAAGCTGTTACAGCACTCCCATAGCTTCACAGTCCCAGCTCTTTGTCTTGTTCAGACACATGGCTTCATTTTGGCAGCTGCTAACATGTGCATACCGAGGCCAGTGCATGAGGCCCAATGGCAGCTCTGCACAAAGTCCATCCCATTGGCCAGAGCTTGGTCACATGGCACTTCTAGCTGCAAGGGAAGCTAGGAAACATGGTCTTTGTTGCTGGTTGCTGTGTGCTCAACATCTAAAGGAATCAGGGAGGTAACTGGCTACCTCTGCCACACATTCCTTTTCCTTAAGATGCAGTGTCAACCTAAGTGTTGGCACAGAGAAGACACAAAATAGATATTTGTTAAATTAACAGATAAACAAATGAATGGATGAAATCCCTCAAGGAATATTCACTTAACAGACATGAGGACACATTGCTAAGATGTTTATGTTTGGTTATTTTCATCAGTTTCTCAGAAGTCAAACTTAGCTTAAATTAGATAACTATTCCTCCACTCAGGCTCAAACCCTGAAGAAGTCATTTATACATAAATAAACTACCTTTTTTTAAAGGAGCAATAGAGAAGTCTTTTCAGCACTGACTAGTAACAATTCTGTGGTATCTTCCCATGGCTGTGAATAACCTGCAGATTGACCTGCCACCTTACCTGGTGTCCTTGTTTCCCAGTGATTTCCCAATAATCCTGGAAGACTAGAAACAACAGTCACCTTGAAATGTCATCAAAGCCATCCATCACCTTCAGATCCTGATGTCACCAAACTACTGAGGGGAAACAACATCAGAATGAAACCTCATGACATGAGCTCATTCCCACCCAGAATCCGGATAACATTACTTCCACTTTCAGTAAACACCAAAAAGGGATGATTATCCAGACAGACGGTCTTAGATGCACTATGTCAGTGGACCCTGGAGTCATCCCAGGAAATCTGGTATTAGTTTGGAAAACTAGTCTGGAGTTTGAGAGAGCTCTGACAAATTCAGTCTATGCCCAGAGTCTCTGAGGAAGGGCACTTATCACAGACAAATGTGTTAGAAATTATGATGGAGGCTACTTTCATGCTTCCACTCTTGCTTAAAAGGGAAGTAAAACCAGTTCCCCTTTTGAAATAGTTTTGCAGCAACAGGTGGCTGCCAACCAGGCAGAAAGCAGACACGTGGTGTCGTAGTCTTAAAACCCCACTGGTTTGTGATGACTCTCCCTTTATCCATTAGACTGGTGGGAGAATGAGGATAGAGAGGGTAGAATTTTTAGTTGATAATAGTCTCTCATAGTCACAGAATTCAACAGATTACAGAGAGCCTGGGTCACTTGTCCCACTTCAAAGAAATGTCATAATATTAAGGAAGAGCTCACTATTGGAAACTCTCTAAAAGTAGCTTGGTTTGGGGGAGGATATAGTTAAAGAGAAACTTGATTGAAAATAGTTAGGAACTATTAATCAACTATCTATACTCTTCCATCATCGTTTTCTTCATTCCATTAGTGAATGCTGAGTTTCTAGAAATCACCCAAAGACTGTCAACCTATCTAGGCTTCAATCCATTTTACGGAAGTGAAGTATAGAGATAGAGGGAAGCTAGATAATAAGAGAAATAACTATGCTACTTTTGAAAGGAAAAGAAAAAAAGAGAGGTTAAGGTTAATTGCAGTAAATAATAATGAAAAATGTATGTTACTTAATGGAGTCACTGAAAGGGTGGAAATGTTTCAAATGTGATTCATTCCAGTTGAAACAGGAAAGGAAGCAAAAGCACCAACATCTGACAGGATGTTAAATTCTCTAAGTCAGAGCACTGCTGCCACTGTGGGGAAGAAACCATCCTCCTCCCAGAGGGGCAGAACCAGCCTGATCTGGCCAGGCGCCTCCAG
Organism: Otolemur garnettii; assembly: GCF_000181295.1. Lineage (NCBI taxonomy): Eukaryota > Metazoa > Chordata > Mammalia > Primates > Galagidae > Otolemur > Otolemur garnettii. The sequence continues at coordinate 142,037 of NW_003852506.1, read as the reverse complement.
AGAATGTCATCAGACCTCATGTAGGCATGTGCCCACACACTCAACAATAGCCAGCTAGAGGGCATGAGAGAGGGTCAATGCCTACCACTAAAGGACTGAGATAGAAAGGAAACATCTTTCAAGAAGGAAAAGAATCAAGAGAAAAATGAATGGATAACTTGGGTCAAAATCATGTTGAGAAGGATTGGCTAATTCTCAGGGCAGAAAGAATAAATGAGCTCCAATGTCTTAGGCAGGCAGTTTTTAAGTAAGGACCACAGAGCTGACTTGAAAAGAAAAAAGAAGGACACCTCACAGAGGTAGTAAAGCAAGAATGAGATCACTTAACTACACCTCAGACGTTCAAATTCACTGGTCTGGGGATTTGCAACTTGAAGAAAATGACGAAAAGGTATTTCCAAAGACTAGAAAAAAATGTCCCGAAAAACACATGTTCTAAAACAGTGGGGGTGGTGGGAGTGGGAGAAAGGGATGAATTTGGCTTCCACACATCTATGTTCCTACTTTAATTTCCTTAACTAGAAAAATACTTTTGTGTAAAAGATACTTTTAAAACCCATAAGCAGAAACCCAGCTGAGAACTAATCAGCATGATTTGGCAGAATATAAATACTCTTTTGTTTATCTAACTTCCTTGTTAGGAAAAAAAGCTATAAGCTTCACATTGCAGAAGAATGAAGGGGGTGTCATTTTTTTTTAAGATTCTGATTTAATCTAATCAAGATTTGGGTGGGGACAGAGTCAATTACCCTAAGAAGGCAGAATTGGAGCCCCGAGACACAGCCATGTTAGTACACTTGCTGCCAAATCCAACACCGGTACAACTCCAACCTGTACATCACTTCCTGACCTGCCCCCAGCTCAGCCTGGCCAGCTAGCTGCTGTCGGCCCCCACACCTTGCACAGCCAGGCTGAACCCAATACTTTCCTTTCCTTCACTGTTTTCTCTTCCATTTTCATCTCTTCTCTCATTCTTCTCTATACCACATTTAATGAAGTCCCCATCCATCCAATTTTCAAAGCAAGATATATTTTGGCACATCCCTGCTTAGTATAACTCTGTAAGTTCCTTCATTTATAGGACAAAATCCCAGCTCACTGGAACAAGAGAAAACCCCTTCACATAGAGGTCCCTATCTACGTCTCAAATCTGTCTCCTCCCTCCCACCTTAGGCTCCCAGCACACCCAGGGGGCTTCCAAACTCCAAACGGAATGGCATTCCCTTCATCTAAGGTGCCTGGGGGCAATTTCTACCTGCTTTGAGATTTGATGAAACACTACCCCAGGCAGAGTCCAGCATCCTCTCTTTCATCCCTGGCCTCCCTTTGGGCTTAAATAATACCACATACTCTCCTGGTGGGTGGTGGTTTTGTTTTTAACACTCTCTTCCCTGGTGAGTAACTGGAGGACAAGAAGACATATCCTTTGCATGTGAGCACTGAACAACACCTCAGTAAGCTCACCTAAAGTTGCAGAAGATACTCTTCTGAATTCCTACAATAACGACACTGAGGCCCCATGACACTCGGCTGTTCACTCTGTAAATGTGCTTTAATCTTGTCCGTCTAAGATTATAAAATCCCAAGGGCAAGTGCCATGTCTTTTAAGAAATACGACATTGAGTATAACTGGTGCCAGGTATTTCCATACTTTCCATGGATCATTTACTTTTCTCCCAAACATACTGCAAAATAATTTAATTATTCCAGTTTGACTAATAAGCTGACTGAGGTGCAGGTTTACCCAAGCTCACCTGCTTTTAAATAGCCATTCAAACCAGGTGTGACTGTAACACACATGTTCTTTCCACTTCTTCACACTGCCTCTGTTTGTTTAGCTCTACTAGGGATTGAATCATGACCCCTCACACTCATGAAACCCTAATCTACAATATGACTGTTGGACAGGGCCTTTAAGAAGATAATTAAGGTCAAATGAGGTCATAAGTATGGTGCCAAAATCCAGTAGGACTGGTGTCCTTAGAAGAAGAGGAAGAGATAGCCTGAGCCATGTGAGGCCACAGTGAGAAGACACCCATCCACAAGCTACAGACAGAGGCCTCAGGGGAAACCAGACCTTCCAACACCATGATCTTGGACTTCTGGTCTCCAGAACTGCAAAAAACTAAATGTCTGTTGTTTAAGCCACATAGTCAGTCTACGGCATTCTGTCATAGCAACCCTAGAAGACTAATTCAGGCTCATTGTTAAATTTTTCCAAAACTGTGAAAAAGCCAAAAGGAGACAAATAATCCCTCACAGATTCATCATTCAAAGGCAATCACAATTGACATTTATTGTATGATCTGGTCTTTTAATGCTACATATTTTTAAATAATCTTAAGTGTAATGCACATGCAAATTGTTTACACCAACTTGTTTTTCAGAATATTATAGGGTATATCAACTTTCCAATTAATATTTTTAAGTTTGTGCACCAGTATTTAAATTCATATTCTAATTATATGATAATTATTGTCTACCTATAAGGATAAACATTGTTTCAAAATGTTTTAAAATGTTTTGTTGGCTCGGCGCCTATAGCTCAACCGGCTAAGGCGCCAGCCACGTACACCTAAGGTGGCGGGTTCGAATCCCCAGCCCGGACCCGCCAAACAACAATGATGGCTGCAACCAAAAAAAAAATAGCCGGGCGTTGTGGCGGGCGCCTGTGGTCCCAGCTACTTGGGAGGCGGAGGCAGGAGACTCGCTTGAGCCCAGGAGTTGGAGGTTGCTGTGAGCTGTAATGCCATGGCACTCTGCCCAGGGGGACAGCTTGAGGCTCTGTCTCAAAAAAAAAAAAAAAAAAAAAAAAAAAATGTTTTGTTAAAGAAGGTAACAATGTTTTACCCTATGAATTATTTATTCTTCGCCTACTCATCTGTTTTCTTGTACATTATATAAAGACTGTTTTCTTTTCCTTTTTTTCTGAATGATTTTCTATGCTATTTCTCAATTATCTCACCTAACAAGCATCGTGTTGAGTATGAAATGAGAGTGACATAATATTGTTGATTAATCATTAAAAACCGTGCACCCAACCGAGTGATCAAAGTCAGCGTCACCAGTCACAAATCATACTAATATCACGTGCCCCCAACATGAGGCAATGAGAAGGGTGCTTCATATTTGTGGTTATTTTTCCCCAAAATTCATAACTCTGGTCTAATCATGAGAAAACACCAGACAAATAAGAATGGGGAACTTCTACAAAACTCCTGACCAGTCCGCTTCAGAATTGTCAGCCAAGAAAGACTGAGAAACTTTCACAGACTGGAGAAAACTAAAGATACATAACAATTTAATGCAACTTGGTCACCTGGATTAGAGTCCAGAAGAGAAAAAAGACATTGGTGGATTTCTAATAAAATCAGAATAAAGCCTTTAGTCTAATTAATGGAATTGTACCAATGTTAATTTTTTCATTGCAATAAATATGCCACCGTTATGTTTGAGGTTAAGATTAGAGGAAACTGGGTGGGGAGTGTACAGGAGCTCTCTGGTCCACCTTGGCAACTCTTCCATAATCATAAAATCAGTTCAACATAAAAAGGTGGGATATTTGTAATAATTCACTCTGGGCACATAACCAGTGGCATTTCACAACAATCACGCCTTACCCTACACAGCCTCTTCCATCAACAACCTTAAATGACAAATTAAGTGTTCACTGGCTCATAATAAATTAAAAGGTAGCTAAGACCCAGAAGCAGATATTATGTATTTGATGCGAGTTTGTCAAGCTGGACAAGAGATCAGAAATAACAAAATTACATTCATAAGACAGGTTGAAATCATGTTCTTTAGACCGGAAAAGCGTAGCACACACATTAAAGACAAACTCCTCCTCCAAGTCTTGTCTGTTGGAAGGATCTGGGTTCTAAAGCTGATTCCTGGCACTGCCAACCTCCAGTTGGTTAGGAACCTTAGGAAAGTAAATGACCTTTCAGAGTCTTGGTTTCTGCACATTTGAAATTGAAATGGCAAGATTTCTTTTATGAGGCTCTAGAGTGGGGATCAACAAACTTTTTCAGTTAGAAAATATTTTAGGCTTTCTGGGTCAGACAGTCTACGTCACAACTATGCAACACAGCTGCTGTCAATTGGAAGGAGTCAAGGACAACACATAAACACATGGCCCAATCCTTAAAGAAGAGAGAGGCTGGGGAGGAAGAAGGAAGAAGAGATTAATAACTTCCAGTTGCCACAACTCCACAGCCAGGATAAAGGTGGGAGAAACACTGGTATAGAACCCTCATTTTCAAATGTGAATATTGTTCTCAGGAAGAACCAGCCCCTAGCACTCTGGGAATAAAGCAGCCACAACTTATGTTTGCTGTGTTATCTTTTTTAAATATTTAGTACAACTGTAGAAGACAAGAAAAAGAAATAAGAAGGATGAAACCCAAAGAATGTATTACTCGCTATGATGGCCAATTTTATGTTACAACTTAAATGGGTCACACGGTGCCCCCATATTTGATCAAACATCATGCCAGGTGTTTCCATTAGTATAATGACAACATTGAAATCCATAGTCTGAGCAAAGCAGATGGCCCTCCTTGATGTGGTGGCCTCAGCCAAACAGTTGAAGGCCTGAATAGAACGAAGAAGCGGATCGTCTCCCAAGTAAAGGAGAATTCCTCCTGACAGAGGGCCTTCACACTGAAATGAAGGCTTTCCTGCTTCCTTTGGAGTTGAACTGAAACCTTGGCTTTTCCTGGAACTTAAGCCTGAGAACCACAACTACACCATCAGCTCTCCTGGTCCTCAGGCCTTCAGGCTTGAACTGGAACTAAATCATCAGACCCCCTGGGTCTGATGGCTGACTCAGCCTGTGGATCTTGGAATTTGTCAGGTGCCATAATCACATGAACTGATTCCTTTAGATAGCTATATACATACATAGATGAATACATCATACATAGATACACAGATAGTTTCCATTGGTTCTATTTCTGCAACACTAACACTCTTTCATAGATATTTGTAATGCAGGGAAAACTCATCAGTGTGTTAAATAAACTACCAACTTAACCACAGATAGTGGGTAGGCATGTGGCATAATCCAGAAGATGTGTTATATAGAAATAGTGAGTTAGTAACATGTAGGATGTGTTCAAGATAGCCACGATGAATTGAATTTCTGACTTAAAAGGGTGATGAAACAAATAAAGCGTTTTACCCTATAGTGAGAATTAAGGAGAAAGACCAGGATCCAAGGCACAAACCCTCCAGCCCCCAGGCTGTCAGTTTTGTCACCCTAAATTGATGGCTCATCAGAGACACATTATGCTTCCATTCTGGCCCATGTGCTTTACCCAGAAAAACACATGAAACCCACCAGACACTGCATCAACATCTCTTGGAGGGGGGACATAATTACAAGAGGGACTATACCCAACAAATGCAATCAGTGTAGCCTGGTTCTCTGTACCCTCAATGAATCCTCAACAATAAAAAATGAAAAAAAAAAGATAACTGCATCAGTGTCCTATTGTTTCTGTAACAAACTGTCACCAACATAGTGACTTAAAGGGGCACACATTTATCATCTTACAGTTCAGGAGGTCAGAAGTCTAACCCGGGTCTCACCAAGCTAAAGTCAAGGTGTTGCCACAACTGCTTTCACTTCTGGAGGCTCTAATGAGAATCCATTTTCTTGGTATATAAATTTGCTGAGATACAGTAGCAAAATACCATACACTGGCTTCAACAACACAAATATATTTTCTCCACATTCTGGAGGATACAAGTCCGAGATCAAGGTATTGGCAGAGTGAGTTCCTTCAGAGGAGGGCTGTGAGGGTAGGGTCTGTTCTAGGCGTCTTACCTTGACTCATAGGGGTCCGTGTTCTGTCTGTGTCTTCATATCCATCGTCTTCCCTCTGTGTCTTCCTATAAGAATATCAGTTCTATTGGATTAGAACCCATCCATGAGACTTCAAACTTTAATTGCCTCTGCACAGACCTCATCTCTAAACATGGTCACATTCTGAGGTATGGGGGGTTAAGACTTCAATATATGAATTTGGGGGAGGGACAGGGAAAAGAGAGGGCAAGAACACAATTCAATCTCTAATGCTCAGCTCTTCCAGTTTCTGGAGGCTGCCTACATGTCTTGGGTCATGGCCTCTTCCTCTCTCTCTAATCAGCATCCATTCCCACCTCTGCTCCCGTCATCTCATCTTTGCTTCTCACTACCCTACCTCCCATTTTCCCTAAACATTGCACTTACATTACATAATCTCCCTTTCTCTCCCTAATCACACCCACAAAGTCCCTTTTGTCAGGTAAGGTAACATTCACAGTTCTAGGAATTAAGACAAGGCCATCTTTGGGGAGCCCTTATTCCTCCTAACACAGGCACTCAGGAGGTTAACTCACAAGCTGTCACTATTGCTTGTCCTTGCTCCTACATTTCTCCCGTAGAGGACAGGTGCACTGGCTCCACGCACCCTTCATCTACTGAGCCCTTGCTGAACTGAACTCCAGTTCTTATAATCACACCACTGGCAGGGAAGGTAGATGCAGTGGATAAAGAGACAGGACCTGTGAGCATTACACAGCCCAGGATTCGAGGATGCTGGAAATGTGGTCCTTCCACCCTGAGGACATCAGTCCTGGGTGTGTTCACTACCCCATTACTCTCACTTGCTTCTCATGCTATGTTGTCGATTGATTCAATAATTGGGTGATTTCTGCATCTCAATTTGGTCTGTGGGCCTTTCTCTTTCGTGAAAGCAGAGAAGGCCTGCATGACGGGCATCAAGGTAATTTTCCACATGCTATCAGCTTTCGTACAGAAGCAGATTTCTAGGACAACAAAACATGGTGAAATTTGAGATGGAGGGGGTGGCTCAGGACATGGGTCTTGGGCTCAGAGAGGGCAGATGTGGGTGGAACCCAGCAAGGAACAGTTCAGAGCCATGTTGGGAGGTGGTAGAACAGCCAGCAGTAGCTGGGGGCCCTGCAGGCCAGCTTCTCCCGTACCAGCCACCCCAACCAGCACTGCACAGCCCTGAGGCTCAGGGAAGGCCCAATGCCAAGAGTATTGGGCAACTTGCTTTGAGGCAGTTAGACACACCAAAGATCTTGGAATAATGTGGGAAAGCTGATAGGCAGTACCCAAATCAGAGGGCCATGAAAGGGGCCTGGAACAGAAGCCTTGCTTCCCCCTTGGTGCTGTTTCTGAGCTACGACTTCCATCATTTGTGAAACCCAAAGCAGGAAAAGAACATTAAAAGACTCGTGCACACACAGGTTATAAAAAAATGTTCAGCCCTTTTCCCAAAACATCAAAAGCAGAAGCATTCCAGATTTCAGGGAGGAAATACAAGCTTAAGTTCATTTTGTTTCATTTAAAAAAAAAAAAAAAAAAACAGAACTGCATTTTTTTTAAAAAGGCAGTTCTCCTATATCAAAATACTGACTCTTAGAAATAAATTTTTATTTCAAAAAGACTTTAAAAGTTAAATTAACATTCTTTTTATTCAATGTTGATTTTTTTTTTTTTTTGAGATAGAGTCTCACTCTATTGTCCCAGGCTAGAGTGCTATGTCATCCTAGCTCACGGCCACTTCAAAGTCCTTGGTTCAAGCAATCTTTCTGCCTCAGCCTCCCAAGTACCTGGGACCATAGGTGCCCACCACAACACCTAGACAATTTTTCTACTTTTAGTAGAGATAGAGTCTTGCCCTTACTCAGGCTGGTCTTCAACTCCTGAGCCCCAATAATCCTCCTGCCTCAGCCTCCCAGAGTGCCAGGAGGCATGAGCCACCACACGTGCCTCCCTATCAGTCTCTTTAAAAAAATGTAAAGAGCTTTTCTCAACAGTAATGGTCGCTGAAATGCTTTCAAACCTCTGCATTTTGAATCTCCTATCAAAATGGGACTAAAATATGTCCTTTCTAGTGAAAGAACACAGTTCTAAGGACTGTGCCAAACACTTGCCTTGAGATCCCAAATTCTAAATCAGGGTAAATCTCACCTATGTCACCTGCATTAAACCCACCAGCAACTGAAGTATCAGAGTGAACAACGAGCACCCTTTATAGCACAGAAGAAACCACTCACGGGATAGAAGGCCTTAAAACATACCCCAGGGTTAGGAAAAGCAGCCTTTTCTCACAGAAACCTTCAGAGGTCAGCTGTCAGGAAATAAATGATACTGGTATAAGGCAAGGAGAATTTATTTGCAGAACAGAATGATCTGGGTTTCCTACCACTGACATTGCCTTATATGAAAAGGCACTACTTGAGAAGCACCTGTCAGGATTCAGATACTATCCTAATTTCAGAGTCCCCTGATCTGGCCTTAAGTTTATAACCTTTCTCCACATCCCCACCAACATCTGCCTTTGCCTGTTGTTTGGATAAAAGCCACTTTAACTGGGGAGAGACCATATCATGGTAGAGTAGTTAATGATCAGGAATACTGTATGTTCATGATACAATGTCATAGGAAGAGGAGGACATAAAATGATACATGAAATGTGATTCTATCTCTAAAATGGTAAGAATTTTTGTTTTCATGATACTCACCTATAATTTCCAAATTTTCTACAATAGAAATGTATCACTTTCATAGTCAGGGAAAGAAATTGCATTGTTCAAGGAAATGGATTTATCCCAAAGAAAACCCCTCCTTCTCTGTGCTTTATCATTTATTTATTTCAGAATATGACAGGGTACAGGCGTTTGGGTTACCTGGGCTGCTTTCGTATGTTTTACATCAAGGCTTTTTACAATAGCACAGCACAAGGCTGTGAGAAGTGACTGCAATACAGCCGACCATGACCACAGCTTCTACAGCTCTTTCCACCCAGGGCTTTACAAAGCGCTCCCCTGTTTGAGTCTGTGTCTACACCCGCAGAGGGGATAGTATTACAGACACTGGAGAACCAGGCCAGCTAGGACTTTCCAGTGGCACCGACACTCCAAGTTTGCCCACAAAGCCGCACGAGAGAGCGGGTTCTGTCTGCTCAACAGCCGGGGAGCTCGTCCCCCAGTAATCACAGTTCAACACGCCCCCGTCATCCCTAACATCGCTTGCAGGGTCCTGGCACTCTGTGTGACGCGTGTTCGTGCCAACTACTAACATCTGTGCAAGGCTAATTTAAAAATGTGCTGACTATAAAGTTTTCCTAGCATTCCCAGTATAGGGAAGAAGAACACATCCTCCATCCTGATGAAAGGAGAATGGCCCCCCTGTTCCTTCTGTTAACGACTTAAAGTTAACTTCGCCAGCTTTGTCCTGTGCTTCTGTGTACGCCAGCGGTCTAGAGTGCTGGAGACGGGTGCCAGGGAAATGGGAAACTTGAGCATTTCGTAGCCTGGCCAGTTAGTTTTATCTGCAAGCATTCATGAGTATGCAGCTTGGTGGGGATTTAGCATGGATGCGGAGGGACATCTAGTGACTGGTAGAGTAAAAAGCAGGGCAGCCCACAGACTCCCCAGAGAAGCCACAGATGGTTCACCTACGTTGGACTTTCTGGGTGAGTGATTCCTGAACACCTAATGTGTCCAAGGCCCCGTACCAGGTGGGAGCAGGAAAAATATCCTTCCACGAAGCATTTCTGATCATTTAAATCTGATGAAAACATTTCTTATTAGAAAATGTCTTCTGTTGTCTATATTTATGAAAGACGAAACAAAATTTTCACACTCAAAACAACATCCCTCAAAGAAAAATCAAATTATTTCTTTGCAATTACAAAATGATCATTTCCCTAAAGCACTACAAATCAAGGAATATCCTATTTCAGTAACTCTAACTAAACATGCCGTCCCTGCACCAGGGGGTTTCGTTCTTTGATTTTTATAACATCTTCTCCATATTCCTTCTCCACACCCCAAGGGCTGAGTAGTGTAGAAAGGGTGCTTTGAAAATGAATTAAAATAGACTTAGTGCTGATAATTTTAGAAATTAATTTCATAACACTCCTTAAGTTAATCAGTGCAAACGCTGAGCTCACAAATTAACCAAAAGTAGATACAAAACTGCATAAATTTAGGCCTCGTGCTCGTAGCACAGTGGTTACAGCGCCAGCCACATACACGGAGGCTGGTGGGTTGGAACCGGCATGGGCCAGCTGAACAACAATGACAACTGCAAAAAAAAAAAATAGCTGGGCCTTGTGGAGGGCGCCTGTAGTGCCAGCTACTTGGGAGGCTGAGGCAAGAGAATCACTTAAACCCAAGAGTTTGAGGTTGCGGTGAGCTGTGATGCCACAGCACTCTACCAAGGGTGACACAGCGAGACTTAAAAAAAACTACACAATTCAGGTCTCCAAAACAACTATCAAAAACAAGTTGTTTTGTGTGTTTTCTCTGACAACACTGGGAAGGAATCAGTGTATCTGTGTATCCTTGACTACCAACCCCTAAGAAATACCAATACGTGGACGTTTTAGAGTACATTTTATTTTGAATCTTATCATAATGTTTCGCACGTGTGAAATGGTCTTTTCATTTAGAAGGGGAAGAAAGCGCTGACATCCTGGTGCACTGTGAGATGTCTGTGTAGTCGCACGGAGGGGGTGCCAGGGCCTTTCTTCCAGGCAGGGCCAGTAACAATCCAAATCACCAGAGCAACTAAGACCCATACGAGGAAAAGTAACTTAGAGTTTACCTTTTTTAAGGGTTTGGGTGAGTAAGAAATACAGGATATCGCCATTGTTTTCTAAAAGTGAAGACTAAGAAACATTAATTTCCAGTAAATTCAATAAGTAGGCTCAGCGCCTGTGGCTCAAACGGCTAAGGCACCAGCCACATACACCTGAGCTAGCAAGTTCGAATCCAGCCCAGGCCTGCCAAACAACAATAACAGCTGCAACCAAAAAAAAATAGTCAGACATTGTGATGGGTGCCTACAGTCCCAGCTACTTGGGAGGGGAAGGCAGGAGATCACTTGAGCCCAGATGTGATTTCACAGCACTCTACCCAGGGCAACAGCTGAGGCTCTGTCTAAAAAAAAAAAAATTCAATAAGTAAAAATAATGTACCTTACGTGCATTTCAGGAAGAGTAGTGGTGAAAGGGGGATAATGATAATATGAGACTAACACTGATCACACTAGTCACATGCCCTGAAGATAGGGTGCCTTTCTTTAGGAAAATCGTAACTCTTTAGACTAAAGAGTGAGTGGACATTTCCAGACTTTTTCTAATTAAAAAATATGTTCTGTGCCAGGCGCGGTGGCTCAATCCTGGCACTCTGGGAGGCCAAGGTGGGTGGATTGCCTGAGCTGAGGAGTTCCCATCTCTACTAAAAATAAAAAAACTGAGGCAAGAGTATCACTTGAGTTTGAGGTTGCTGTGAGCTATGACGCTACAGCACTCTACCAAAGGTGACAAAGTGAGACTCAATCTCAAATAAATAAATAAATAAAATGTTTTGACTACTGCCACTGATGCCTTTGTGTCCTCCCCCTTCTCTTCCCAGTCTTCAAAGCGTCCCCCTGCAGCCCTCCCAAACCCCTCAGCCCAGGTCATGCGCATCCCAGGAGCTGACTGAGCCCTGTGACCAGGCGTTCAGACCTGCCTTTCTCACCCCCACTCCAGCCCTGGAATGGGCCCACATCCCCTCGCCGTTGTAGGAGGGCCAGGTGGCTTGGCACATGGACCTCCATGCCCATCTCATGCACACGCCCTTCCACCCAGCCTGTGATACGGTCACTCTGTGATACAGTCACAGTTGCTCTTCTGCTCAGCAAACATCTTCCTAACAGCTCTGAATACCAGCATCACGCCAGCCGAGAGGGCAGGGGAGACTGAGCAGACCCGCGCGATCCCATGCAGACATACTGGTCTGTGTGCGCATGCGCGCACAAACACTGGCACCTGCATGTCCCTATGTGCAACCTCCTCATCGCATATCGCACACCCGCCCACATCCCCACACAGACGCTGATAAGAAAAATCTTAGGAGATAAATGAATAAGTGGTAGACGCTGTCGTCCAACAAAGCTTGTTCACCCCTGATTTAGAAAGTGTTGGCTTCCACAAGAGGAGGCCAAGTCAACACTGCTTTGTCCAAGAAAGGACTGCGTGCCTCAGAGTGAAACCTACCCAGAGACGTTACAAAGAGACTTCGCGGGATTAATCAAACTGGAGGAGTTAGAATTTACCTTCCAACAGGATCTCTCTCACACCTCGGTTCCGACAGCATGAGATCCTAACAGAACGAGAATGTCCATCTGGGGACAGAACATGACCCAGCATGTCCACCTCTGAGCAGAACAGTGGCCCGGCACGTCCACCTCAGGGCAGAACAGTGGCCCAGGATGACCTTCATCCAGACAACTCCACCTGCCCTCTGGTCACAGCCCCTAGTAAGGACCCTGGCGCTGCCCCAGGTCTGCACCCAGTGCCCTTTCAGCCTGTGGACTGGAGGTTTGGTGGCCTCACCCCATTGGCTAGGACAGTCCCCATTAGCTCCTGTTACCCTGGTGTAATTGTTACTAGCACCCTCTTTTTATTCTGACAAGCCTTTGGTCTGTATAACACAGTAGGTGGCCGCCTACCTGTTGGGATTTTCTCCCCAACATACCTTCCTATCTTCCTACCTGTTCAGCTGGAAGCCAGTGTAAGCATGGAGGACTGGCCCTTGAATGTTCCCGTAATTATGCTTTGGCCCACTGGTGGTTCCCAGAGACCAGTGTGGACACCTTCCAGGCCATATCCTGGTCATTCAAGGCAGATGGCTCACAGGTGCCTCCTACCTTCCAGCTTCCAGCTTCCATCAGGTGGAACTCCAATCCACATCAGACACATATGAACAGATACTCAGCAATATTGCAGAACTGCGGAGTATTGGGTCTTGCTAACTATACATATTAAAAACAATAATTATCTGTAAGCTTAGGGAAGACACTCAGCTATTCAGCAAGAAGTAATCACTTTTGAAACCTTTTCTGTAGGGTTAATTCAAAATACAAATAGAACGAATTTCACAGACCTCTTTATTTGCTCTTAATCATCAGTGAACGTAAAGAAGGCAACTGAGCATAGTTCAAATGAATTATTAGGACTGACATTCAAGTGTAAATACATCTTTCATTCATAAATGTCATCTTTATCCTGTCTACCTTTAACACGTCCCCACCTCATTTGTTAACAGAAGGGCAGCCATTTCTCAGGCCTCATCTGCAGGCATCACGCCAGGTGATGGGGGCTGGGGCAGTAGCCAGACACAGCTTGTTTGAAAGCCTGGCTCTGCTTTCTCAGTACCTTTGAGTAGTCAGTTCCCCTCTCTGAGTGTCTTTCCTACTCTGTGAAGCAGGGATGCTCACAACCAACCTCTTAGCACTGTGACAACACAGCATTTCAAACACTAGGCAGTGCCTGGCAACTAGGAAGCTTTTGATCATTATTATCATCTTCCAAATTCATATTGTGCTAAGCACACTATCTAGTATGCTATAGACACTAGACATTAGCTTCATCCTCATTTACAGAAGAACAATGGACGCAGAGAGAAGTTAAGCCCCTTCCCAGAGTCCCACAGTTTGTGGTTACCCAATGGGTCTGGCTGAGAAGAATTGAAGAATCCAATTCAACACATAACAGCCCCCATTTCTCACCAACTGTCATCCTAGTGAGCTCAGGAAGTCAGTCTTCAAGCTATTGGTAAGTTATGATTTTACCCTGACTGTATCTCTGAAATAAAGCTTGAATTATTTGTTCCTTCTGAAAGTAAAAGCTACGGTTTCCTTCGAAACACTTCCACTATGAAGGGATAATTCAGCATTGCTTTGTTTATGTGGAGACCCTATGCTGTTGGCTTCATCTTCTCTCCGTGTCTATCTGTATCAATGCAAAGAGAAAAACAAAGAGAAGTAGTTTCTGAAAGTGATAGAAGTTGATGCAGGATCCACCTGGGTTTAAGCTAGAATCTTCTGGCTACTGGTCATCTCAGAGGATCATTGTGCTGGGGAATCTCAATAACTCTCCTGTGTTCAAGTCCATGTGCCAGATGCTGCGATGGAGCTTCTAACTCAGCTCCCAGGCCTTTGGCCTCGGTGGGCGCTACTCATTCTATCAGTGGGCTCAATCAATGTAGGAAAATATAATATAATATAATATATCTTGGTCTGTTTTTTACTGCTATAACAGAACACCACAAACTGGGAAATTTATAAAGAACAGAAATTTATTTCTGGAAGCCGAGAAGTTGGATTCTAACATATTGGATTCTAACCCCCAGTACCTTACGTGCAGATAAAGTCTTTACAAAGTAACTAAGTTAAAATGATGTCCTTCGGTTGGGCCTTAATCCAATACACCAGCATCCTTATCAAAAGGGGAAGTTTGGACACAAGGTGCACACAGAGAGAGAAGATCTGGAAGCGGGCCTTCCACAGAGAGGCCCTGGAAGTCTCCTCACGGGCTCAGAAGGAGCCAGCCCTCCGATACCTCCACCTCAGATTCTGGCCTCCAGAATTTGAGACAAATTTCTGCTATTTAAGCCACTCAGTTTGTCGAGTTTTATAAAAGCCCCAGAAAAATAGATTTTTAAGATTTTAAGAGCGGGGTAACTTAAACTCAGAAACCCAACTGGCAAAGAGCTAGGAGGCACACATGTGATCTGATGTTGATGAGCCCATGGGCAAGACCAGCAAATCCCATCAATGGGCCCACACTGTGCACATGCCCTGAGCAGAAGCCCACCTGACATCACTCCTCAGCAGAACAGCCAGTGCAGGCCCAGGCTGAGTAGAGCCCAAACTCCCTGCTTCCCGCGGAGGCACACAGCCCAGCAAACAGCCACTCCTCCCTCCTCCCTCCTCCTTCCCGTCTGATTGCTGGCTGAGGAATCCCTGAGAGGGTCCCCACTCTCTCACAGGGGTCATCAGCCCATCAAAGCCAAGCGAAGCCCCTTCTCCTGGCCTCATCCAGCTCAACTCCCCAGCCTGACTATACCCAGGTCAAGGAAGTCCCTTGCTCCAGCCACTTCATTTCGAGCCCTATGCCCCGGATCTTCGCCTGTTTCCTTAAGACCCTGGAAAGCCTCAGCTCCTAGGAGATGGGACAGGCACATGTCAATTCAGATTCTTCTCCATTAGATTAACCCTTTACCTAATCTTCAGGAGAGTAGAGAATGAAGCCAGCTGAATCCAAATGCGGTACCCTGAAAAAGCAGAGGTCCTTCCCTGCATACTTCTGTCTTTGAACTTGACCTCAACCCTTCCCTAACAAGGAACCATTGGCCTGTGTATCCCCTGGCCCTCTGCTATCTCTGGTCACTTGCCTGGGAACACGACACCTGCCGTCTTAAATCCCACCCCTCTCACACCCCATCCTCAGTGATTACTAACGTACGTCTGGTGTTTTGGAAAGAAGGGATACAAACAAGGGAATCAGGGAAGACCTGTACTCTGTGAAATGTCACATTTACGTTCGATGTCAGCGTCAGCTAAACCCTTTAGATTTATAGAAATTACCTCTCTTACTGAAGTTTAATTATTTCTATGATTTTGGTCTATGCGGAGGAAAAAGAAAATGTACAAGATATTAAGAAACAGAAGAGGCAACACCAGCTTATCTGATTGCATTTTTCTCAATATAAAACATAGAGATCTAATTGCCTTCAAACAGCTTTCACCTTGTAGATGAAACAGAGATAGCTTTATTTTTAATAAAGAAAGAGAAAAGAATCCTTTATGCGATGTTGGGTTGGAAGTACCAAATATCTAGCCGTGCCAAGGACCAAATAACCTTAAATTGACCAATCAAATCCTAAACCACTCCTATATAGTCAAAGAATATTCAATAATAGTGGGAAATATTTGTGCATCAACATTAAAGGGGGGTAGTTGAGTTCAGAATTGTGTATTATATAATGTATATAATCGCACAATGAATCTGTACATGCATACAAAAAAAGGAAAAATTTCAAATAATAGCTATTGCAGTGGAGTGATGGTTTCCAGGTGATTTGAACACCTTTCTGTATTTTCTAAATATACTAAAATGAGCTTGTATTAATCAAATAAAAATGTTATATTGTATCCTAATAATAATAACATACATACCTTATAAGCATATGAATACCTGATTACTCTTGCATACAAGGCTGCGGGCCCACTAGGTCAAATTTTATAACCAAACCCAAAAGTCATTACAAACTGCATATTTGAATCCATGGACACCCAAGATTTACACCCGAAAACAAAAATTGAAAAATATATATGGGTTGTCCCCACCAGAGCAAGGATGGTTTCTGGGAACAGATTCTGTTTTCATGTGCCATGAGAAATATATCCTCCTCATTTATGGGCTCTCCTGCTTTCTCTGGGTGGATAAAATGACAGCTTCTGCGGAAATCAAGTCGAGGTCAAATTACCAGTATTCTGCGAGTGGCTGGAGGTCAGAATTACCTTTGTAAAGATCCCTGAGCCCCAGTGTGAATTTCTATTTATTCAGCATTCTGCTTCCTAGTCTTGACTAACAAAAAAGGAGAAAAGGGCAAAAGAAATCCCAAGCTCAGGGTCGAGCCTGTGTTTGCAAATGACCAAGAAACCAGACAGTGTGGGTTAGAAGTTCCTGGTATTTGTAAAGCAAATGCTTCATTAGTTCAATTGAGCTTGAATAATTCTGGTTGCATGATCTTAGAGAAAGAAAAAAGAATGCACACTGGCAGACAGCTAAGAAATCTATGATATGCTTTCTGGGCCCCCTCTATTTGTTATTATTTTGGTTTAATGGGCACCTATGTGTGCCATGCACAGAACTGGGAATATAAGATGCCGTGATGAGTAAATTGGCCCTAGACTCTTGAAAGAATGGGGCTGCTTCTTTCCTACTTTTTTTCTGTCTACTTTTTGTTTTAATACATGTCATGGAAAAAAAATATGTGTCATGGAAGCATAATTCTCTTCCAGAAATATCTGGTGACCAACATTGGTTTAATTGTTAATAATGTTTATTTTGACCTTAACAAAACTTCATCTGGATTGCAGATTCCTATAAAGTCAAGCCCTGTCTGATAGACATAGCGGGGGGACACTGCCTCCCCTCTCTTACCCATTCCTCTTGCTTCTGCCCCAAGCTGCCTGGGAGAAAAGGTCAGCTGTTCTGGTTTATCCGGGATGGCAGAGTCTCACTCCTAAGAAGCCGCTCCTAACTATTTGCATTGCTTTTGCACATACTTTCTACTTTAATCTCATTTGTGTTTCACATCATCTTTGAAAGTTGGATGGAAATCGAAATGTGATATGAGTGGAGAGGTACAATGTTCTAAAGCCTGGCAACCCAGAACCGAACTCCACGTTGTTACCTGCTACTCACTTTCCAGTTCTGCTAGCTGTTCTCCCTGCCTCCCCCATTCATCATCCCAATCCAACCTATCCACTCTCATGGCACCAAATGTGCTCTTTCGAAAATTCAAATCTGGCTGGAAGGTGTGGCTCACCTATAATCCCAGTGCTTTGGCAGGCCAGGGCAGGAGGATCACTAGATCCCAGGAGTTTTAGACCAGTCTGGACAACATAGTCAGACCCTGAATCTACAAAAAATACAAAAAAAAAATAGCCAGGCGTAATGCCATGCTCCTGTAGTCCTACAGAAGATCACTTGAGCCCAGGAGTTCAAGGTTATAGTGAGCTATGATTGTGCCACTGCACTCCAGCCTGGGTGACAGAGTGAAACCCTGTCTCAAGAAATAGAAAATAAAATAAAATCTGATGGTGATATTCCCAGTTCTAATCTTCTCCGGTGGTCCTGTATTGC
Source organism: Otolemur garnettii (assembly GCF_000181295.1). Lineage (NCBI taxonomy): Eukaryota > Metazoa > Chordata > Mammalia > Primates > Galagidae > Otolemur > Otolemur garnettii. The sequence continues at coordinate 124,305 of NW_003852506.1, read as the reverse complement.
CTACCAAGAGCAGTTAGAATTGCTGGCTGTATGTGGCAGGCTTTCCTAGCTGTTTCCCTCTGCCTAGGGCCAATGTGCCAGCCCATGAAAGCCTGTGCACACACATCCCCACCCACCCTCATCCCACCTCTTCACAATAAGAACAACTCCTACTCATCCTCCAAAAGCAACACAAGCATTCCACCTTCCATGAAACATGTTTCCTAGAAAAACTCAGTTTTTGCGTCAGCACTTTATTTGACAGAGGCAGGAGGGATGGGCATGGCTCTGGAAAAGTTACACCCAGTGTTAGAGAATTCTATCTCTGCTTTTTCTTTTGTCCAGTACTCAGTAACTACTAACAAAGCGGACTCCTTACTGCACATTGATTTCTCAATTAAGGCCCTTAGGAGAAGAGACAAGTCATGGAACAGCCAGAACTGGTAAGATCTCCTGGGGAAATGCGCATAGAAATAAAACACATAAAAATGGTATTTTCACCCATCAACCTAGGAATGGATTAACAAACTGGGGCACATGTATACCATGTGTATACATGTATACCTTTTCTATTCAGCCATAAAAAAGATGGAGACTTTACATCTTTTATGTTTACCTAGATGGAGTTGGAATACCTTCTTAGTAAAGTTATCTCAAGAATGGGGGAAAAGGTATCCAATGTACTCCATACTAATATGAAACCAATATATAAACACTTGCACACTCATACAAATGATAAAACACAACTGTGGTCCAGGGAGAGGAGAGGGGAAAGAAGAGGGCATGTCATTGGATCTCACCTAATGTACACAATGTGATGCTATTTAGCACACACACAACCCCCACCCCGCCCATGAGGCACTCTCCTACAACTTGAACTTTGCCTTGCAAGTGTAACCTAAAAATGTAATCTAAAAATTCATTCCCTCATATTGATTTGAAATAAAAAGAAATAAAAAATAAATTTTAAAATGGTATTTTCAGTCTTTACGGAATACACTTCCTATAGAAGTCCATTTCCCACTTTCATCACTGTCTCTAAGAATGTTTAGAGAATAAGGTGGCCACTCTGAGAGTTAAGCTGCAACACTGTCAGATGATGAGAACAAAAGTCAGGCTTAAGAGAACGAAGAGCTTCCAGGTCAGCAAGACCCATGTAGAGACAGATTACCGTGTGTAGAGACAAAATATACTGGCCATAGCAGGTGCCCAGCCCTGCGGGCAGATGTCGGCAGAGTCCCTAAGCTGTGCACACAGAAGGGGCTGACCTGAGGACCCCACCTGCCTGACCTAGGGAACCTTTACCCAGTGGCAAGTATATTGGTTTCCCAGGGCTGCCATGACAAATTACTGCAGAATGGGTAGTAAAAACAACAGAAATTTATTGCTCCACAGTGTGGGAAACCAGAAATTCAACACCAAGGTGTCATCAGGGTTGCGGGCTCATTGTAGATCCTCTGAAAGATGGTCCTTACCCTGCCTCTTTCTAACCTGGCTATCTCAGCATTCCTTGGCGTGTAGTTTTCTAACTCCAATCTCTGCCTCTGACTTCACATGGCCACTTTCTCTTCCCTTATAAGACACATAGAACCTCTATTCCCTGACCACCTCCTTAAGTTGACCTAATTGTCATAGAGCAGACACACACCACATGTATGTATCACTACAGTGGGTCTAGTTCCTTATGTTGACCACCTCTGTATGTTGATCAGTTTGTTACAGTCCCTTGGGAGGTCAGCCTACAAAGGTTCTGCTGCAATTATAACTTGTCATTGTATCTAGCTCACCTAATCCAGGATGATTTCATCTTGGGATCCTTAACTACTTACATCTGCAGAGATTCTTTTTCCAAGTAAGATCACTCTGGCAGGTTCCAGGTAGACACACCATTCAACCTGCCATAGACAGCACACATCATTCTGACTGAAACTTTATCACTAACACCCCAAGTTCTGCTGGTCACACTTCCTTCTGCTTTCAATTTTGTTCCCCAGGTACTGTAACTTTCCTGGAGTTCTTGAGGACCCAGTCTCTCTGCAGTTATATTTCTTATGAAAAAATCAATGGATTGAAATCTTGGCTTTAGGGTTGAGAGTCCTGAGTAAAGTAATCATGTAGCTATGCTAGAGACAGACAGGACCATCTCTTAATGTGTTGACCCAATGCTCTTTCTGAGCTTGTAAGACTGAGGCCAAATCCAAGCCTAGAAATTTATCAGAGCTCCTTGATGAGCCAGTAGTCACTCCAGATCCATCCACCCTATTTCTGTGCTGACCAGTAGTGTGCATGGAGTGTGTGATAGTGGTGTGATCCTTTGGAGCTGTCTTCTGGAAGGTAAAGCTCGGAGGCAGTCAAGATGGCAGAAGAAAAGGTAAGGAAGAACCTCAAAGACCATCCTGACCCCTAATGGACCATCTCAGAGTGAGTGATTCCCACTGTCCAAACAAGTGGATCACCCCACGGCCAGGTAGCTGCTGTCCTGGGATTTGACATGACCTCTTTACTTCTAGTGCCCTCTGCCATATGGCATTGAAGCTGAGGTCATGCGATTGTACAATTAAGTGCACAAGCTCATCCTAGAAAAAGTACTCCATACCTCTCTGCTGAATATCACCATACTCATCTTCGAATTACTCCCTTTGGGAAGCTAAGCACTAAAGACAGCTCCTACTCCATCCTTCAAAGCAATTTTGGAACTCTTTTTCTGGAATGAGCATCAGAGCTGTCATCATACAAAATCTGACAATTAAGTTCACAAACTCATCCTGGGAAAAGTGCTTTGAAGGGTGGACTAAGCGCTGGCGTCAGTGCATGGCTTCCCAGGGGAGCATTTCAGGGTGACCATAGTGATGTTCAACAATGAGATCTGTAGCTCTTTTTCTAGGATGAGTTCACAAGCTTCATTGTCTGAACACATACTTTCAAAGCTCTCTCTCAGCCACTATCAAAAGAGCCAATAGGAATAGACCTACATTGAGATTTTTTTTCTCAAGGAAACCATGAACCAAAGTTTACAGAGGATGGGTACGACAGGTTCACAGAGCAAGAGGAAGATGCAGTCGCCACAGATGATGAACAGGCTCCCCGTCCTAGCAAGAGGCCTTTACACTGAGATTTTACCCAGTTTGCATTGCACTGTTGTTGGTGTTTTGCGTGATTTCCAAAGGATCTGCCTTCCTGGAGAGGCTGGTAGTTTTCCAGTGATTAGAACTATTCTCTGTGATAGGAAAAGGCTGAAGAATTAAGATGTCACAATGATACTGCATGTATGTTCTCAGAAAGACATTTTAGCTGAGAGATAAATGCTTGCAGAAGTTTTCATCTGTGAGCTTCCTGCAAACCTGTAAGCTTCTGGCAACTGTAGAATTTTGTGGGTTTCAATGGCAGAGCCGTGGGTGCTGAAACAAAAAAGAAGTACCCAACATAAAGGGACAGAAGTGAGGGCTGCTTTGCAGAGCCAGAGCTGGTGACTGCAGACTTACCAGTGCTCTAACTGATCTCATCCTGGGGTCTGCTGCTGAAGCTAACTTAACTAAAAAGACGTTTTCTTTATGGATGACTTACATAGTGGTATTGAGTGTCCTGCCAACTTCTCTTCACTTCTGTACCGAAAATCAGCCAAATGCTGTGTCTGCCCATCGCTTTTACCCAATTGAGTGGAAATGCAGGATCTGGGGGCTCCACACATTCCTACCCAATCTCTTCCCAGTCCCATGTCACCAGCATCAATAGGAAAGTGGCAGTGGTTTCTGGAGGGAAGAAAATGGTCTTACAAGTGGGAGGGATCCAAGGCATGGGCTATAATGTCTTTGGGTTTCCTATCTGGTCTAACACCTCTGCATCACCGTCTAATAGTAAAGAAAAAGTAGAATGTTCTAGAGAACTTAAACTCTGAAATAATTGAGGGAATGCTCTTAAAATACTGGTTCTAGAGACTCACACCATGACTGTTCAGACAGGAAATAGCAATATCATTTCAGGAAATATCAGTGAACTTAATAATTTAGCATTTCCTATAGAAGAAAAATGGCAAGAATGACATATTCATCTTGCAAAACTTTGATCTCTAACATGTGCCAATTCTTACTTTTCAAAAGGCTTCAAAACTCAACCCCTATGTGAAGGCAGGAACATCAATTGGATTGTGAAAATTGTGGCTCAATTGTGATTATTTAATTTACTTCTCAGCACTTTCAAATGCTAAGAGTTTTCTATAGGAGTGTTGGAATATGTCCTACAAACCAATGACTATTTTATGGTACTTATTTTTGTTACATTGAAAAGGTTTTTTACCCTGAGGTTAGGATCAGATAAGAGTCTTAAATGACCTGTCTACTTTTTTCTTAATGGAAGTTTTCTCTTTCGAAAGTGAAATACGTTGTTTTTCATGACAGCTTTGTTGCCACCAACAGAAGTTCAAAGTAGAGATCCGAAAATGAGCCAGGTAGGATTACCTACATGCTGTTCTAGGAACTCAGCTTAGCTTATGGGAAAATTGTCAACTATTTTAATATTCTATTTTCCAGGAAAACATAGTCCATGTTCAACAGAAGCCTATTAAATTCCAAAGCAGCAACTAACAAAGCAGACTCTGTCACCAGTCAAGATATGACCACATCTGGGTCAACAACATGAAGAAATATGTTATCAACATGTAAATACCAACAGTTCCGGGAAGCAGACCTTTGTGTTCCTGTCTTTTGTTTCACTGAAGCCAGGACATGGAGCTCATGCTTCCAGATAAAAGTCAAGTCCACTTTGACCCTTGCTTCCCCCGAGTACACACATACTCCAGGAAAGCAGAGAGTTGCCTTGTTGAAGCCCAAGAATCTTCTGGTACCCCTAAACCTGCCCCTGACAGTGGCCTATACAAAGTGAGCCAGAGAAATGTAATATATCTCAGGAATGCACCTGGAAAACAGCAATATTATATCCACCGGGGGAAAGTCTTCCTGGGGATTACTGTGGGCTCTGAAATTTGAGGCTTCTCAAGCTTTCATAATCGTTATCCTAATTAACATAACTGCAGACACCATTCTTATATTTCCAGGTACAATAGTGTCCCGCTCCTTTGATGCTCACCAAGCACATTTGCTTCCAAGGCAGAGCCTCGAGGTAAACGACCCTTCACAACCCTCCACGTAAGCCTGTCATCTACCTACTGTACAAATGTGTGTTCTTTGCATTTCAGTCATGCCCTGACCTTGGAGAGGACGATGTACAGGGAAATGCCTGATTAACTTTCCATTTATAAACCAATTATTTTACTATTGGCACCTTCATTCTGCGATCACTGGCATAAAATCTTTTACCAAACAAAATGTAATAAATGAGAAATTGATTGGATTTTCTAAAGTTTGCTTTGAAGTTGTCCATTAATAAGAAGCTTCCTTTAATGAGAGAAGGTCTGTCTATAGAAGTTACTTGACATCAGAACCCAGCTGTGCTACAGCTGAAGATGTAGCCACATTCAGCAAGGTGTAGAAACTGTCTCTTTTTTTTTTTTTTTTGAGACAGGCTCTTCCTCTGTCTCCCAGGCTGGAGTGCAGTGACCAATCATAGTTCATTGCAGCCTCAAACTTGTGGACTCAAGCTATCCTCTTACCTCAGCCTCTCAAAGCCCTGGGATTACAGGTGAGGGCCGTACTTATTCTTTTTTAACTGCATTGACAGAGGAGTACTATTTTTCTACCTGCAAAGGAAGAAAAGGCTGTTTTCGTGTAGAGTTTTGATGCCAAAAACTCATGCAAGGTCAACAAAGAATAAAGTTTTCTGCTCCCACCAAAGAATCTTTGCACTAAAGGTGATAGTCCTGGAGACTCTTTCCCAGAGGTCAACATGGTTATCCCCTTTGTCTTCCTCCGTCTTCATTCAAATGTCACCTTCCAGCACGGCCTTCCCTAACCACCCCGTTGGCAGTTGTGAACCAGTTGGCCCAACATCTCCATGCCCTCTCTCAATTCAGCCTTCCTCCCCAGCACTCCTGTGGTTGGCAATCCTTACATTTTGTCCACTTCTTTCTCTCTCTGATTGTATGTCTCCTACCACAAGAGTGTGAGCTCTGTGAGGACAGGAAGATCTCAGCAACACCTAGAACAGAAACCAGCATAGAGCAGACACCTGATAAACATAATAAGGTGAAGTGTTTAGATGGAAAGTCAAAATAACTGCCCACCAGGGATAAGTAATCACCCTTCTCTCCACCAAGATAGATGGTAGGGTGAAGCCATTGTCCGGGTGAGCCAAGGACAAATCAGAAGTAGGAAAACTGCTCCTTTTGCTCTGGCATGTCAGACACAAAGTATCGTGTCTTCCACCTCACCTGGGATCCCAGACTCAGGTGACCGTCACGATCCCTGCTCACACCTCCACCTGAGGTGTTCCATGTTCTGCTATCACAGTCTGGAAATTCTTAACAATTTCACCTTCGAACCTGTGTTTTGTAAGTGAAATCCAGTGGGACAGTGGAGCATGTATGTGAGCAGAAGATACACATGAAATAAGAAACGCTTCCCATGTTAGCACCTTTAACAGCTTTTCCCTGCTTTTTCAACAAGCAGCCCTGCCTTTTCACTACTGGGCCCCAAAAGTTATATAGTTGATCTTAGATGTATCCATGCTCTTCCTAGAAGGCAATGGAAACTTTCCAAGGTGTAGAAAATCTGCTCTGTCTTATAGTTCTATTCTTTCAACTTGAAAGAACCAGGGTCATCATCTCTTTTTGGCTAACAGCGCCAGCAATGACAAACTTTTTAGATTCAATGACATTCAAAATTAAGGAGAGTAATTGAGGTGATGAGTTACTCTGAAAAAAAAAATAATAGAAAATCTTCTTCTATGAAAATAATACTTGAAAAGTTAAAAAGAGTAGGTGGGAAACTATTTTCATTGTTTGGAAACACCTCAGAAAGTTATTTATTGAAATCATATGATGATTTCTACTATACATGTACCATGTACTCAAAGGGAATTGTTTAATCCACCTCTTCTCTCTAAAGTAGAGAATAGTGGACATGATCAAGACTTTTCAAATACTTGAAATACTGAAGAGAATTTGGTCATTCAATGATTATGCAAATTAATAAAAGGCAAATTGCATCATTAATTTTACAACTTTCTAATTTTGAGAAAATTCCCTGGACTCACAGGTTAAAGTAAAACCGAGGAAACTTAAATGAACTGCTAAAAATAAAAGTTAGATGGTTTGTTTAAATATTAATTTTTTTATTAAATTTTCATGATATCCAAATTTGAAAACTTTGAAAATATCAAATAGTTTATATTCTCAACTGAATAATATTTTCCTAATTGGCCAATTCTTCACTATTTCTTTTTCTCCACTACTCTTTAAAAAATAATACAGGCTCGGCTTCTGTGGCTTAAGCAGCTAAGGCACCAGCCACATACACCTAAGGTGGCGGGTTCGAATCCAGCTCGGTCCACCAAACAACAATGATGGCTGCAACCAAAAACTAGCTGGGTATTGTGGCAGGTGCCTGTGGTCCCAGCTACTTGGGAGACAGAGACAGGAGACTCACTTAAGCCCAGGAGTTGGGTGCTGTCACTCTACCCAGGGTGACAGCTTGAGACTCTGTCTCAAAATAATAATAAGAATAAGAATACAAGTCCTGGAAAATAATCAAACACTCATGGGAGCCAGACATATAACATTAATGTGAGAATCAGGCTGAATACAAAATAACAGAAGAGATGAGAGAGTGGGGACTCCATGTGTGCCTTTTTCTTTATGTGAGGGCCTGGGGCAGTAAGCATCTTCTGAAAAGCATAAACAAAGATGAGACTCAATGAATAAGTAATTGAGTAAGACAAATGCCTATGAGTTAAGTGGATAAAGAAAATGTATGTATGTGTGTGTGTATACACACACAGAGGATATAAGTGAAATATCTTAGGAGTGGAAAGCAAAATACCACATGTTCTGACTAATAAATGGGAGCTAACAGAGGGGTACATGGGGCAAAATGTGATGTAAAGGACATGAGAAATCAAGGAGGAAAAAGAACAAGAGAGTGGGTATAAGATGAAAACTCACCTATTGCATACAAGGAACATTACTCTTGGTTATGGGCATACCAAAGACCCTGACATAAGCATTGTATAAGATATCCATGTAATCAAAACACTTGCACCACCTTTAATAAATATTTTTTTTTAAATTAATAGGAAAAAAGTGCCCATGAATATCATAATTCAGTTTTCTATAACAAAATACCATAAACTGAGTGATTTATGACATTATTTCTCATAGTGTTGGAGGCTGTATCAGGGCACCAGTGTGGTGGGTGCTAGTGAGGGCCTGCTCCTGAAATGAACACAGCCAACTTCTCATTCAGTCTTCACATGGCATGTCAAGGCAAGAGAACTCTCTGAAGTACCTTCTATAAAGGCACTAATCCCATTTCTGAGGGCTCCACCCTCATGGTCTAATCACTTCCTAAAGTCCCACCTTCTAATATTATCATGTTAGCAATTAGGGTTTCAACATATTCAGTCCACAAGGTACAGAACATGAAGAAAGAACCTGAAGAGGCTACAAGAGCTAGTAGGCCACAGTGCAGCTCTGGCCTATGTGAAGGAGAGAGGGAAAGGAGGAAGTTGGAGTGAATGCCTCCTTGACTGCAGTGCAGTTTTTCAGAAAGTCTTGCAAGGCCAGCAAGGAGGCCTGGAGCCACAATCAGAGGCCTTATGCCTCTCCCAGGAAAAGGCCTGCCTCAGTAACCCACTATGCTCATCATGGTAATCACAGCAGCTGGGCTTTCTTTATCCACTCAACTCATAGGCATTTGTCTTACTCAATTACTTATGCATTGAGTCCCATCTTTGTTTATGCTTTTCAGAAGATGCTCACTACCACAGGCCCTCACTTAAAGAAAAAGTTTTAGGAGGTACACATGGAGTCCTCACTCTTTCATCTCTTCTGTTATTTTGTATTCAGCCTGATTCTCACATTAATGTTATATGTCTGGCTCCCATGAGTGTTTGATTATTTTCCAGGTCTTGCATTCTCTTTTAAAGAGTAGTGGAGAAAAAGAAATAGGCACTATGGGTCAATTGTCCACCATGCCTGGAGTTAGAGATCTGAGGCCATTCTCACAGCCCAGCGCCCACAGTGCCCAACAGAATACACCTGCAGGCCAGCGATTGCAGACTCTGCCTTGGCCCTTGTTAGAACTGGGAACTTCATCCTCTCACCTGCTCTCCTGGATGGACCACTGTCATCTCTACACCTACATGTCACCACCAACCAAACTAGAATTTAGTCATCCTCCAGAGACATGGGAAGGACTCACTAGCTGAAAAACCAACCTTGCACTGCTCACAGCAGACATGTTTTCCAAACAAAGTATCCTTATAGATTTCTTGGAAGTCAGTCACCCAAGTTGCCTTTAGGCTAGAAAATTTGAACGTGGTATTCAGGAGATTCCGTATCCCTGCAGAGGTCATGGTGCCCTTGCCAGAATGTGGCTCCAAGATTGGACAAATTATGATGGAACAAACAGCAATTTTTTTTTTATTTATTGTTGGGGATTCATTGAGGGTACAAGAAACCAGGTTTCACTAATTGCATTTGTTAGATAAAGTCCCTCTTACAATCGTGTCTTGCCCCCAAAAGGTGTGGCACAAACCAAGACCCCAACCCCCTCCCTCCTTCCCTCTCTCTACTATTCCCTTCCCCACTCCCCTGTCCTTCTTACTTTCTCTGCTCTCCCCTTCCCCTACTCCCACCATGTCATTAACTGTCCTCATATCAAAATTGAGTACATAGGATTCTCCATTGAATTGAGTACATGCTTCTCCATTCTTGTGATGCTTTACTAAGAATAATGTGTTCCACTTCCATCCATGTTAATACAAAGGCTGTAAAGCAGACGTCCTCAAACTACGGCCTGCAAGCCACATGCAGCCCACCTAGGACATTTATCCGGCCCGCCAGGTGTTTTTGCAGCCACTGCCTGTCCTGCTTAGCAGCCAACTTGTCCCAGGGCCTGCAGTCCAGCCCTCCAACGGTCTGAGGGACAGTGAACTGGCTCCCTGTTTAAAAAGTTTGAGGACCCCTGCTGGAAAGTCTCCTTTTTTTAATGGCTGAATAGTATTCCATGGTATACATTTACCACAGCTTGTTAATCTGTTCCTGGGTTGGTGGACATTTAGGCTATTTCCACATTTTGGCGATTGTAAATTAAGCTGCAATAAACAGTCTAGTGCAAGTGTCCTTATAATAAAAGGATTTTTTTCCTTCTGGGTAGATGCCCAGTGGGAATCCTGGGATTGCAGGATCAAATGGGAGGTCTAGCTTGAGTTCTTTGAGGGTTCTCCATACTTCCTTCCAAAAAGATTGTATTGGTTTGTAGTCCCACCAACAGTGTAAAAGTGTTCCTTTCTCTCCACATCTACGCCAGAATCTGCAGTTTTGAGATTTTGTGATGTGGGCCATTCTCGCTGGGGTTAGATGGTATCTCAGGGTGGTTTTGATTTGCATTTCTCTAATAATTAGGGATGATGAGCATTTTTTCATATGTTTGTTCACTATTCATCTGTCTTCTTTAGAGAAGGTTCTATTCATCTCTCTTGCCCATTGATATATGGGATTGTTGGCTTTTTTCATGTGTATTAATTTGAGTTCTCTATAGATCCTAGTTACCAAGCTTTTGTCTGATTCAAAATATGCAAATATCCTTTCCCGTTGTGTAGGTTGTCTATTTGCTTTGGTTGTTGTCTCCTTAGCTGTACAGAAGCTTTTCAGTTTCATTAAGTCCCATGTGTTTATTTTTATTTTTGTTGCAATTGCCACGGCAGTCTTATTCATGAAGTCTTTCCGTATGCCAATATCTTCCAGTGTTTTTCCTATACTTTCTTTGAGGATTTTTATTGATTCATGCCTTAAATTTAAGTCCTTTATCCATCTTGCATCAATTTTTGTGAGTAGGGAAAGGTGTAGGTCCAGTTTCAGTCTTTTACATGTGGATATCCAGTTCTCCCAGCACCATTTATTGAATAGGGGGGTCTTTCCCCCAAGGTATGTTCTTGTTTGGTTTATTGAAGATTAGGTGTTTGTAAGATGTTGGTTTCATTTCCTGGTTTTCTATTCGATTCCAAATGTCTATGTCTCTATTTTTGTG
>NW_003852506.1:92125-112988 GCF_000181295.1 Otolemur garnettii | reverse complement strand
GTAGATTGCTTTGGGAAGTATAGACATTTTGACAATGTTGATTCTTCCCAGCCATGAGCATGGTATGTTCTTCCATTTGTTAATATCCTCTGCTATTTCCTTTATTAGGATTTCTTTTTCTTTTTCCACAAATCACAAGTTTCTATTTGAAAATATTGAATTTAATAGAAAATATCACATCATAAACAACTCCATTGATCTATTAGCTTAAAACAGATTGACAGCACAATTACAAAAGCTAAAGACGAAACACTGGTACCAAACACAGGACTTTAAGAGAGGCCTAAGCCAGGCTCTGAAAGATCTTTCCCAGAAGTAGAGGCAGCAGCAGCTTCAAACAGGCACCAAAACAGGAAGGAGGCAACAGCATCCACTCCACAAAGGCTTAAGAGTAAAAGAAGGCCGAAGAATAGACCATCTTGGGAGCAAGGAGTAAAGAACTGGGCAAAAGGGCTGTAGTTCCTGAATATGAGGCCACACCACATGAACTAGAGAGACTTAGAAGAGCTCAATCTTTTAAGTTGGGAAATATTAGAAGCATTTGGTATGTTGTTTTGGCACTCAACTCTCATGGAAGCAGGATAGCAGGACACTTGCGTTGCTACTAAACTTACATTACTCTGGCTGAACATAACACTGAAGTTGTGGCAGTGTCTGCTGCCCCAGCGGGCCTCCTACTTACTAATGAGTATGTAGGAGAGGAGCCACAGTGAGACCTCTGACAAAAACACAGTGTTCTGGTGAGAAAAGGGCTTCTGGCTCTTGGTGCAGGAGGGTCCCTGAGGGAGAGAAGTTTAACATGGCTGGGCCCCTTGAAGCTCTGAGTTTATCAGTAAAAGCCACTTCTTTGGTCCCACCCACCCAAATCCTTTCCCCAGAGAGTCCTCCCAGTTTATGGAAGGGCCAGCAGTGAGAGCAGAAGACAACTGGGGAAGGAATAGTTGTCTTCCATGGCACCTGTACTGACCAGAGGGACTGCCTCCTTGCACTTACTTTGGATACTAGGAGTCTGTACCTTAATCTGGAACAGTGATTCTGAAGTAGGGGCAGGCTTGTGTAAGAGGGGCTCCCAAGACTCTTCAAACCCTAATCCCCACCCCTACCCTCCTCATATGAGAATCAGTGCACGTAAGGATAGGAGTTTCTGACAGGAGTGTATTGTACATATGAATAGTGACTAAGGCAGAACAAAAAGTTAAAAACTCCTAACCTGGGTTTGGCAGATATTAAAATGATGGGGCATATTTTTGAAAAAAATGTTTCTGAGTAAGTTACAAATAATCATTCACCCTATAGCTAAACTTCATGATTAGGCTCCTATCCTCAAAGTCAAGAACAAGAGTTTCATCCACTTATCTGAAGTAACCATATTAGATTAAAGAAATACAATTCTGTTCTCCTAAAGACAACTTCCAGAAAGACTCCACTGTCCCCACGAGGTACTTGATCCTAGGTCCCAGCACAGGCTAATTGCTGTATGGTTTCTTAGAAGACTGACTCTTCTCAATTTCTTTCCCTTTGATACTGTATAGGGAGTCCACCAACTTGTTATGAACAAGCATTAAACCTTTGAAATACTTGACAGTCTTCACTTTCAGCTCCAAGGTGGCATCTTCATCACACACAAACACAGTGCAGGGATGCTGCTGGTAGGCAGACACACTCCACATGTGGTTCACTCCCTCCTCGATGGCCTTGTACAGAGCAAACGCCTTGTGAGCACCTGTGATGAGGATTATCACCTCTCTAGCATGCATGACAGTGCCCACACCCACTGTCAGGGCCATTGTGGGCACCTTGGCCAGCTCTCCATAGAAGAATCTGGCATTAGCCAGGATGGTGTTCATGGCCAGTGTCTTCACATGGGTCCTGGACACCAGGCTAGAGCCTGGCTCATTGAAGGCTGTGTCCAATAGGGCAATCCCTCCAACAAATAGCTTGATCCCACCTGCAGCCTTGATCTTCTCTTCAAAGGCATCACATTCAGCCTGTAGGTCAGCTGCATTCCCATCCAGAATGTGGGTGTTTTCTAGGTGGATGTCAATGTGCTTAAAGAAGTTGTTCCACATGAAGGAGTGGTAACTCTCTGGGTGATCTTGAGGAGGGCCCACATACTCATTCATGTTGAAGGTCTTCACACACGTAAAAGACAGATGGCTATCCTTATAGTACTCAATCAGTTTCTTATAGCAGCCAAGTGGGGTGCTCCCAGGGGGGACCCCAGGGTGAAGTACTTGTCTGGCCCTGGGTTAAACTGGATGATGCGGTTCCTGATGTATTTGGCCACCCACTCACTGGCCTGAGAATAGTGGTCCAAGATGATGAGCTTCATCTTGTCGCGGATGCCTCCCGCAGCTGCCGCACCTACAGAGCTGGCAGCCTGGCCCCCCTTTCTTAGGATTTCATAATTTTCTTTATAGAGGCCCTTCACCTCCTTTGTTAGGTATATTGCTAGGTATTTCATTTTCTTTGAAGCTATGGTGAAGGGAGTTGTGTCCTTAATTAGCCTCTCATCTTGGCTGTTATTGGCGTATACAAAGGCAACTGACTAGTGGACATTGACTTTATATCCTGAGACATTACTGTATTTTTGATGACTTCCAGGAGTTTTGTGGTTGAATCTTTGGGGTTCTCTAAGTGTAAGATCATGTCATCTGCTCCCATTTGGATGCCCTTTATTTCCTTGTCTTGCCTAATTGTATTGGCTAGCAGGGGTCCTCAAACTTTTTAAACAGGGGGCCAGTTCACTGTCCCTCAGACTGTTGGAGGCCTGGACTGCAGGTCCCAGGACAAGTCAGCTGCTAAGCAGGACAGGCAGCGGCAGCAAAAACCCCCACAGGCCAGATAAATGTCCTAGGCGGGCTGCATGTGGCCTGCAGGCTGTAGTTTGAGGACACCTGAACTTCCAGCACTATGTTGAATAGTAATGGTGACAGAGGACAACCTTGTCTGGTTCCAGCTCTAAGTGGAAAAGCTTTCAGTTTTACTCCATCCAGTAAAATATTAGCTGTGGGTTTGTCATAGATAGCTTTGATCAGTTTCAGAAATGTGTCACGTATGCCTATACTCTTCAGTGTTCTAATTAGAAAAGGATGCTGGATTTTATTGAATGCTTTTTCTGCATCTATTGAGAAGATCATATAGTCTTTGGTTTTACTTCTGTTGGTACAGTGAATAATGTTTATAGACTTGCGTATATTAAACCAGCCTTGCAACCCTGGGATGAAACCTACTTGATCATGATGTATGATTTTTTTGATGATAAGCTATAATATATTGGCTAGTATTTTGTTGAGAATTTTTGCATCTATATTCATTAGTGAAATTGGTCTGAAATTCTCCTTTTTAGTTGGGTCTTTTCCTGGTTTTGGTATCAGGGATGTTTGCTTTATAGAAGGTGTTGGGGAAGATTCCTCCCTCCTGAATTTTTTGGAATAATTTCTGGAGTATGAGAATAAGCTCTTCCTTGAAGGTTTGATAGAATTCTGGCATGAAGCCATCCAGACCAGGGCATTATTTTGTTGGAAGATTTTTTATTGTTTCTTTGATCTCAGTGCTTGAAATTGGCCTGTTCAGGAGCTCTATTTCTTCCTGGCTAAGTCTAGGGAGAGGGTGTGATTCCAAATATTGATTCATTTCCTTCACATTTTTCAATTTCAGAGCATAGAGTTTCTGGTAATATTCAGAGATGATCTCTTGTATCTCTGTGGCATCAGTTGTTTTTCCCCTTTATCATTTCTGATTGAGGTTACTAGAGACTTTACTTTTTTATTTTTAGTTAGTCTGGCCAAAGGTTTATCTATTTTATTTTTTCAAACAGCGATTTTTTTAACTAATAAATTTTCATGCCAGTTTTCCTGCACAAAGGAATCTCCCTCCTCATTATACAGAAAAGTGTTCTCCTTAGGAAATTCTAGTGATCCCTATCCTCCTTCCAGAGATACGAGACATAGCATCAATGTTATGTTTAAAAAGTTGAGAAGTCTCATAATAGAGCTGTGTACATTGGACACTTTTTCTTCCATTCTTGTGATACTTTGCTAAGAAGAACATTTTTCAGCTCCATCCATGTAAACATGAAGGACGTAAAGTCTCCATCTTTCTTTATGGCTGCACAGTATTCCATGGTCTACATATACCACAGTTTATTGATCCATTCGTGGATCGATGGGCACTTGGGCTTCTTCCATGTCTTAGCAATTATGAATTGGGCTGCAATAAACATTCTGATACAAATATTTTTGTTGTAATGTGGTTTTTGGTCTTCTGGATATATACCTAATAAAGGAATTGCAGGATCAAATGGCAGGTCTATTTTTAGGTCTCTAAGTGTTCTCCAGACATCTTTCCAAAAGGAACGTATTAGTTTGCATTCCCACCAGTGAATCTTTCTAAGAGTAGAGTATAAATGTCTTAACACAATAACTAAGAAAATGACATAAAGGCTATGTTAACCAGTCTGATGAAAATATTTCAAATTGTATATGAAAACACCACATTGTACCCCATGATTGCATTAATGTACACAGCTATCATTTAATAAAAAAAAAAAAGTTGAGAAGTCAAAAAAAAACCCAGTGCTTCTAAACCCAGGACCTGTGAAAACCTCAGCTGAGTGTTGCCACACAGCAGGACTGAGAATACAATGGCTGCGTTCCCCAGCGTAGTCTCAAGTTACTAAGAACATTCTGTGGAAGGCAGAAAGAAAATAAAGGAAAAATGTCTGTGTAAATAGGGAACTAGGGATGAGAACAATAATCAAAGGGCAGCCTTTCAAAAACACACTTGAAATACGAAACATGAAGGAGGATTAACAGCTAAGCCTTGACAGGGAACCAGAGGAAAACAGACAACTGCCAGGAAGCACAAGAATCCTCAGACCCAAATGGTCCTCAACAAACACCTGCCCAAGTGTTTTCTTTCAGGAAATGGCAGCCTCATCTCTTCTACTGTACCCACCAGACACCTACACATGCTAGACAGCTTCGCCTCAGCACCCCTATACCACCCAACATGTAGTCTCTCTTGAGTCCATCTACTTCTTCTAACCCTAGCTTCCCCCAGTCCAAACAAAGGTTATCTCTTGCCTACTCTGTAGCAATTGTCACCCAACTGATCTCCTGATCAACCCTTGCTTGACATACCTATCCTCCAAAGACCCTCCATGGCCTTGGTAAAACACAGGTGGGATCACGTTGCCCCCCCTGCTGTCTAAACCTCCCCAGTGCTTTCCAGTTCATCTTTCCTTACAAAAACCATTATCCTCCACATGAGATTCCACACATCTGCACCCCTTCCTCTACAACGCACCTGCCATATCTCCTCAGCCCCCTACACAGCATGAATACCCACTTTCTTTGGGTTCTTCAAATACTGTGCACTCTCTTGCTTCAGAGGGAAAAGGATTTGCTCTCTTGCAAATACTGTTCCCTCTGCCTTTCCTTCCTCTCTTTGCCAATTACCTCCTGACTTTCAGAAGTTTGGAAGCCATTTCCTCAGGAAAGTCTTTCCATACTCTCCCTACCCAAGCTTGGAATATTTTGGTCCTTTGGTCCTTTCTTAAATACTTTTTTGCAGCATGGTTGACACGTTGTTGTATTTGTGGGGTAATCTGACTAATCTCTGTCCTTTATATATAAACTTAAGGCTGGAACTATATTTGTTTTCTCAGTTATTTCCTATGTGACTAGCCCAGCACCTGACGCATAGATAAATAGTTATGATGGAAGAGTATATTGATCAATCAATTGCTTGATGGCTAAGGGCTAGGTACAGGAATATTATAGATCCATAATCTAAATATTAATACATCTTTCCAGGGGTAGAAGTGAATTTCAAATGTAGACTAATGCATAATTCAAATGTAGATGCTAATGTGTAAATATACCCCATTTTAAATGTTTTAAGTGTTTTCAATAGCTACTGTATTCACATAGTTCTAATCTAAAACATGTCCACTAGAAGATTGCTTCCATCTGTGCCCTTCCACTCCATAATTCACCACTCTTATAAGTAACTAGTTTAACAACTATCTTAATAGGGCAGTGCCTGTGGCTCAAAGGAGTAGGGTGCCAGCCCCATATGTCAGAGGTAACGGGTTCAAACCCAGCCCCGGCCAAATACTGCAAAACAAAAAATAAATAAATAAATATTTTAATATTGAGGGCATGTGGTATTTGGTTTTCTGGTCTTTAGATACTTCACTCAGGATAATGGTCTCCAGTTCCATCCAAATTGTTAGGAAAAGGCAGCAATCCTTCTTCATGGCTGAGTAGTATTCCAGTGTACATATACCACATTTTGTGAATCTACTCATGAATTGAAGGATACTTGGGTGAAGTCAACATTTTTGCAACTATGAATTGTGCTGCAATAAACATTTGAGTGCAGGTGTCATTTTAATAAAATGACTTTTTCTTCTTTGAGTGAGTACCCAGGAGTGGGATTATAAGCTTCTTTTCACAGATGCAAGAAAATACAAATATTAACTACATTCTTATTCTCACTTTTTTACCCAGAAGACAGCATGCTACACACAGTGTTTGACACCTTGAGTTTTGTTGCTATTTTTGTTTAACTTAACAAAGTACCCCAAAGACTTTCTCTGAATCCTTCACTAAGAGATTCCTTAATCTTTTTTACAGAAGCATCATATTCAATTGTATGGCACCATAATTTGTTTACACTTTCCTCTCTGGCTGTGTCTAGTCTTTTGCTATTTTGAACAGGATTGTAATGAATAGCACAGTTCATGTGTTATTTTGTATATGTTCAGTTCTGACCATCAATCAATTCCTGCCTAAGTAGGATACCTGGATCAAACTGCAAATGCACTAATAATTTTGGTAAATTGGCATCCAGAGGTATTTGGAAGTCAAATCCCATGAAATTATGAAAAAAGGTAAATTATGAGATGGTGGAGTGAGCCTTAGAGGCAGAAATGCCTGGATTAGATTGATCAGTTCTATCATTTATCAGCTATATCAACCTGAGTTAGATAAACTCTCTGAGCTTCAGTTTCCTCATCTATAAATGTAAATAATATTCCCTTTCACAGTGGGTCTGAGGATGAAACATAATAATACTCATGAAGCATTTAGCTTCTTTGCTTGAATGATCACACTCATTCCATGGCTCCTAACAATCCCATCACATGAGGACTCCCAAGTCCTCATCTTCAGCAGAACTCTCTCCTTTTCTCCAGGTACAAGAACACTTGGACACTTTTCTTATGTGCCCCACATCTTTACATCACAAAATATCCAAAACAAAACTTGTGATCTTTTCAAAGATGGCACCTAATACTATATTCCTTTCCTGTGTCTCCCAGTCACCCAAAGACTAAGAGACCTGGGAGCTGTCTTCTCCTTCTCCCTCTACCCACATTCCCTATAAACTGCGTGTGAGGGAAATAGGTTGCATGCTCACATGCAGTTGAGCCTGCATGATCTGAGGCAAAGACTCAATATGCTTGAATCATCCCAAACCATCTCCCCCACCCCTGGTTCATGGAAAAACTGTCTTTCATTAAACTAGTCCCTGGTACTCAAAAAGGTTGAGGACTACTGCTCCGGAACAGTGTTTCCCTATCTTGACACTCTTGGCATTTGGACAGATAATTCTTTGTTGAGTGGGGACTCGGTCCACTAGGTGCCAGTTGCTCACAGTCCCCCAATTATGATGACCACAAATGTCTCCAGACATGCCCAAAGAACCCCTGGGTTAAAATTTCCCGCGGCAATTTTATAATACTTGTCACTCCCTAATCAACAAGTCCAAACAGCATGGTGTCATTTATAGGTGGACCAGAGCAAGGTTCTGTGAATGTCAACATGACCAAGGTCCCACAGACACAGAAACAGTGAATGTGTACTGCTTCCCTTGCCAAATAAAGGTCAACCACTAAGGAGTCTCCTATAAATTTCTGAGACGAAAGCATTTGCCAGATTAGTAATCATGCACAAAGTTCAAGAATATGTGTTGATCTTCATTAGTAAATATAGCACAACAGCTTTAAGGGAACCATCACCAAATAGCCATAATTTACTTGGTTTTATAGGGACATAGGGAGACATTATGGAGATATCCCTCCTTCATGTTTTTGATGATGGCAATAGTGTCTGAAATTCCTCCTGGAAAGCCATATTATTTCTGATTACTTTCTTGGATAATGTAAGCCAATTTTATTTGGCTCTTCCTATCATAATGTCCCTTACACCACAAGGCAAGAAACCTACCAGGAGTTCCACCAACCACTAAATTTCTTCTATACAATTATATTTGGGGACCTAAAAAAATAATCATAAAGTAGGTTTTTTGGACCCAATGGACATCATAAACCCTTTGTGAAATGGACTTGAGGTAAAACTTCATTCATCACTGGCTTTCTAAAGCTGCCAATCTAACTGGAAAAGGGGGACAATCTAAGGTATTTCAGGTCCCTAGGGTTCGATGTCAGCTCAGACCCTGTGTACAGTAGTCCTCAAAAAGTCTAGATATTCCTCAATCACAAGTGCTAGTTACTTGGGGAAATGGCCACAGATCCATTAAAAGGGAGGATTAGAAGAACAAATGTCCGTGAATACTTGTGAAAAACAGTAGGGCTCTTCTTCAAGAGCTTCTCAGCCTCACCTTCAATCTACAAGGTTGGACAATTGCGTTTGATAACTCTTCCTAGACAAAGTGCTACCTACTCATTGCTGAATGCTCACCTTAAAAGTATTCCCCTTAGGAAGCTATGCATTGACTCTAGTACCTGGTCTATCCTTCAAAGCTATCTTGGAACTCTTTTTCCAGACTGGCCATCAGAGCTGTCATCATCCAAGATCTAACAATTAAGTTTGCAAATTCACCCTAGAAAAAGTGCTTCATACTTCATTGCTGAATATCACTATGGTCACAAGATGGTCCAGGGGAGGACTTTGAAGGTGATCATAGGGATATTCAGCAATGAGGTATGCAGCACTTTTGCTAGGATGAGTTTGCAAACTTAATTGCCAGACCTCATATGAATTCTGGATCTATAAACCAACTTACATTTGAAAACTGAATGAGAAGCCACAATCTTCCATTGTAATGACTGATGTTAACCTTCTGTTCTCCAGCAATCTCTATTAGTATATTATTATACAATCTTGATAATACCCTAGTCAACTGTCCATCTGTCTTGGATCTGAGAGCATCATGATCAACTAGTCATTGCTATACATCTCTGAAGGTTATAGCACTCCCACTGCTATTCTGCAGTGCTTTTGATTATGATCATTATGGCTACCTCACTCCTGGTGGTTAAGAGCTAGTTTTTTAATTCTGGAATCTCACTATTCCCATTGATGTACAGGACTTCAGTTCCAGGGCATAGAACTTATCTTGTGCCTTCCTATCACCTTCATAGAGGAAGTGTCTTCCAGTCTTTTTCAAGAAACATAGTCAGATGAGAGGTTCTCAAGTTTTATCTAGTAAATTCATTCTAACATTCATAACTCCTTGAGTTTTAACTTCTCCCTTAAAATAATGCCAAATGTACCCTACCATGTCTACTATATCAATTGTAGAGTCCAAAGTCAAGGAGCCACTCTAACAGGCCGGCCCCAGATGACTGTGACCCTCAAAATCCACCCCTACATGCAGGTATATGGTTGCCAGTTCCCTGTAAATCCTTTGACATGTAGATTAGTTTCTCTTGGATCAGGGATTACACCTCCTTACTGAAGACACACTCACACCTCATTCTAGTTATTAGCCAGGAAATGATGAGGAATGATGGAGACAGATCTAGAGACAAAAAACGGTCAACCTGCAGAGTGTCTCCAAGTGAGATCATAAAGTAATAATCACCAGGGAAGTGGAAGATTCTCCTCAAGTTATTGAGAGCAGCTTCTTCCAACCAGGGAATTTGGAGATACAACCTTCTTGGTCTTGGCCAGGCAAATGTCATTACCCTAGGACTTGGGGCCCCACTCTTTCCCCATCAGGGACTTTAGTTGGACGCTAAGGGGCTGTTAAGTCTATACTAGCCTCTTTTACATTCCTGCTACCTGTATAATCACATCTAGAGTGTTAGAATCTTCTACCCTGTGGTTTTCAGAGATGAGAACCTCCTTTAAAGCTACCACAGAAATACTCTGGCTTTGGGACAGAGCCTCAAGACAGCAATTAGCTGGCCTGTACCTGGCATTTCCTTTTTGCAGTGCTTTCAGTGCCTTCAAAATTATTACCTCACATCACAGTCCTTATGGTTGTTATTGCCCCAAAATGAATCAAGTGCCCCAGTGTCTGGATAACTCAACACAATGCCTTCCACCTCTTCCTTGTCCTAATTAATGGCAGATAAATGTTTTAGTAATTGTGATGCTACAGGACACCCAGGATTGTCACCATCCATTTACCATTACCCAAGCCCATAAGGGGTTTGCTTTCTAGGGCCAGTGCTGGTTCTCAGTCTTTTAGCTCAGGTTCCTGAGATAGGAGAGCCTGAGGCATATGTTTCAACGCTAACACTTCACTGAAAAGTGCAACCCCAAGAAAGCAGAGGTGTGAGAGAAAGAGCAATGAGGCAGGAGAGACAGGAACCAAATGCAAGGGTTACTGAGCAGGCCAAGGCTTTGTAACAGCCCGGCTGGTCACTTGGTCTCATGTGTCTTCAGGGAGGTCATATGGATCACTGCATCTCACAACAGTATCTCCTATCCACCACTCCCCACTGGGCAAGGTCGGCCACCTACAGTTTAACTTCTCCATGTTATAAGTGCAGTGGTCCCTTCTGGCCAGTCCATACTGCAGGGAGAGCAGGTTGACCTTGAGTAGTGGCAGCAGAAGTACACTGACTTTGTGACTGTAGGAACAGCCCAAGCTATTGCTAGGCCGCTGCAGCCAGTAAGCAGGTGGAACAGGATATAAACTGAGTCTAGGACAAGCCCTAAACTCAAGCCTCCCATTTGGATTTAAATATGGTCATTTCGAGGCAGATACAAGACACAAAATCATGCAAAATCTTTTCGCACCTTTCTCAAATTCATGCCTATATATATACATATATATATCTTTAAAAAAAACAAGCCACACAACAGCTACGATACTGATATTTCCTTAATACATTAATTGAACCTGAGAAATTAACCACAGATTTTCAGATTTTCTGATTTTCTGTTCAACTAATAAAGTTAATGTAGACAAACAGAATTGCTTCAAATGATGAGTTCTATCCCATTGGGCACATTCTTATAGCTCACATTTGCTGTTCTGTCCTGTGAATTTTGCTTTAATTAGCCAGAAACATTGCATAAATTCTGCAGCTCTATTTGTACTTTTAACTATAGCCAAAGCTCTTTTCAGTTCTCTCTTCAGCTTCTAGGCATCCCTGACCATAAGACAGCAGCAAGTGTGTGCTGAGGGCAGGAGTTGGTGTATCTAAAACTATAATTTGGTAAAATACAAGATAAAGGGAGAGAGTGAAGGAAAACAGTTAGAGAGTCTCATTTGCACTTACCATGAACCAAACTGAATTTAAGGGACTTGGGATATTTAAATTGTAAAACATACAGTATCTAACTTCATTATAGATTCTGCTCTTAAAGTTGTTTAAAAATTCACATCATATTATATCTAAATTAGGAAAAGTCTCTTTAAAGGAACTACACTGAATCTTGTTCATGCTAAGTAGCATCTTTGGTGTGAATACTCACACATCATTTTATCTATTGTATACACTCAGATCTATCCAAAAATCTTTCATGACGATATCCCTGTATTTTACATATGTGAATTTAGGACTTAGTATCCAAAGTGAGCTTTGCTTTTTTATTAAGTGAAAAATATTATAAGGCAACATAGTTGATACAGACTAAAAACAAAAACAGCAACAAACACACATTGAACGGCACACAGGTAAGTTCACCATGCCTACATGGATCCTCCTGGTACAAAGTGTCCAAGGCCATCTGCTCTTGTATTGAGTAAACCAACATTCTTTTGGCATTTGAATACCAAGACAGGGCAAAGTTTAGAAAGTTATCTTCCATTTTCTTCTTCTGTTCTAATGAGAGTTGACATGTAACCAGCTGTCTTTACAATGCATGACTTGGACATGTCCATTTGATGCCCTGCTTTGCCAAAGGCCTGCGAAGGATGAATATGGACAGCCCTGAAGCAGAGAAAGCCAAAACAATGTTAATCCATAATATGACTATGGTGGGGGAGATCATCAATAACGATATCCTCCACTCCAACAGGAACCATTCAGACCACTTAGATACCCAAGCAAACAACTCATCAACACTTGGTGACCAGTCATAGAGTGCTCTGCCAGGGACATAAAAGGGTCCCTCACAAACATACTTTGTTTTAGGATATTAACTATTTTCCAATTTATTCATTTTCTGGAGTAAAACAAGAAAGGATATGGCCCACACAGGGCTCTACAAGAGCCACATATGAAAAAAAGACAGATATAAGTTTATTGTTTAATTTTTTAACTTCTTACATCTTAGGTTGATTTTTTTTAATTTTACCAAATAATAGTCAATTGTATAAACATAATTTGTTCAATAATCCATTGTTTCTCCAATGATTTAAAATGCCACTGTTATCACAAACCAACTTCCCATGTACATTTCACATGCCTTTGAAGCCCTTAAGAAAAAAGACTAAAGTTTCCCCCAAAAAGAAGCTGTTCTGCTCAAGACTGCAGCTTGGAAACCTGCCTGAACTGCCAGCCTGCCTGGCCTGGCCTACCCTGTGGAATTTGGTTCCTTCCTTCCTTCCTCCAATGTACCCTAGTAAGCATCTTCTCCATGTGGGCCATTTCCCCCGGGGCTGCTCTCACAGAAATCTCAAGCATCACAGAGCTCACCATGTAGTAAATCATAGACTAACAAACAGTAACTTTCCACAGTATAGTGTAACAGGGGAAAAATAGGATGATTGGATACTCAAAAGAGGGGCTCCTCATCCAGATTTAGAGGTGTAAGAAAGATTTCCATTAGGCGTGATGGTGTCTGAGCTTCCACATAATCAGAGGAGTTGGCCAGGAAGAACAGAAGAGGGAGAACATCTCAGGCAGTCAGAAGAGCAAGGACGTAGGTAAGAGAAAGCATTTTGAAGCAGAAGACTCAATGGAAAATGCTCAATGTGGCTAGAACACAGTGGCCAAGGCAAGGGGCCTACAACCTGTATTAAGAAGTCTATATTCTTTGCCGAGAGCAATGAGCTGCCTTAGAAATGGTTTTGAGCAAAAGAGAGTAAGGAAAGGCTGGGTGTGGTGGTCACACCTGTAATCCTAGCCCTCTGGGAGGCCGAGACAGGAGGATTGCTCAAACTGAGGAGTTTAACTCCAGCCTGAGCAAGAGCAAGACCCCAATCTCTACTGGCCAGAATTTATAGTGAGTACCTATAGTCCCAGCTACTTGAGAGGCTGAGGCAAGAGGATTACTTGAGCTCAGAAGTTTGAGGTTGCTGTAAGCTAAGCTGAGGCTATGGCACTCTAGGCTGGGCAAGAGAGTAAAACCTTGTCTCAAAAAAAAAGGGGGGGGAGGGAATGTGTGCAAGACATTAGATAGTCATCAAGTACCTGAGCATTCACCCACACTTCCCAGCATGGTGTGGCACTGCAGTGAGGCAGTGCCCTGTGAGTAGCTCTGGCCATTGGGCCTTAAATGGACATGACCTGTGACATTTCTGTGCCGAAACATTTAAAATGGGGCTTGACCCTCCACATTGGTTACCTGTGAAGCCATGAGCTGAGATGAGAGCTTCAATATACATAAGCAGCCTGGATCACTGAGACACTGCATGGAGGGCAGCTGCCCTGGACACTCACCCAACCCGCACTGGAATTTCCATAAGCCAGAAAGAAACCTAAGCCACTAAGATATCAAGTTTTATTTATTGCAACAGGATAACCTAGTGCTAACTGACTAATAAAGTTTG
This sequence comes from Otolemur garnettii, assembly GCF_000181295.1. Lineage (NCBI taxonomy): Eukaryota > Metazoa > Chordata > Mammalia > Primates > Galagidae > Otolemur > Otolemur garnettii. The sequence continues at coordinate 99,062 of NW_003852506.1, read as the reverse complement.
CAAACATGATCCAATGATTGGGATCCAGCTTTTTAAAGCTCCATAATGCCATTAAAAGTCCTTATCTTCTATAGCAAAGAACATAATTTCCTCCTTCAGGAAGAAAAGGACTTATATAAATTCATATCATTCCTATGCCTTCTCAGGAGGGTACAAACTACTGCACTGATGAGTGCTTTGCTCTACTGAATGGGTGTGAGGTCCTCCTGCCTAGACAACTGTGAATAATCTGTGATTTTCCTCTCTGTCTCCTTCTTCATGGTTCCACCTACCTTTATCATTGGTTTGCTCTTTATTCTCTCAACCCTGCACTTTCTCCTTTTTCTTCTATAGTGAAATGGCCCTGATTGATGAGCTAAAGGTGTCCATGGAGCTGCCGCAGCCACAAAGAAGGTCTTCACTTCCGGCCCCACTGCACCTGCATCGGGCCAGGACAAGCTCCCTACTGCCGCCCCAACAGGCAGAGAGACCCAAGTTCAAGTCCTGCCTAGTCTCTTACACTTTTTTGAACTTGGATAAGTTCCCTATGTTCTCTGCAACTTGGTTTCCTCTTCTGAAAAATGAAAATGATGATACTTAACTTGAGGGTCTTGTGGAGGAAATAACAAATGTAATGTTCTCGGCCCAATGTCTGGCATAGACAGGAATTTCCTAAAAGTGCAGGGGTTGGTTGGTTGGTTGGTTTTGCTTGCCCTTTCTTCTGAGAAAGAAACTTAACTCTTCTCAGATCTCAGGGGTTTAATTCCACATCTGTTAAGTCATTAAATCTGAAATGTCCAATTTTGAATTGAAAGTTTACTTTATTACATCGCAAACAAGAAGCAGTACAACTAATCAAAGCCCCTAAACTATCGACACAATTTTGCCATCTTCAGGATAACTTGTGTATGCCAGCAGTGAAGAAGCCTGGAGAGCAGGTGGTGATAAAACTGTAAAAGACATTTTCCAAGCTTGTTGAGAATTCAATATTTTTCCCTGCAAGAAGTGGTCTAAAGACTGGAAGAAGTGGCAGTCAGTTGATGCAAGGGCTGGTGAATACAGTGGATGACAGAGAGTTTCCAAGTCCAGCTTCTGTATTTGAGCAGTGTTATTTGTGTGACAGTGTTGTCTTGCAGGAGAACTGGAGTCTGTCCCTATTGACCAACCCTGGCTGCGTAATCACCAGCATCCTCATCATGTCATCCACTTGGTTGCAGTAGACATCCATGTAGCAGGGTGACCAGGTCCCACGGAACTGTAGTGAATAACACCAGCACTGGGCCACCAAACAGACACTATTAGCTTTTTTTGATGAATATTTGATTTTGGACTATGTTTCAGTTTTTTATCTTTGTCCATCCACTGTGCTGAATGCTTGCGATTGTCAAAAAGAATCCATTCATCATCACACATCACAATATAGTATAGAAATGGTTCATCTTTATGTCGTGGCAGCAAAGAAAGGCAAGCGTCCAGATGATTTCACCTCTGACATTCACTGAATTCATACAGAACCCATCTCTCCAGCTTCTTTATCTTGCCAATTTGTTTCAAATGGTCCAATATTGTTGGAATATTGTTGGAATGGTAATGTCAGAGCTTGCTGCTAATTTACTCACAGGTTGAGATAGATTCACTTCCACTACAGCTTTCAGCTCATCTTTATCCACCTTGGGGTCAGGTTGCCCACATGGTTCATTTTCAGGATTAAAATCATCAGAACAGAACTTCTCAAACCATGGACGTACTAGGTATTCATTAGCCACATCCTTTCCAAACACTTCACTGATATTTCAAGCTGTCTGCACTACAGTGGTTCATTCGTGATGAAACTCAAATTTGAAAATAACATGAAGTTTTGACTTATCTATGCTTTCACAAAAGTTGCTCTAAAAAAATAATTTGAAAGAGGCAACAGACAGAACAAACACCAGCATCATCACCAAATGTCATAAGAACTGTAATAGGAAGAAAATTAGGTTTTTCTGTAGGTTCCAAAGGGCAGCCCTAAGAAACAACAGATAGAAGTTGCAAGGAGGCAATTTTCAGCTACGTGGGAGGGAGACCTTTCAAATAATTAAAGCCAGTCAAAAACGGGACCAGTCTCATGAGGTAAATAAGCTTCCTGCCAATGTTGGATTCCTGAAAAGTCTGCCTTCTGCTTTCTTGGCTGCATGGAAATTTAGGGGCACTTGAGATTCTTCAGGCTTTAAGGTCAGGTTTCATAGAGTTTCCCACCTGGATAGAGAGGTTAGATTGGGTGTCCTCAAATGACTGCATATAGCCCATCCAAAAATCCTTTCTTCCTCTGACAATATTTTCTCCTATTACAAAAGCTAAGAATTTCCATGTTGGATTTTCAGGGGCACCCCTAATTCCAACATGAACATCGCCAATCCTCTTCCCAACTGGCAGGCCCCAGACACAGTGGCATTTGTGTGGTTCCGCCACACATACCCACCCCAAAGTCACATCCACACTCTTGCTAAAAGCTGTGCACTATAAATCTCATCTTTATAATGCAAAAATGGAATCATTGATTTGGTCATCATGATGCTTTGCTTTTACACATACTTAATCATTGTGGTTTCTCCGAGAATGGAAAGCTTTCCTTTTTATGGCAAATCTAAATAGTGCTCTAAACGAACACCAGCTGGGCAAACAGCGCAGAGAATTTCGACACAATGTGATATGAACAGCCACACCCACAACCTGGGCCAAGGAGCTTCTCAGGACAGCAGCCAAATGACAAATAGCCATGGAGCCACAGAGCGACCCCTTTGATCTAACCGTGGATGCTTTCATTTTTTAAAAGAACATCCCATACAGTTTTGCAGTTAGTCAAAACCCCCAAAAATGTAAATGCGCTATAGAATCAGAGTGTTTCCCTTCCAGGACTGTACAGAGCCCTAGCAACACCCACACAGGTGGGAGATACGAAGGTTATTGTAATGAAGTGGTGGCCAGGCGACAGGAGAAAGGCCTCCCTCGAGTCTTCATTTCTCCAGGAGGCTTTCTCTCTCTTCACCCAGGGCTTCATGCTGTGCTAGTCTTTGTATGGGGATAAGGCCTGATGTGTCTCTCTCTGCATCTTATCCAGAAGGAAGCCAAGGAAGTTTGCAGTCTTAAAAACAGGAAGCACAGAACTGGGTACCAAGAAAGCATAGTTTTAAGGAGAATTGCTAGCAACTATTGTTGGGCTGTGCCTACCCAGCATCACATACTTGTCTGAGGCAAAAGGAGACAAAATGAAAATAATGAATGGATGGATGAATGAATGGATGACTCCTGTAAGACTGCAGACTATTGAATAACCATATGAAAACCATCCCTTAAGGAATGTTCTAGCATGTGCATGGGTATAGGCAGAGGAACAAGGCCTATCTGGGAGCCTTTGCCACATGGAGAGGTTCCTTGGAACTGGACAAGTGCCTCTAGCTCAATGCATCAAGGCCTTCTGGTGTCTGACCCTGGGGACGGGGCGGGGGGGGGGGCACATGAACTCAGAACCCACATCCTAAGGGCAGGACTTCTTGGCTCCTTGCTCTGGTGAAGCCACATCTTTAATTTGCTATTTCCCATTAAATGGAGCTGATCTCTTTCGTATCCTCAGATATTGTGGTTGCCTGATTGAACAGTGACTTTACGTTCCAAATTGCCAGCTACAAACACTCTTATTCATTTGCCTTCTGTCTTTGTAGAACCCAGGCTGTGTTCAGAGTAAGCTGGAAGGGCGCATTGCTGACCTGGTTTTGCCCACATTAGTAAAGTCAGGGCTGGATGGGTACTCCAAACATTAAAAAAAGAAAGTAAGTAAATCAAGTTGGGGCTACCTGGTCCAAGTCTCAATCAATGTTAAATCTTGGCCAGAAGCCTTGAAATACAGGATGTGTTTCATAGATAGCAGAATTATTAAAGTCTACCAGGAACTGGAAACTACACGGCATGTGGTTCAGTCTCCTGGGAGTTCACATGGGCATTAGGCACCTCCACGTCTAAGAGTTATATTTAGCAAGCTCCTCATGTCAGCAATGGGGGGACCCAGCACCCTGGTGGGGCAACAAGGAGCACCCCTTCTTCCTCCATGGCAAACAGGAAAGGATCTGGGGGATACAAGGCTCTGGAGATGAGGTAGAGGCAAGTAGAGGCTGTGTTCTTGGTGCAGAAAAGCACAGGCAGGAGAGCAGGTGTCTGCCTTGGAGCAGGGCTGGTGACCATCCGGTGGCTACTGATCTGGAAGGCAGCTTAGAACCCAGCTCTCCCAAAGCCTCTTCCCCACTTCCCTTCATGCTTGCCCCTCTCTCCTGAGTGACTCCCCCAGGTGGCCACATTCAGTCAATTTGCCAACTTCGGTGGCCCCTCCCTGGCAAACAGCTTCAGACAGCAGCCCCTAGCAGTCCACATGGGGGCTCTGCCCTCCCTCTGCTGTGTGTCCTACTCTCCTCTCTGCACAGACTGCATGGGGATGTCATTTTTCTTTCTTCAGGGACCCTGCATTGGTCTCTCCTTTTGAACTGCTCTAAGTCCTTTTTATATAGGTACTTCTTGGGGATTTTTGCAGAGATGTGCTTCCCTGTGTATTAACAAAAGCCCACAGCACACTCTGTTAAAACCCAGAGAACTCTCTGCATCTCTGTCCTCCAGGCTGTGCTCCTCAAGTTACCAGAGAGGACTCACTGGGAAGAGCCATTTCTCAATTGGGTTCCCAGTTGGAAACAGTTCCCATCACATGGAACCATGGATACAGGTTTAAGAAGACAGTAACTATAGATGAGATGGAAGCAGGAGGGAGGATTCCTCAATCAAGAGGTCCCCAACTTTGAACTTGGGTGATTGGGTGGATGTCAAATGAAGGGAGGAAGACAAGACAGATGGGTGCGAGTGGATACCACCTGCAAACTCCCCACAGAGTACTCCAAAATATCCAGAATGTTCTTTGTCTTCACACTTCATCTTATATGTAGGCCGTGATGTGCTGGCAAATACTTAACACCAGCTCTCCAAAAGTTAACTGCAGATGCCCATGTGTGTATGTGCATTCCTTTTTAAATTCATTGTAAATTTTCTTAAGTTTTCCCCAGCTTTATTAAGGTATAATTGACACCGGAAAATTGTATATATTTACAGTGAACAATGTGATGTTGTGAAATATATCTATACACATTGTGAAATGATTTAAATCAAGCTAATTAACATATCCATCACACTTATCTTACTCTTTTATCAATTTCCAAGTATACAGCACTGGTATGGTTCGAATGCTTGTCCCCCCACCCAAAGTTTATATGATGAAATCGAATTCTCAATGAAATAGTGCTAAGAGGTGGGACCTTCAGGAGATGATCAGGTCATAAGAGCAGAACACTTGTAAATGGGATCAATTCCCTTAGAAAAAGCCTGAGGAAGCTTGTTTCCCCTTCCTCCGTGGGAAGGCACAGTTAGAAGGGAGAGAGTGAGCTCTCATCAGACCCTGAATCTGCTGGCACCTTGATCTTGGACTTCCTCAGCCTCCAGAACTATAAGCAATAAATCTCCATTATTCATAAGCCACCCAATTTATGGTATTTTGTTATGATAACCCACAAACACCAAGACAAATACATTATTACTAACTATACTCCGTGCTGTATATTATAAGTTTTTTGACATAAAGGGTATATAGTACATACTTTAGAGGTAATAATAAAATATACAATATACTTTATTGTAAATAGTATGTTAGTCAATCCTGACAGAATGTTTTTGTTGATTTTTGCCAAACCACAATAATCGGAACCAACCTATAATTGCAGTTGATGAACCAGTGTAGTTCCAATATGAGTATTGGTTGATATTTTTAACTTTTTAACAGGAAGAAAGCAAAATGACAAAGACATGGTAGAAGACAACATTTTCATCATTCGTGAGGACAGCATTTTTGTTGTGTCAGATAGCAGTTTTCAAATACCAAAAGACTATCTTGGTGCTATTCATAATAAAACAGCTACCAACGTGTATCTCATCGACAAACAAACAGGCTCTGATTTGTAGCATTTGACTATTTCTTTAGTATAAATATTCCCATTGTGGCCAGCTTCAAGGTGATGTCACTGCACACAGACTCGGAAAGCTGTGTCCAGCAATACACCAGGATGTGGTATTTTAATAATACAGAGGCAAGAGATATACATAACCTCAAAAGCACAGGCAATAGTAAAAGGCAGTAAAATAATTAAGAAATGATGAGTTTGGAATATTTATTACCATCGAATTTAATACAATTTATTTAACTGTCAGTTGACATAATTTCATTTTTAATAATGGCTGTGTTTAACAACTGGCTTGGAAATTCCTGAAAACTCAACTGTTGGCTCTCACAATCCAGTTCAGCCCAGCCCCAGCACACCATTCTGTGAATGCCCAAACACCTTATAAAAATGCTTTATAAAAAATGGTATCGTGGTAGACATAATTCTCTGGGAGTGGTTCTATCTCTCAGTTATGTCGCCCTGATCTTTCAGCACTTGGCACTGTCCTCACCCCTTCTTTGCCCTCAGCTCTGTCACAGGGTGTGGCAGCTGACAGCTTCCATGCTGATGTTGCCCTGAGAAGTGCACAGTGGGACAAAACCAACCCCACTCTTCTGCAGGCAGCAACAGTATGGGCATAGCCAGGCTTCTACAGTGGCAGCAGAGGCTTCCTACAGCTTCCTGATTTCTGAGAAGGACCCCTCACCCCTTCCCTAGATTTTATCCCCTGACAAACCATTGCAATATTGGTTTTCTAGGCACCCGATTTCCTGAATTAAACCCTTCCTGCTGGAACGATGTAGGATGGTTTCTTATTTTCAGATGCAAGGACTGGAATTTAACTATGTTAACGCATGTAGCTAGTCCCATCATTTTCACTGTAGTATAATATTTAACTGTGTTAACGCGTGTAGCTAGTCCCATCATTTTCACTGTAGTATAATATTTAA
>NW_003852506.1:74958-92105 GCF_000181295.1 Otolemur garnettii | reverse complement strand
TCCCATCATTTTCACTGTAGTATAATATTTAAGTATGTTAACACGTGTAGCTAGTCCCATCATTTTCACTGTAGTATAATATTTAACTGTGTTAATGCGTATAGCTAGTCCCATCATTTTCACTGTAGTATAATATTTTATTTTGTGACCATATTGTACAGGATTCTCCGCTATTTCTCTCCATTTTGCACCCTGCCTGCTCAATCTCTGACTCTATGCAGACAGCCCATGTTCCAGATTAGATGACAATGGGCCATCAGTCTTCAATCCCATCATCTCCCCCTACTTTTCCTGTAGAAGATACCATGGATCCTGTGCTCCTGTCTGTCAACCTTGGCCTAGTATGCTATCACATGCCATCATGAATTGGAGAAGACCAGTCCCTAGGAGTCAGTTCGGGCTCACAGCTTCAGTGTGGGGGGAAAAAATCATATAAGATTGTTGTTCATCTGCTCACAGTCAGTTATTGCTATGTCTAAGTTTATAACTTCATGACTTCGTTGAGACAGTTCCTATCTGCTCACTAGCTGATCAAGCTCAGCCAGGACTTTTCCAGACAATAATCCTTGACCCACATCATTATGTTGAGATACTTGGAGAGAAGTTACTGTTTGCTAGGACAAAAAGAAATCCTCCTTCGAGGCAGTGAAGGAGGATCCCACACCTCACCCATGAAACAGCACCTGGTTAACTTAATAGCTGGACAGTAGGGACATATTCCAGGCCCTTCACAGATCCCGGATTGAGTCCATGTCTTTCTATCCTGGAGACCCCCAGAGTCTAGCATGGGTCCTGATTCATGTATGTTTGGAATTTATTCAAGTTCAGTTGACTAAACCAAAGGCAGGAAGCTTTCCTACTACTGAGTACCATTTGGTCCGGTTTCTTAACTCTAGCACTATGGACATCTGGAGCCAAATATAATAATGCACTGTTCTAAGGGGTGCTGTTCTGTAGATTTTAGAATGTTTAATGGCATCCCTGGCCTCTACACAGTAGATATCAGTAATACACACTCTGATGGCCAAAAGTGTCTCCAGACATGACCAAATATTCCCTGGGGAGGCAACATCACTCCCTACCCCCACCACTGAAAACCACGTATTTAGCCTCTCCAAGAGTGGGGGACAGTGGGAAGGAGAGAGAAAGAGGCTATAACAACATTACAATCTGGTGTCATTTGAGATTGTGATGTACTGGAGGGGTGTATAAAATATTGTATTCACTTGCCACGGATGATCTGTAAGTAATAATGTAGCACAGTGAACAGCAAACACAGCCGTGTGAGCACCTGTGGGTGCCAGGCAGGGGCATCAGCTCCATCGTCTCATCCACCTGCCCAGCCATTCTGAGAAGTGGGCATTTTTACTGTGTAAGAACCGGAGACATGAGAACTTACATGGCTCACCCAAGTGGAGTAGCTTGGACTCCAACCCAGAGCCCTTAGTCTTCAGTACTCTTGCTCTTAATTATTAATTTAACTTAACACTCTGATCTCATGAAGGGGAAGGTTACTCAGAAAGAGGGAGGGTTAGAAGTTATAAAGTGGGAAATCAAAGTTTCCCCAAAGGAGGAAAAAATCAAACTTACTTAGCAATACCACTCTTACGGCTTAAAAATACATATTTTAGATGTATTAAGTCCACAAATAGTGCCAGAATTTGTAAAAGCATGTACTTCAATTCTCTACATAAAATTTTAAAATACAAACCCTCATGAGTTGCTCTTTCCTGAATCCAGAAAAATGCAAACCATCTCGTCCAGAAAGGAGGAAAGTGCCAAAACCTGTTTGAAACAAAGCAGGCGCTATGCTGAACTTTGATGGAGTACCTTCTCCATCTGGTGGTGGCTTAAAGAGCTGTCCCTAAAGCACTCTTGAATCCACTCAGCACTTTGCAAAGGACCTACCTCATTCCCGGCAGTGAGACACATACACTCGGAATTGATTACTAGTTGATACCAGGTTTGGGTAATTTGGAGGGCAGGTAAATTACTAGCTGCAGTGATTTTCAACTGTTGTGCCATGGCAAGCTGGTGTGCCTTGAGAGGATCTCAGGTGTGCCATGAAAATTGTTAAAGATCGTTAATTAAATTATTTTCAAAAGAAGTTCAAAGCACAGTAAGTGTGTTCTTTTGTTCACTCTTTTTATCAACATAATTTAAGTATACTGCAGAAGTTTCACTATAGATTCGAGAGTACTATTCGAAAAAGGTTGAAAAACATGGGCCTATGGAATTACAAAGTGAAGTAACCCCTAAGGAAAGCACTATTTGGGCTTTATTTCAAATTTTCCCAGGGCCAGGGATGGTGCCTCACACCTGTAATCCCACGGCTCTGGGACACCATGGCAGAGGATCACTTAAGCTCAGGAGTTGAGAGCACCCTGAGCAAGGGTGAGACCCTATCTCCACTAAAAATAGACAAACTAGCCAGAGATCGTGGTGGGTACCCGAAGTCCCAACTACGTGGGAGGCTGAGCCAGGAGGATCACTGGAACCCAAGAGTTTGAGGTTGCTGTGAGATAGGCTCACACCATGATACTCTACTCAGGGCAACAAAGTGAGAATTATATTATATACGTGTATGTTAATCAAAGATTTTAAAATGGGTAAATCAGTTTTTCTCAGAAATCTTGAGAAACGTAAAACCTGGAAAAATAAATCCTGGCTTCTTAGGTAAAATATTTAATGTAGAATCAATGCCTAATACTAAGGTATATTTAGATAACTCATATGGATTAAAATATCTTTTCCCAATAATTTGATATTTTTCCAATATAATTGTTTCATGCCTTCGCTCCCCCAATCTTTAAACTATTTACTTCCTCTTCACAGTAATATCACAAAATTTACAACACATTATTTCAATCTACATTTCATTAATTTGACAAATACTTATTAAGCACCTACTATGTGCTAGACATTGGGATATAGAGCCATGAATAAGATGAATCTGGCTCGGTGCCTGTGGCTCAAGTGGCTAAGGTGCCAGCCACATACTTCTAAGGTGGCGGGTTCGAATCCAACCCAGGCTGCCAAAACAATGATGGCTGCAACCCAAAAAAATATATATATATATCCAGAAAAAAATAGCCAGGCATTATGGCGGGCGGGTGCCTGTGCTCCCAGCTACTTGGGAGGCTGAGGCAGGAGACTCACTTGAGCCCAGGAGTTGGAGGTTGCTGTGAGCTGTGATGCCATAGCACTCTACCCAGGGGGAGAGCTTGAGGCTCTGTCTCAAAAAAAACAATAAAAGACGAATCCTTGTCCTCATGGGGCTGACACTCTAACTGGGGAGACAGAAGTTGGCAAGTAAACATGTCTCAGGTTCTACATAAAGTGCTAAATATCTTCTCATTTAATTTCCCCAACTCCATGTGGTGAGTCTTATTATTCCCATTTTACATCTGAGGAAACCCAGGCTCAGAGAGCTTAACTGATTTGCCCAAGAACTGAGATGAGTAAGTGGCAGAGCCAGAATTCAGAATCACATATATCTCCTCCAAAGCCAACACCAGCACCATCCGACTACAAGTTCTCAGCAGCAACTCAGCTGGTATATACTGAGGCTGACTGTGCAGGCGCCACAATACTCGGCTCTGGGCAACTCAGAGGTCAGCCGGCCCTGCCTGCAGAATCTACCTTCTGGAATTAGAGCAGGAGGTCTCTGCACACGAGCACACCCATCCACTCACCAGCATTCATCAAAAGTAACAAATTCTCCCAAATTCAACTCCAACATTCTGAAAAACAGTATTAAAAATTACAATTACACTCACTGAACTTGGCGCCTATAGCTCAGTGAGTAGTTTGCCAGCCACAAAACACCGAGGCTGGCGGGTTCAAGCCCAGCCCACGCCTGCTAAACAGCAATGACAACTGCAACCAAAAAATAACTGGGTGTCGTGGCAGGCACCTGTAGTTCTAGCTACTTGGGAGGCTGAGGCAAGAGAATCTCCTAAGCCCAAGAGTTTGAGGTTGCTGGGAGCTGTGATGCCATGGTACTCTACTGAGGGCAACATAGGAGATTCTGTCTCAAAAAAAAACACTACAAAATAAAAAATTATAGTAGGAGTGAAATTCAACAAAAGGATTAACATCAAGAGATTAACATCAAGATTAACCCTGTGATCTGATCCTGTGATTTCCCTAAAAAGGGAAGAAAATTTAGGTTTGGGGCCATTTGGATTCAGTGGGACTTGCCCCTGCTCCATTTTAATGTAGAGTTACTGGAATTTTCAGGAGGCTACCAGTTACTGGAATTTTCAGGAGGCCTTGCTTCTGTCCTGAGTGTATTTTGAAAGGCTCAGTGACACACAGCCCTGAATGAAGAATGAAAATTTCCAAAAACGCTCCACTTGAACAAAGGTAAAGTCAGTGCTTCGACATAGAACATGCTTCCTGGGCAGGCTCCCTAGTTCACGACCGCATCTCACCCAAACTGGAGTTGACAGTCAATGCGACAGGCTGACTATGCCCATCACCAATCAGGCCAACTGCTCCCTGCAATTTCTGGCAAACTTATGTTTCCACTTCTTGTCTGAAACACACTGTTTGCTTGGCAAGAGCTGGGAGATGTGAGAACCTCCTACAGCAAATGTTGATATAAAGAAAATGTCCTGAGTGACCAGGGATATTTGTCCAGGTATTATTCCTACCACCTGCTTAGAGTTTACCAAGTAGGCGGGTAGGGTAGCTATCTTGTGTGCGTTCAGCTTGAGTTGCCCAGATACCACTGCTTGAGCTAAACAGGAAACATAAATCTAATTGTTCCTCTCTTCACTTAAACCATAAGGATTCCAAGTTAGATCATATTGCTGAATCACATGAGTGAAACGTGTGCATTTGAACTCTGTGTGGCCTGCCAGAGCTGCCCTCTGAAACTCAAGGCAGGAAGCTTTATGATCAGAAAGATATTAGGGTCTCCTCAAAGACAGCCGAGTTCAAAAATCCCTCCCTAAGCAAGCATCTGCCAGGGTCTATCGCTCTTCATTGCTGGTGATTGATATTAAGGAGCAGATCTGGAGTCCGACTCCCTTCCCGCAGCTGAATTGCTGTGTGTATTAACAGCACCCTCATCTGTGGGCACGGTCATCAGTGCCCCTTCACTCAAGAACACAATTGGCCTCCACAGATTAGAAAAAAGAGGAAATTTGGAAAAATAAGCCTAGAAGAGGACATGATTATAAATTTTACAATAGAAGTAAATTTTAAACTTGCCACTACTCTAGAATGTTTAGAAAATCTTAAGATTACCAAACATTATGGAAACTTATACGGTCTCTTTTTTTTTTTTTTTTTTTTGCAGTTTTGGCAGGGGCAGGGCTTGAACCTGCCACCCCAGCTATATGGGGTCAGTGCCCTACTCCTTGAGCCACAAGTGCCATCCACTTTTAAGGCCTCTATTCGTGGAATTTTTTCCTTTTCGACTTTACAGTAGAACCTCTGTAAGTCGACCACCCAAGGGACTGTAACAAACTGCTCAACATACAGAGGTGGTCAACATAAGGGACCAGGCCCACTGTACTGACACACACATGTGGTGCACATCCAGTCTATGAAAACCAGGCCAACTTAATGAGGTGGTCAGCACAGGGAGGTGGTCAGCTATGAAGGTTCTGCAGTATTTTCATTTTATAGCACTAAATTATAGTTAATGAATCATCTGCATAATCACGTATTTAATGTCAGCCTCCCTGGTTATTCTGTAACCCCTCGCCCTAAAGGGAGGAACCAGAACTAATTTGTTTATATTCCTGATGCCCAGATGCTGATACACACTAGGGGCTCAAAAAAATAAAACACACACATATAATTGATGCTATCTCTGCAATAGGACTATGATTTCACTATCTGAATGTGTCACCTAGCTGAAAAGCATTCTGCTTCATTCCTTTTTTTTTTTTTTTTTGTAGTTTTTGGCCAGGGCTGGGCTTGTACCCACCACCTCTGGCATATGGGGCCGGTGCCACCCCTGCTTCATTCCTTGTTTCTGTCATACTACAGTTATGCAAGATGTTACCTGGAGAAGGGGACATGGAAGCTCCGTGTCTATATTTTCTTTTTTTTTTTCATCTTCCTATGAATCTATGATTATTTCAAAACAAAGCAATTTTTAAAAAAGGAAAAGGACTTTGCTTCCTCCACCAACTGCCTGGATTTCACCTAGTCAGCAGGGACTTCACATTTCAAACCTCCACACCCACAACATAGTTGGCTTCCTGATTTCCCCAATGTTTTCGAGGAGCTTGACTTTCAACAATCTAATCACAGCTTGAATTATTTCCCACCAACCCCTGACGAAACAGATCACTTTGTACAACACCTAGTCTTCTGAGACAGCCCCCAGAACGGTGAGGGCCAGCACGGTGCCAATTTCATACAATGGAGCCTTTGCTGTCTTCACGCAAAGACCACCAAAAAGCTGTCACGTGGTGGCAATTTTCAAGAATTAGCTGGAATACCAAGAATCAAGGAGAAATGTTATGTTTTGTCAGGCCAATAAATCCCTCAAGATTTCTGGTTGGCAATAAAATTCAGAGCACATGCATCCAGGCTCCAGGGCAGTGAACCACACCCTGAAGTGGTACTTAGCCACGGCCACGGCTGGCTCGTATTACACAAAGAATCTGGCCACCGTCAAGAACCTTGGAAAACTGCAAAGGGCATTAAAAGCAACAGAAAAGCTTCCCATGTCATGATCTTTTGGTAACTTCTCACTCCTCTGAGCTCCCCCCAAAAGCCACTGCTGGCCAATGTTTGACACTATTGGCTTGAATCGCACAATCAGATTCTAACTTTTAAACAAACCACAGAACAGATATTAACTTCCCTGTGAGCCTGGGAACACGGTCAGCACCTCTGGATGTAAAGAGAGGTATCTGAGGGCAGAGCCGAGTCGGGACTGCAGAGTGTAATGAGAAAGTGAGATTACCAGCTGCCCACACAGGCCCGGGCTAAGTCTACTCTCTGTGCCTCTCTGATGCTCTTCCCCAGGACAAAATTTAAACAAAACCAAACAACAGGCCTTCAATATCACGTCAGCCTTTGTGTGTCAGAAGACAGGCTGTGCAGGTTTCTAACACCTTCACCTTCACAAACTTAAAGCATGACCTTCAGTTGACTCATGTAGAGGTGACGCCAAAGCAGCTCTGGGGAAAACAGCCATGATGGCTCTCTTCAAACAAGAAGGCTAGGAAAGAGAAAAGAAATGAAAGCCGGTTTTCCTTGCCTCCTAGCAGGAAAGAGGGCTGAAAGGAAGAGAAAGATATGATCTTTAGTATTAGCTTTTTTTAACATGGTAACATGAGCGAGACCTCTCCTCTCACTGCCAGGCAGTGAGTCCAGAGTGTGACAAACTGTCTTCTCATGGTTTTTTGCAGAAAAACAATGTCTATTTACATAGCATTTTCAAATCAATAAAATACTTTCACATACAGAAACTCACATAGCAACCCTGAACTACTATGCCCAGTTTACGGATGAGAAACTGAGTCTCGGAGAGTGGAGGAGCTAGCAGTACGGGGCAGGACCAGGAGAACAGCAGGAGAAAGATGAAAGAAGCAGGTGAGTCCTGCCACAGCTATTCTTTGGGAAAGGAGAGAGAAAGTGTAGCTCCCAGATGGATGTGTGGGGCCATCTCTCTCTTTGTCCTGGAGCTAGGACTACAGAAATAGGACTTCAGATAGTTATGTTTATTCTTATTCTGACAATTCAGAGAGAATGGTTCCTAAGCTGGTAAGTTCTTATTTCAAAGGTAATTCAGAGAACATTGTCTCCAAAAAATATATCCACCCAGAAATGTGAAATGGGAGCATTGTAAACAAAAGGCCCCAGCTGTTTCTTGAATGGGACATCAGCTTAAGTCAAGTATCAAAGGGCTTTAAAGTGAGCAGCTCACCTTGAATTGACCCTGGAATATGACCTGAGCCCCAGAGAATCTCGAAGGCCATGTCCTGGGAGGGGGCAGGAGGACGAGTCTGGCCAGAATCCTGACTTCAGCCTTTTGCAAAGGACCCCAGCGCTAGGTGTTATCCTCCACCCTGGCCCTCCCTGATCGCATCATTGGCATTTTATCATTGGGGATAAAAGTATTCGGCCTCACCACCTCCCAGAGCCACTGTGCAAAGCCAGTTCTGGCCTGCACTGCACGCTTTGAGTACAAAAAAGTAAAGCTCAGTTCCATGACCTGGGATGAGTTTGCTGTCCAGCTCCTTTTGTTTATCTTTAATGAGGGTTTCTTTGGGTTTTTCTGGACGTGCAATCTGTCTCCATACTAGCGTTTCTGAGGATTTGGGAGTCCACTGTCCTGAATCCTTTCCAATGTGCTGAGTCCCCTACTGGGGTGGCCTGACCTCATTTCTACTTTGTTAGACACTTTGAGGCACACACCCAGGCAGATGCCAGGGAGAGCAAAGAGTGCACCCCAAGTGCTTATAGCCAAAACCCTCATCAGGCTGGGTAGCAGGGACGGGAACGGCCAGTAAAGGAGTCCTCACATCACACGCGCTGCTTCGCCATTTGGAAGTGTGCAGTCCAGGAGCATTAAGGTTGTGCAGCCACCGCCACCCACCTGCAGAGCTCCTCTCCACTTGCATAGCTCCCTGGCCCCTGGAAAACACCATTCTACTCTCCATCTCTGACACTGCCTCCTCTGGGGACCTCAGGCAAGTGAAATCACGCAGCATTTGTCTTTTTGTGGCTGGTTCATTTCACTTAGCCTAATGCCCAGGCTAAGGTTCATCTGTGCCCAGCGTGTGGCGGGACTCGCTTCCTTCTGAAGACTGAATGCTACGCCTTCTGCTGCACGGATCACCAGATCACGTCCACCTGCCCGTCCATCCCTGGACACCTGGGCCTTTCCACCTCTTGGCTACTGTGAAGAAGCTGAAGGCACAGTGTCTGTGGAGTTTGCGGCCCTTTCTCAAAGCTGCTCGAACTGAACTCAATAATGGAAGCAAAGGGAGCATCTGAGAAGGCCAGACAGGGGCTTCATAATGCAGAGTCACTGCCCAGGCCGGGGCGAGTCCGTCTCAGAGCCTCACAGCCCCCAGGGTGTTCAGTGCCTCTCAGACACACACGCAGCACCATACGCCATGGCAGTGCCTAAGCATCTCACTACATACATCCCAACTCTCATATGCCCCAGTTCCCACATACACCCCATATACCTCCACTTTCATGCAACCCAACTCCCATACACAACGCAACTCTCAAACACACCCCAACTCCCACACACCCAACTCATACACACCTCAGAGGTACCATCCTCTCCAGGGGTTCCCAGGAGAGTGGACCTCTGCAGCCCCCTCCACTCTGGGGCATCACTCCTGGTTTCTACCTCTCCATTCCCCTGCCTCATCCCCCCAGTGAACCTTATACTTTTGAAAACAAAATGCCCCCTGACTGCAGAATGACAAGGGAAGCTCCAGGCCTCCTGACCTCAAAGCCCTCTCTCCACTTGGACATCAGAAGTAGATAAAAGCATCACAACAAATTATTCTTTGCTTATTCTCTAATTCTAGCTTCTTTGACCCCAATTTTATTACACTGTATTCATTTTCCAAAGGGAGAAACCAATTAGAAAAACACACACACACACACACACACACATAAACACATATATATATAGTTTGGTTGGTTGGTTTTTTTCCTGCAGTTTTTGGCTCAGGCTGGGTTTGAACCCGCCACCTCTGGCATATGGGACTGGCGCCCTACCCTTTGAGCCACAGGCGCCACCCCAGAAAAACATATTTTAAACATTCTGATAAGATTTTCCATCAAAGAAGGTCTTGGAGCACAGACAATACAGAGAGAACAGAGAGAAAAATGAAGGACAGGAAATGTGTCTGGACGACACCCTGCCTATTGGAGGGAGGCAGACGGGGCAAACCTCAGATGCAGCAGTGTCCCCAGTGAAGACTGCAGGTTTATCACTGGTGTCCAATAAACAAATGTTGAAGTAATGAATGAATGAATGCGTGCGGTGAAGAGAGGATGAAGAGAGACCAGGGTCCTCCTGTGAGAGCCCATTTTCACCTTGAATTTACCAAGAGTAAAAGTGAGCTTCAGAGAGCGGGGTTCTGTGCAGATGCTGGTTAATCTGGACTCTCTTGACATGGGTGCCTACAGGGACAGTAGCAGCAAGTGGCCGCAGATTTCCTGCTTCTATGCTCCATTCCTCCTCGGAAGTGAACTCACCTTCCCATCACACCAGTAAATAAACCTCCCTTCAACTTCAGGCAGGTCAAGCATCAGACAAAGTGCAGAGAAGGCTGCTTTCCCGCCTGCCTTTTCAGGAAGACTGGAGAAGAAAAGTCCTTCTGCCAACAACATACACATATCTCCCGGCTCTGCCGCACCTATGAATGGTTACGGCCACGGATCCCTACAAGGTGCACAAAAGAAAATGCACAGCCATCAGAGACCAGGCTGCTTCTCACTGGGCTCCAAGGAAGGAAACCAAATGACCAGCCAAGTGTCTAATGAAGAAACCAATCAGAAACAACGGAATGGACACCTTTTCCACCATCTCCGTCACTTTTCTGCAAAAAGCAAGTGGTTTTTGTCATTTGAACCAGTGTAATCAGTCATGTCACAGATGACTGGACCCAGTCATGACCCAGTCATGTCACAGCTCTGGACCCAGCAGGCTTCAAATTGAGATGGGCAGACTGGAAATCATTCTGCCATGAAACAGGAGGACAGGATACCCAGGAGGGCCATGAGGCTGTCAGGTTACCTCTTGTGGGAAGGGTTGCTTTCCACTTATTTTTTTTAAGTAGGAAAACTGCAGGAATAATCACACGTAGTAAATATACTACTCCCCACTTCAAGCAGCTTCTTCACAGCAACCAAGACCCAGGAAAGTCTGTCATTACAGTCCATAAAGAAAAGAAAGTCCTATCAACATTGAGGTTTCTGTGGTGAGCCACCATGAGGTCTCCCTAGAGCTTGCTGGTACTATCTCACTGGGCTGCTTTATCCCAACATGGCTGTGGTTTGGTCTTCAAACAAGCTGTAAGATAAGCAAATATGCTTCCTTCCAGGTTACGTTTGACTGCCCTCAGTATCAAGTGTGTGCTGTGAATGCCAGCAGGCTAGGAGAAAGCCACAATTCACCCACACTTGACCACAGAACCCTCATCTAGAAAAAACCAGAATTGGGGCAGAGTTTCCCATCCAAACAGCAAAATCGAATTTAATTAAAAGGTGATACAGCCAGCCTTTCAACCGCTGATCTTTTTGAAGTGGGAAATGAGAGAATTGGGGAAATCAGACGGGCAATTCAAGCCACTATAAAACCCTGGCCAAATGTCACAAATGATGTCTTAGCAATCCCCAAAACAAAAATTATAAAGTGTATTGATAGACGAGCCCTGCACTGTCCAACACACTGGCTACTAGTCACATTTAGTTCTTTTAGTTTAAATTTTAATTCAATCTTTATTTTGAATTTCTAAGACCCAGGAAAGTCTGTCATTACAGTTCATTAAAAAAAAAAAAAAAGAAAAGAGAGTTATATCAACAGTGATATTTTAATTTAAACTTAATTTAAATAAAGTTATTTTAATTTAAACGTTCATTTAAATAAAAGTTAAAAGTTCAGCTCTTTAGTCATGCTGACCACACATTTCAAGTGTATTCAAAAGCTGCATGTGGTTAGTGGCTACCATATTGGACAACACAGATATAGAATATATCGGTCATCAGGGAAAGTTCTATCTCCCAACACAGGACCAAATACTAAGGAAGGGAGATATAAAGGAAGTAAAAAGGAAAATAGAACAGTCTTTAAAGAAAACAAAAGCTCAGAAATGCAAGTATCCTTTGTGTACCTCTCTAGGGACTTCCTGAAGACTTATTCCAACCCCATAAACACTCAGTTGGCTCTTTTGAAACTTGAGGACTAGATAACCAACAATGTTCCATGGAAATGTAGTACATGTGCCACATATAATTATTGTTGTAATTATCATAGCTTTTTAAATAAACTAAGAGCAACTCTTTCAACAAAAGGTTGGTTTTGGCCTTATGTTCATTTTGTGACCTTGCTCTTCTTGGTGAGATCATTTTAGATTTTCCCGGAAGGGAGAGGGCAATCATTCTACTCTAACCACTTCAGGCCCTTTTAGGATATATTTATTTATTGGCTTTCTTCTCTCAATAAATGTTTATCATACATTAAATGATTTTTCTGTAATTTTAGGAATTGCCTTAGCACAAGCCTCTGCCCCAGGATGACCCCAACTTTGGGTGCTAGAGATGAAACAGCAGAGATGGTCTTAGTCAAGGCTCTTTGGATAACAAGTAACGAAAACCAATCTGGGTACCTTACATAGAAAGGGACATTCACGAAAAGGATGCTGGGTCCCTCAGGGAGCCTGAGGACCAGGAGACTCCATGAGGGACTGAAGGACTTGGACATCTACCGGCTCCCTCTGCCTCTTTGCTGTTCATTTCCAACACCTAATTCATCACTCTCTTAGGAAATTTGTTCTTCACCTCACCTCATAGGGTAGAAGAAGGCCACTCTACAGCTCTGAGGACATATGTGGTCCCACCATGATGGCGGCTGGATTTTCACATGCCCCTTGGTACTCAGAATTTCTGACACCCAGTTCCAAGGACCCAGGAAGCTGATGGGTTCAGCTAATCTCCTCACAGTCCAAACAACTATGACGGAGGATGGAACCACCTTAGTGCAAACATGTCCACACAGCCACTGAAGTCCAGAGTGTAGGGAGAGAATCACCCCCCTGTGAGCAGTGATAGCAGTTAAAGGTCTAAGGAGGAAAAAATGCAAGTTTAAGAAATGGAAGGGCTTGGCCAGGCAAGGTGGCTCGTGCCTGTAATCCCAACAGTTTGGGAGGCTGAGGCAGGAGGATCACTTAAGCCCAGGAGCTGGAGGCTGCAGTGAGCTACAATGACATCACTCTAGCTTGTGTGACAGGGCAAAACTTTATCTCAAGGAAAAAAAAAGAGAGAGAGAGAGAGAAGAGGGGGAAAAAAGAAATGGAAGGACCATCTAACAAATAAATCCTAATATCCCAAAAGATTGATTATAAGTCAGGGCATCCACAAACTCTGGAAACACACAGAACATTATTTTCCTTTCTAGCAGATTGAAGATGTCCTTGATGACAAGTATATTATCAGCAATATCCATCCACTTGTGTTTCCAGACTTCCCAGGTACCCTTGACATTATCTGATACTCATTGCCCACAGGCAGCAAATTTTAGGAAACTGACGCTCATTGCCCACAGACAGCAAATTTTTTTGTTTTGCTTTTTGTTTGTTTGTTTGAGACAGAGTCTCACTCAGTTGCCCTTGGTAGAGTGCCATGGCATCATCACAGCTCCCAGCAACCTCAAACTCTTGGGTGTAAGTAATCCACCTGCCTCAGCCTCCTGAGTAGCTGAGACTACAAGCACCTGTCATCACGCCCTCCCAATTTTTCTATTTTTAGTTGAGATGGGCTCTTTCTCTTGCTCAGGCTGATCTTGAACTCCTCACCTCAAGTGAATCACCCACCTCAACCTCCCAGAATGCTAGGACTACAAGTGCAAGCCACCATGCCAGGCCCACAAATGTTTTATAGGGGATTAAAGTTTAAACACACAGATTTTTTTCCAATATACTTGCAAAGCTGAGATCATTTTTATACTTACATTTCTGACTGTGTTTGCTTTTTAAATAGAAACAGGCTAAATCTGACGTATCATAGTCACTTTTCACAGTTTAAGTTGATGTGTCCGTAGTAACCCTTACTGTAGAGCTATTTTGTTAAGTTGTGCCTTTTTTTTTTTTTTTACCAATTATCTTCCTATTTGTTTTTTCAATATTAAATATTGACATTCTTTGAAAGAAACTGAAACAAAACAATCATGAGAGCCAAAGTACTGTCTTCATATTTTTGCTGTGAAAAATGAAAACATGAAAGTTTGTAGGTCACTCACCGCAGCTCATGGTTTCTTGCAACTGTTAATGCTTTATTTTCATTTTGATTAATAGTTGCCTGATTTTTTATATTAAAAAATCACTACTAAGGAAGTACCTTTCCCTTTTAAAAAAGGAATTTCTTTGTATTTGGATATTATGACCAAATATCCAAGTGTTTTTAGTCCCAGGAGTTCCCAGAATAAAATAAAGTACAGATCATTTAAAATGGAACTGGGTCAGCTTTACTCACCATTGGCCCCAGAAAGGCGGAGCTGGAGCTCTGCTATGACCCTTTGGGTTTTCCTGTCTCATGGCCAGGGCTTTTGACATCTCCCAGGTCCGTCTCAGTGTTCCCTCTGTTCACGGCTAATAGAGTAACAGAAAAACATAAGCTTTGAAGTCAAACACCATCAATAAGCAAAATGATTCTGAGCTAATAACATAATCACAATGAACCTCAGTTGCACACCTGAAAATGGCCTAAGAATAGAAATTTCAGAGTCTTGATGTGGAGGTTAAATGAGGCCCTGTATATAAAATGCCTACTCTAGTCCATAGCACACAATAAATATACTTATGTTAGTATTAGAATTATTGTTATTGTTGTCCTTCCCTCAATAATAACCTTTTTTTTTTTTTTTTGAGACAGAGTCTCCCTATGTCACCCCACAGCACAGTAGGGTGCTGTGGCATCACAGCTCACAGCAACCTCAAACTCTTGGGCTTAAGTGAGTAGCTGGGACTATAGGTGCCCACCACAACACCCAGCTATTTTTTGGTTGTAGTTGTCATTGTTGTTTTGCTGACCCTGGCCAGGCTCAAACCCACCAGCTTTAGTGTATGCAGCTGGCACCCTTCTCACGGAGCTATGGGCACCAAGCCAATGATATCCTTCTTTATTGGTCTTGAAAAGTCCAGCTCTGATCTGCCCTCTGAGCATCATCCAGCTGGCACATGCCAATAGTTTAATAGTCCAGAGGTCCCTTCTATCCTCACTTCCAGTCCCAGGGTACTGACTCAGATCCCAAAACAAAGGCACAGCAAGAGGAAAGCCCATTCTTTAAAAAGCCTAATAATATTAATAAACCTCTGTAAGGCTATCTGAAGACAAGAGAGAAAACATAAATAAAAATATCATAAATAAAAAACAGAAGTATAAATGTAGATGCACAAATTTAAAACAGAAAATTATGAATCATTTATGCCAATAATGCGAAATGTTCATTGTAATATGCAAGTACCTAGAAAAATGATAATTGTCAAAGAAATAGAAAACTTGAATGATCCTCTAGACATTTACAAAATTTAGTCCCTAATTTAAAATCTTTCCTCAGCTGGATGATAAGTACATAAATCTTATTATACCATTCTCTCCTTTTTTTTTTATTATGGGAGATTTCAAGTATATGCAAAAGTAAAAAGTATAATAGAGAGTTTCCCAGACAGAAATGGTTTTGTAGGCGAGTTTTTTTTTCAAATGTTATTAATTTTTTTTATTATTTTTTATTAAATCATAACTTTGTACGTTGATGCATTTATGGGGTTCAGGGTACTTGTAAGCGAGTTTTATTAAACATTCAAGGAAGAGGGAATTCCAATATCTCACAAAATTTTTCAGAGACTAGGGAAAGAAGAAATAAGACAACTCATTTTTGATGTTTACATCATCTTGAACTAAAAGACAAGGCTGGGATGAAAAAGGAAACTTCAGGCCAGAGGAGCTGTATTGGAAACCCAGGGGTGTCCACGGAGTGAGTGAACTCCAGGGTGTCCGTGTCCCTCAACTTTGACATTAAAAGTCTTATTGTTCTGTTCCTCTTACGCTGTGATTTATCTCAGTTCAACCTAATTCTTTCCATAGCAACTGATGAATCCACGCACTTGCAAGGTGGTTCTGCAGAAGGAAGTGGAGAGTAAGACCTGGTTTTGCGCAAGCAGTCATGTCATTAAAAAACGAAAAGAAAAAGTTGTGTCTTACACGCACCGCTGCTGTGGCTCCCACAGACCCAGACCTGATGGGCCTGTGGCCAGGCATTCCTGGTGTAAACCCTAAGCAGAGTGGGTAGTAAGGATGTAGGTGACCCTTGATGGCTTTGCCACTGCTCAGCACCCATCTCCAGTAGCTGTTCAAAGAAATGACTTGATCTGGACAAATCTTATGAAGCAGTTGGAGACACCTCACAGGCTCCCCTCAGCTGACACCTTTCCCCACTCCTCTCATCAGAAGTGAAACCCACCTCTCCCTGCCTTTCACCCCAAAGATATTATATCAGAGTTCCAGAGCTGTCAACTGCTTTGCACCTGGGTCACTCCTGCTGGAAATGTGGTCCCACGTGCTTTTGGCCCACCTGGTCTTGCTAAATGAGACCAATTTTAGTAACTTCAGGAACCAAAAGCAATTTCTCATTTCCCAAGTATAGATCATAGCAAACAGAACCCGTATGAGCCGAGAATGCTCCCCAGTCTGTGAGTTCAACCTGACTGACCTGGAGAGTTCATGTTGGGAGTACTGAAAGGTTAGTTTGGCTGTACCAAGCAAGACCAAGACAAGGGTGGTTTTACTTGTTTGGATAGGCTGGGATTTTATTCTAGCATTTTTTTTTTTTTTTTTTAGCAGCAGTATCATTGTGATGAATGAAACTTCATGCAGGTCTTTAATATGTAAATTGATCGAAACAGAGCTGGTCTTCTTGCAGTAGGAGGGTGGAGATCTAGACTCCACCTTCTCTTGTCCTCTGAGTCAGCCCCCGAAATCCCTCCAGACCCTAGACTGTACCCCTCAGTGCTATGGGCCCTGAGCAAATAGTTTAAAATCCACTGCCATGGGCCACTAGATTGCTACACAAAAGCACTGTCAGAGAATCATGTATCATTTAGAGTTGGAAGATTGAGAAAATTATGGAAAGGGGGCCTTCCTGACTGGCCTAAAGTTCATAGCTACTCTCAATGCCAGAGACAGAAGTGAAATATATATATATATATACACACACACACACACACATTTATGTATGTGTGTATATATATGTACATATCTTAATTTCTACTTCCTCCTATATCCACCACACCCCATTTAAACTTTCACCAATTATAACCCCATTTATAAGTGGGAAAAAGACATGAACAGAAACTTCTCTGAAGATGACAGATGAATGGCCAACATGAAAAAATGCTCGGCTCAGCGCCTGTGGCTCAAGCGGCTAAGGC
>NW_003852506.1:64283-74938 GCF_000181295.1 Otolemur garnettii | reverse complement strand
TAGCCAGTTGAGCTATAGGCGCCGAGCCCCTATTTTTTTTTTCTATGCAAATGGATGCACACGTATTTTAGATTCATTTATCTTTTATGTTACAGTGTTTTCCATCAGGCACTTATCAACTGCCTACTCTATGCTAAGTACTGCTCTCGGGTGGGGATCAGCAAACTTTTTCTATCAAGTGCAAAAGGACAACTGTTTAAGACTTTCCTGGCCCGGAGGCAAGATTGAGGATCTTATTTAGCTATTTATATAATCAGAGAGAGATATCTATAAAATTTATATTGGTGAAATTAAAATTATAACTGAGTACAGTTTCTTATATATAGGTTGCTATTTTTTGAACGTTTGTCCCCTCTTAAACTCACTTTGAAACTTAAATCTCCAAGCCAGGCATGGTGGCTCATGCCTCTAATCCTAGCACTCCAGGAAACCCCGGAGTGGACTGCCTGAGCTCAGGAGCTTGAGACCAGCCTGAGCAAGAGTGAGACCCTATTAAAAATAGAAAAGCTAGTGGGGCAGGCCCCTGTAGTTCCAGCTACTTGAGAGGGCAAGGCAAAAGGATCCTCGAACTCAGGAGTTTGAGGTTGCTGCGAGCTGTGATGATGCCACAGCATTCTACCCAGCTCATAGAGTAAGACTGTCTCATAAAAAGAATAAAAAGAAGAAACTTAAATCTCCAGTGTAATAGTATTTAGAAGTGGGAACTTTAAGAGTGATTGAGTTATTAAAGCTGTTTGGGCTGGTGACTGTATAAGAAGAAGGAGAGAGAGATGAGGTAGTGTGCTCAGCCCCCTGCCCATGTGTTTCCCTGGGCCACCTCAGGAGTCTCCACCAATTAAAAGGCCTTCACCCTATGCAATCACTTGACCTTGTACTACTGGCCTCCCAAACTGTAAGAAATAAATTTCTGTTCTTTATAAATTATCCAATCTGGCTCGGTGCCCGTGGCTCAGTGGCTAGGGCGCCAGCCACATACACTGGAGCTGGTGGGTTCAAATCCAACCCGAGGCTGCCAAAAAACAGTGACATTTGCAATAAAAAATAGCTGGGCATTGTGGCAGGTGCCTGTAGTCCCACCTACTTGAGAGGCTAAGGCAAGAGAATCACTTAAGCCCAGGAGTTTGAGGTTGCTGTGAGCTGTGACGCCACAGCACTCTACCCAGGGTGACATAGTGAAACTCTGTCTCAAAAAAAAAAAAAATTATTTTACCACAAGGACATTTACACTAGAATGTTTATTACAGCTCAATTCATAATTGCTAAGTCCTGGAAACAACCCAAGTACCCATCAACCCATGAATGGATTAACACACTGTGGCATATGTATACCATGGACTACTATTCAGCTGTAAGAAAAGATGGAAACTTTACATCTTTTATGTTTACCTGGATGGAGGTAAAATACATTCTTCTTAGTAAAGTATCTCAAGAATGGAGAAAAATATTCAGTGTACTCAATACTAATATGAAACCAATGTATAGACATCTACACAGCCGCCTGAATGACGAAACACAAAGAGGGTGATGACAGGGGAGGATGGAGGGCATTTGGCGAGATCTCACCTAGTGTGCACCATGTGAGGGTGTTCGGCACACCCCCTGGGTGAGGGGCTCAACTACAACTTGAACCTTACCTTATCATTGAAAACAACATAATCTAAAAATGTGTGCCCTCATATTAATTTGAAATTTTAAAATAAAAAGTATTTTAAAAGCTTTTTCTCCTGATCTCATATATCTAATATACATACAAGAAAAGATTTCTTGAACACATGACGTATCCCACAATATGGAAAGAACTGAAACAAAAGCGAATACAATATGACCCTCATACTCAAGAAATTAAAAAAGAAATCTTTCACCAACGTAATAGAATTGAAATTATTTAACTTGCAACCACTCGTAACCCCTATATATTACAATATATTAACTGTGCCCATCCTTGAAAGATATGTAGACACACTTTTGCACAGTTCCAACGACAACATGCAGCAGAAATCCCGTCTAGGCTATAGACCAGGCCTAGACAGCGGGCACCGCCGGCCTTGGGTGTGCCATGAGAGGATCTTAGGTGTGCTGTGAAAATTTGTAAAGATCATTAATTAAATGATTTTCAAAAGCACATTAAGTATATTCTTTTTTTTTATCGACATAATTTAACTATGCCAGGGAAGTTTACCTACAGGTTCAATTGTCTCGTGAGATAAAAAAGGTTGAAAACACTGATGCAGGTGAAGCTGGTAGCAGCGCACCACCCGCCCACATGCACACCACTACTAATTCCTGTGGGGCCAGGAGCCTCCCAGGAAAGTGCTGGAATATCTACTGAGCAGAGGGGCAGGTAGAACAGTGCCCAGTAGGGGAAGCCAACAGAAAGTGGGATGGTAGCAGATTGTGGGGGTCCCCGAGAAAGAGTGAGCTGTGTCAGATAAAAGGCTGACCTGATGGGTGGGACTCACCCACAGGACCCACAGAGAGAGGGGACACTATTCCAGGTCTGCCTCTGCCCAGACACTGCCCCAACCCCAACCATCTTGACAGTGTGTACACGCTCGGAAAAGAACAAGGACCAACAATCCCAACAATTGAGAGAGCTGTGCATCCTGGGAGCCAGCGCCCGGCATCTCTGGAGAAAGATCCCCTTTCCAGACCCCCAGCAGCAAGAGGGGGGCAGCCTCCACACACCTGAGGACCAGGCGACAGCAGACACTGCCTGCTCTCCTCCCCCCACTGCCTGAAGGCCCCTTGATTTGCAGGAGACTTGGAGCTCCAGAAACACAACAAGCCCTACCTGCAAGTCCAGTGTAGAAAACTGCCTGCTTCACCTGGGAACTGTGGGACCCATCGCCATGGCGGGGAGGATGTGGTACCATCAGGTGCCCACTGGGCTAGCCAGCCCCCTACAACCACCCCTGAAGGGCAAGGAAGACCAGGACCCCAGAGGTGAAGAGAGGTGCTGAACGCACCACAGACTCCTGCCTGAGGGATTTCTAGACTGTCACCTTAAAAGGTCAAGAATAAAAGGTCTGAATACCCTGAAACCACGTTGCACAGAGAGTCTGAAGCAGGGGAGAATATGGAAGCAAAGGTAAGGCACTAAGACAGTCAAACACACTGAGAAATGGAGGAGTGGAGAGAATAAAGGAACCAACTGGGAGCCCCCAGAGCCACCAGGAGTGCGCATCACGTTACCCCCCAGGCAGGCCTGGGAAACCCGAGTTTCTCCAGGTCAAAGCACTCACCTGGGGTGGCTCAGCCAGTTCCATGGCAGACACAGGAATCCAGTCCAGGTTTGACAGACCTTAAACTCCCTGCCCCCCTTGCATCGCTCTGCTCCTTCCCTGCCCCCTCCCTACACATTCTGCTGAGTTTCAAAGTCCACCCCAAGGAAGTTCAGTGTGAACATTTTTGAAAATGCAGTAACAGCAATATTAGAAGTCCGTGTCGAAGAATTCAACAGCGACTTAGAGTGTGACTGAAATGGGGAGAACTGGACACGGGGAAGGCGTGAAGTGGGGCTGCTCCCCCTCACACTGTCAGCGTCTGGGGTGCTCACTAAAACTGCACCTGCTCAACTCTCATCCCCGGAGATTGCAATTCTCTGGGTCTGGAGCGAGGCCCGGGTCGCAGCTTCAACAAGCCCCAGCTGGTTCGAGGCAGGTGTTAGGACTCCCTGGTGAGAAGCCCGAGGATGAATGGTCGGAGGGTGTGATGGAAACAGGAGAGAGATGTTTGAGCTCTGATACTGCGAGACAGAAAAGGGGGGAAGAAATGCATCCAGGGCAGCCACTAAATCTACTCGTCCACCTTTGAGGACAGATGGAGTCTTTGTCCCAGGAAGAGAATATTCTGAGAGCTGAGCAACTGGTAAAGAGGGGGGCGGGGAGGTGCCGCCTGCATCACTAACTGGCAGAGAACGAAACCAAAGCTAAGGCTGAAAATAAGTATTAATACTCGATCTGAGGTTATCAAAGAGTAAGGAAGGAAAACCAGAGGAAAGAATGCACTAAGCCGGTGTGATTGATTCACACTGCAAAAGAAATGCCAGAACTATTATTTAGCTGTCAAAATAAGTCCAAGAAGAATACAGGACTGTTTTGATAATTTGAAACCAAATACCTGCCCTTTTAGAGGCGAGGCTTTCAGACACAGAGCCTCCTTCAGTCCCACTGTGATGCTCCTGGTCCTGTTTCCTCTTCAAAGGTTAGACTGCGTTAAATTATATGCAATTTCCAAAAGAACAAGTCATTGTCCTACTTTGAGTCCCCTTCCTTTAAAAGCGTGTTTTGACTAAGATTAATATATAGCCCAAGGAGATTTGGAGAAAGGAAAAAGCCTTGAAATGCAAGTAAAAATAACTCAGAATTCCCGCCACTTCTGAAATATCAAGTATCATTGTTTGGGGAATAAGACCCGTTTGCAGAGCTACCAGGCCCGTCTGTGGGGTTTTCAGTGTCCAGTAGTCACTTGTGGGGGCGGGGGGACCTTTGCTGGACACCACAGTGCATGGAGGAGTCTTAAGGGAACCCAGGGCGGGGCAGCTGCTGAGCCGCCCAGCGGTCCATCAGGTAAGAAGCATAAAGGCAAGAATGAGAATGGAGACAGGAGCTACCTCCCTCCCGGGGCTGATGACTGAGTCTCACGCAGCCCTGACAAGGCGAGGGGGGCAGGACAGCTGGCACATCGTAGTCCGGGCTTCTGTGGGTAACTGCAACTCCAGCCGCTGTCACACAGCCACATGCAGGTTCTCTGAGAGCACCATTGCTATCACCTTCATTGACTTCATTAGATTTTTACATAATCTACCACTGTGTTTTCTTTAAAAAAAAAAAAAAGAAAGAAAGAAAGAAAGAAAAAGAAAAAAACTCCATTTCCCTGTGCATTTTTTAATCTTTGCTTGATGTATATCGGCAAATCAGTCATATCATATGTACATGACACTCGCTCACCAAACCAGTAACTAGCTATTCAGGACAACTGAAGGGACCCCGGGACAGCCCACTGACACAGGTGGTGCTACAGCTTATTCGCCCACCCTGGAAGACAAACGTCCTTACACCTCTCATCTCCTACACATGCTCACTTTGGTAACCCCACTTTCAGCATTTTGTTTATTATTCAGACACAAATTACTGAAAGGAAAAGATGTTTTCAGTAGGAGGAGAGATCGAGTGTGTGCACAGAGGCTTTCATCTGTCCGCATTTTCTGAGCACTTCCATGTTAAACTCCAGCCCGATACTTCCTTAGAAAGAGGATCTATTCGCTTACTCAGGCACCGTAACAAAATGCCACAGGCTGGGTGGCTTGAACAACAGACATTTATTTTCCCCAGGTCTGGAGACCGGAAGTCCAAGTTCACGGTGTTGGCAGGTTGGTTTCTCTTGTGGACTTTCTCCCTGGTTTGCCATCATCACACAAGGTCATCTGTGCGTGTGCAACCTGGTGTCTCTCCTTTCTTACGAAGGCATCTGTCATGTGAATTGGGGACCACCCTATGACCCCATTTAACCTTAATTATTTCCTTAAAGGGCTTCTGTCCAAATACACTGGGGGGTAAGACTGCAACATAAGAATTTTAGGGGAATACAGTCCATGGCAGAGGAAATCCCAGAAACATCAAATTCATTATTAAAACTCTGGAGAATGGTGGGAGAGTTTAAGTATCACTTTGTCATAACTTGACCCATAACCCAACCAATGTGGAAAATTCCATGGAGTAAACCATACTCTTGAAATAAATGAACAACATGTATAATAAAGACATTGTAGGCATTACATCTGTGGGAAGGAATTGGTCTTATTTCTAATCGTTTTTTTTTCCTTGGAGACAGAGTTCCACTCTATTGCCCAGGCTTCTAGCTAGGGTCCAGAGTGCTGTGGCCTCAACGTAGGTCACAGCAACCTCAAACTCCTGGGTTCAAGTGAGCCTCCTACCTCAGCCTCTCAAGTAACTAGAACTACAGACCCCCACCACAATACCTGGCTAATTTTTCTATCTTTAGTAGAGATGGAGTCTTGCTCTTACTCAGGCTGGTGTCAAACTCCTGAACTCAAGGGATCCTCCTGCTTCAGCCTCCCAGAGTGCTAGGATTTCAAGCATGAGTCATAACACCGGCCTCTAATATTTTTAATATAATTAAAGGGGCTTCTACTCAGTTAGAAACCCTTAGACATTCATTTCTTATCCAAATAAGAAAGTATGTCAAAAAATATATCATAGGAGCCACTTGTATTTAACTTCTGATGCAAAAAATATATATATATATGATACAGCATTTAATAAACAAGGGACAAGGACTTTTCACTCAATATCCATGTGATTGAAAACGTGCTGCTGCTGACTTTTGGAGCAGTTGCTGATGTAATAAACAAAGAGACGTCATCCAGAAGGCATTTAATCCAAGATGTATAAAATCCGTGCAAATCATCACATGTGACTAGCGGATGGGGCTTCACGGTTTCTGGGGCTAAACCACCATTGGCTTGTAGTACTTAACTATTTTTCTTATCAAGATACATGGCTGTAAAACTCCATGAGGACTGGCAAATATCTGCTCTGCAAATGGGATAATGCGGCCATGAGACAGTCCTAGAAACAGTCCCAAATTGTGTTAAGTTGTGTGCATTCAGACAGATGTAAAGAGGCTGAGGAATCCATTTCCTCAGAAAGAAACATTTAATAGACACTTATAAACAGAAGCCATGTCTCAGGCGGAGGCGAGGAGTGGTGGTGCATCCCTGAGCCATTACCAGCCAGACCCAGAGTTTCAGTACCACAGGGAAGGCATGTGTAGGACAGCTGAAGGTGACCCCTCGGGGAAAGGCAGGATTTGTGGTCAAGGTTGCTTTGACCTAAAGGCAGGATTTGCAACAACAGTAGATAATATAGAAATCTTAGAGGAATTCCCAAAATAGGGGTTAATCAGAAGTCAGCATGGTGGATTAGTATCCAAGGAGTTGCTTTAACCTCCACAAATGTAACGATGGAGAAAGACAGCGCCCTATCTCCCAGTCTCTGTGGGAGGGGAGGGGCCTAATTTCGTGAGCACCAATCAGCTAACACAGGTGGTAGCCTAATCTCAGAGAAAAACATTTGCAAACCCAGGAAGTAACAATGTGCTCAACCTATGCCGTCAGCCTCCTCAGTAACATCCTCCATTTTTTCACTAACTCGTTTCACTTTTTAAAAACCCTCCTGCTTTTTGTATCAGCAGAGTTGAGTTCACGCTGAGCTCTGGCCTTTCATAATAGTCTTGACAAAGTCTGCCTTGCCTGTTTAACTTTGCTCAGTGCAATTCCTGCTTTGACAATAGTTTGTCATTTCTATAACTTTACTCTTCATGGAGAAAAGGAAAAAAAGAGTTACTCATTTCCTATTTAACAAAATATGCATAATTTCTTCACAGCAAATTTTTATAAGACATCTGTTGTGAATTGCCAGCAAGCTGTTTGAGAAGTATATTTGTCTATAGAGAACTCTAATGATATTAATCATCATCACCGTTCATTTAGTCATTCATTCAGTAAGTAAGTATTCATTGACTTTTGACCAGAGACTCTGCCTGGTCCTAAGGATGCATCAGGTGGCACCTGGCACAATCTCACCTGCAGGAAGATTCGGTCCAGAATCAGCACTACAAGAATAGCAGTTTGGAAAGCATGGGTGTGCTTTGCTTTTTTGCCTTTCTCTCTGCTGTGATCTTGGAGACATCCTTCTGCTCAGGGAAAAAAAATGAAGGTCACAGAAGAAATCCAAAGAGGTAGACCACGGCCATATTCACCTCCACACGTTTAAAAGGAAGACTTTGCAGAAAGCACTAGCCATTTGGGCTGGGCTATGCCCAGGCTTAGTGAGAAAAGGTCTCCAGCTTTTCCTTCTCCTCCCACTAGCATTTCAAAAGTCAGGTGTGGAGGACTAAAGCAGAAAGGTTTGGGTATAACCTCCTGGGCCTGCCTGAGTGAGCCATAGTGAGAAGGGAACCTAGAGCCAAGAGGTGTCCCATTTCTCAAGTGGGAATGTCCAGGCAGAGGTTTCTGGTCTTTCTATGTATGTCAGATTATGGAAGGAGCCACCCGACTGGCTGTCCCATGTTCCAATCCAGGGAACACATGTTCCAATCCAGGGACACATCCTAATAAATGAGACAGCTCTAAAAGCAAAATCCTTACAAAGGAAGCCTTGAAGGTCAGCTGTCCTGGGCCACCTCAGTGCCCATGGGGCACCAACCCTGAGCTGAGAGCCAGCAAGCTAAGTGATTCCCAGTTGGGTAGTGATTCTCCTGGGGCCAGGTAGAGAATGAGGCTCGGGGGTGTGCAGGCGGCTAAAGCCAGCAAGGGAGAGATAGCAGATATGTCCCTGAGATAGGGCCTGAGCTCAAGGAACAGGCTGCAAGTTCTCCAGTTACAAACAGGAGAACTAGTGTCGGAGGGAACACATGTGAACCCACAACCCCTCTCACACTATGAAGCCATCTTAGGGACAGACCCTTTAAGCTATTACCTAAAGGAGCATTTAAATCCAACTGGGGCCTTATTAAATTAAATTGAATGAGACCAAGATTTAAACTGGCTGGGACTAAACCAGGGGCCGTATTTTACTCCCTAACCCAGAGGGTGGGCTCAGACCAGATCAGCTGCATCTGAACCACAGGAACCACGTTTCCTCTGTAGTGTGAGTTGGACTGATGGCCCCACATGGTGCTCAGCACTTCTTGTGCCCATTTTACACATGAAATGCTGGGGCCCAGCGCAGATATGAATTGTTCTCAGTCACAGAACTAATAAGTGGCGCACAAGGACTCAAAACCTCGGGTCCCACCCCAGGATCCATGCTTGTCATCTGTACCCCCTCAGCCCTGCTGGGAAGACAGCTAAGTGCACAGCTCAGGTCACCCAGATGCCTGTGCCGGCAGAGGGAAGAGCCCTGTAAAGATTCAAACACCAAAGCGAAGTCCCCTACCAGCAAGCAAAGCTTAGTGATTGCTATGCATCTGGTGCCCAGTGACGCAGTCTGCCCTCAGAATTAAAAAATAAAAAGCACATAACAGCACCAGCAATAATTAAAGATGAGATGAGAACAATTAAGAGAAAAGGAAAGTTACAAGAGGTCTCCTGTGAGAGTTGTATTTTGTAAGGAAAGAAAGACAAGGAGAAGAAAGATCTTTCTCTTGATGATTCTGTATCAAACTCTGAGGTTTGGTTAAAGAAATGACCTTGAACTGTAGCAGAGAAAGATAAAAGACCATTTCCAGTAAGTATTCCAGTTCAAATTAATGATTTACTTTTTATTTTTAAACTGAATTCAGTAGAGATTTACATGCATTAGGTTACAATGATTAACATTTGAAATTTGACCTTGAAATAATCTTTACATTCTAAATTCTTAATGATCAAAATGATGTTCTCAGTGACTAAAACATATTAGTAATTAATTATTAAAGGAGAATAATTGCAAATACACATTTCTAAAAATCTCAATGCTTTCAAACCATTTGTACAAATGACTGGACTTTTTTTAACTTGCAAAAAGAGAAAAAAACATCTGACTCTCATCTTCATTGTCAATACAACAACACAAAGGTACCTACTCCTCTGCCTCTTATTCTTTATTGTTGTGGAAGCTAAAAACACACACAACTACATTTGATCCCATCAAAGCCCAAGAAAGAAAAGAAAACGGCTCTGTATAATTCCGTGACATTAAAAAATAACCCTCCAAATTTCTTTACTAAAAGTAATAAGAGGCCAGCCATTTTGATCATCACTTTTTTAAAAATCAATTCATATATAATTTAACAACACATACACAGCACGTGGTCTTCATGCTACACCTGACAACTGACTGTGCCTAAACTGGTAATAGGACAGGAGAAGCTGCCTGGAAAACTCTACCTGCCTGAACACTGTTTATTGAGTAATAAGCTTTCAAGAAATAAGTATCTCTCATGCCACAGAGAAAAAGAAATTAACTAGGTATTTGCCAAGGTATTTGAAGCAATCTTTCCCAGGACAGCAGCTTTTATTGGCTTGGATGCTCTGACTGACATAGATTTCTTCTCCACAGAAGGACTGGGAATGTGCACAGGCCAAGGCTGACTGTGGCTTCCCCTGGCCAGGGTTGTCCCAGGGCCAGGACAGGCAGCACGGGTGCTCTGGCCTCCCAAGGGCTGACAACATGTGGCCATCTGTCTGCAGGAACATAAAAACACATCCCTAAACTGTCCCCAGTCCGGCCCCTTACTCATTTGGTCCCATCAGAAATGACAAAGTTTAATGGGGAAAAAAAAAAAAGATAAAGCAATTTGCTGAGACATTTAATTGGTCACTTCTTGAGTTGTCAAACATTACTTTTCACAATTTGTTCTTTGTCAATCATTGCCATAATTTTTACAATATAAAGGAGCAATATTTGAAATGGCACCTGTATCAGTTTTCTTTTTTTTGTTTTTTTATTTTTAGAGACAGGGTTTCACTCTGTTGCCCCGGCTGGGTGCAGTGGTGTGACTGTAGTTCACCGTAGCCTCAAACTCCTGGCCTCAAGAAATCCTCCTTCTGCCCTCCTCTTCTCTTCCACCTCCGCTATCTCTCCTCCTCACTCTCCTCTTTTTCTCTCCTCTTTTCTCTCCCCTTTTCTCTTAGTGCTCTTTCATCCTTA
>NW_003852506.1:45614-62890 GCF_000181295.1 Otolemur garnettii | reverse complement strand
CAGCTCCCCAGGTGACTGCAGTGATGCTCTAGGCCCTGGCATCGGGCCCAGCTCCCCAGGTGACTGCAGTGATGCTCACCAGTGAGGGGCGCAGCTCCTTTCCTAGGATGAGTCTGTGAGCTTCATTATCAGAACTTGTATACAAAAAACTAATGCATTTTATACTTTTAAAGGATGAATTTTATGATATGTGGATTAGATCTCAATTTTTTAAATACGGTGAGAATATAGTTTCTAAG
The DNA here is from genome assembly GCF_000181295.1 of Otolemur garnettii. NCBI lineage: Eukaryota > Metazoa > Chordata > Mammalia > Primates > Galagidae > Otolemur > Otolemur garnettii. Next base: position 62,651 of record NW_003852506.1, on the reverse strand, counting down.
ACTTCGCAAAAGAATGTGGTGAGGATGAGTGAGGAGGAGCAGGAGGAGGGAGAAGGGGTAAGGTCACAAAGACCACAGGTTTACGGGGCTGCAGCAGTAAGAAAAATCGGTTTCACAAGGACCAGTAGGACTTAAAACATGAGCTAAGGCACTATTTTAGTTTGATGCTGCTACAGTAACAAGGCTCACCCTCCAAGCCTTCTGCTGAGTCTGAGGACATAATAAGCTCACAGAACAGAAGTGAGCCCCACATTGACTCAGTGTAGGGTACGTTCGAGTGATGCTATGAAGGTCTTAGTACTCTCGGCAGGATAAAAAAATCTTAGAGACATGGATGTCTTCACCCCTGTGAGCAGACCAGGAATGATGGATCCCACCTCCGCATCTCCACCATGTGCACGGGGAGTTCTCCCCAACCCTACAGTCACCAGGGGACAAGGACTGAGAGCGGGGAGAGAGGCAGGCAGGAGAACTGATGAGAGGAACCAGTGATCACAGGCACAGGCCAAGGAGGAAAGGGGTTTAAGAGGAGCCATGAGACCTGTAGGAAGGAGAAGGAAGAGACAGAGACTACACAGGGGGGAAAGGACCTTGCACAGAACAGCACATCTAAGGAAGAAAGTTCTTCTAGGGCAAAAGAACCAGAGAAACAGATGTTTGCTAGGTGCCACCATCCACTATATTCTTGAATCCATTTAATATTCTTCCAAAAAAAACTCTAATAAAGATTGAAATTCCCTGTTGGGGTTGTGTGCAGTGCTCTGGGATAACCCACATTGCATCAGGGGTGTGAAAACAAAATTTCTCAGGGACACACTGTATCTATAACAGAGTCTGAATTGATGAGATGTTACTGCAAATACCGTTTAGAAGAGGATTCTTCCCTCACAGCTCTTCTGAAGGGTGAGCAAATCAGTCTTACTTCTAGATGTGTCAGAGGGGCCAAATTATACAGAAAGTGATACGGGCGGAGTGGGTCCCTAAGGGCCTGAGTGGAATGCCAGCCCACTGCTTTTCAATCCTCAACGTGTGCTGTTTCAATCCACTATAAAGTCTCCAAGTCCTGCATATTTAACACCAAGTCCAAAAAAATGCAAATTATTGGGGGATTTTGTTCTGTAGGCAAAATACGGAATTTGTGCTGTTGGAATTCAAGAATGTAAAAAACCGTGGTGGTATTTTACATCCTGAAATCGACAGTGAGAATTCCCAGTCTTACATACAGGACCGGCTCATATTTGACCAGTGACTTCATTCCTGTGAGTTACTGGTTACTTGCTTTTCAAATGTATCACAAATGTTGGAAACATCCTTAAGTCAGTATTTATCAACATTTTAGGGAAGGATTAAAGTGAATCAGTGTTTGGGGAACACAGAGGAACTTCTCGTGCAGTGAACTCATCAGTGAAGGCACCCAATAGGTCCTTTGGGAAGGCAGCAGTAAACAGGAACCTTGGGCCATCTTGTTAATGTGATTTATTTTCTGCAGGTTTAAAAAGAAATTGGAGGCACAGGACAGACCAAATGCAATCTCATGTTGTCAGAGACTCAGACTGTGCCCACAGTTCATCTTTGCTCCTCATTTCCATCTTAATTTTTTTTCTTTGGGTTGTCAAACTCTTTCTATTTATTCATACTACATATTTTCGACTCTATAGGACATACAGTCTCTGTTACAACACTCAGCTCTGCCTTTGTGAGCACAAAGCAGCCATAGGACAGCAGGTAATTGAATCAGTGTGGTTGTGTTTTCATAAAACTTTATTTATAAAAGCTACTCTTCACAACACTAAAATTAAGAGCCATGGTTTATGCTTTACAAATAGGCGGCTATTGACATCAGTGATTACAGCTCACATTTATCTTCCTTCAGACAAATCATTTATTTTCTTTTCTCTTTGTACATTGACAAGTTACATCTCAAGACCATGTTGCAAAGTCTGAGGTGCTACATTTTAATGAGAAGGTAAAGTTGTGATAGACACAGAGATGAATTTACATCAGTTCAATCTCCCCAACATTACACAATGGTTCTCAGAGTTGATCCCCCATGAACGTAAATGTCTATGAAAAGGAAAGCAAGGGCTTTAGGTTGAAGCAATGAAATGATTATAAAAGCTCTCTGCTTGCCTCCCACACCACTTAACTTCCTCCCTTTCCCCCTTGTGGAGGAATTTTGCATGGTAAGATTTAGGAAAGAGTGATTTAAAATTGGATGTGCTCTTGGTTGGGAGGCAAAACAGGGCCCTGGGTGTGATGCCCAGAGCCAGCCTCCGGGCTTGGTAACAAGTCACAGCCCCGCCTGTCTGAGGCTGCCCCTTGGCTTCCCCCCACTTACCCCACTTTGAGGTTCAATGCGGGAGGGGCTGCTTGTTTCCATAAAGCCTTCAGATTCTAATTCTAGCACACTGTCTATTTTTCAATAGACAACTCCCAAAAGCTCCTCTCAAAGAATCAGCCTGGTGTAGTAGACCTTGCACTGTCCTGGGTACCCCATTCCTACGGCACAGCACCAGACACCCCCAACCTGCTGATTGACCATGAAGAGGCCTCTCTGCTTTGTCCTGCTATGAGATCTCTCTTTCCAGAAAATCCAACTCCCCTTTCTACTCACAGCTGGGTGACACTGCTGTGTTTTATCTGGGAAAGCCCCTGATTTTCCAACAGGGAAATAATCTTATCTCTTGAGGTCAATCACGACGTCAACCCAGGCTGCTGTCTATAGGGTGTGCACAAATAACTTTTTTATTAATGAAATGAAATTATTCTGTCAATAACTTAGAATGGATTAAATGTTATCCCTACAATAACGTCACTTCTGATGTGCTCTCTTGATTAGAAAAAAAATGAAGTTGGCTTAGAACGAAGGAGAGAGAATTAACACAATTCCTTTGCCCCTAACATAGAGGCCTTGACACACAGTAAACGGCTGTAGGTAAAAGGAGGACGGGATCAAAACACAGGAGACAAAATGTAACAAACATACAGGGACGTTTACTTTATGCTTGAAGTACGAGGGCTGAAATCTAGAGACATCACGTTAGGGAGGGAGGCCGTTCTATCTACAGCAGGCTGAAGAGCTGCTGACTTCACAGACAAGCGTTTCTTATCAGGGCACCGAGGACACACAGCTCATTATTGGGCCACAGCCAGCTCTTCTCATCAGGTGGCAGAGGCTCGCTCACTGTCAGCATCTTTCTTACAGGTTTGTAACTGGACAGGGGCAAGGAGGAAGAGCCTGTGGCATGTCTCCCTTATCTGAGTTACAACCACCTGTAACAGAAGCTCACAGAACGGTATTTTAAGATCGAAGATGGAGTTAGCTTGGCCAACCTAACTCTTGTGAGGTGTGATGTTACAGTTTCTGTTGTTTGCTCTTTCATTTTACTCTAGGATAAATTCTTCATAGAAAAGGCAGCGGGGACAAGCAGAGAATGTGCAAGCAGCCCTGCACTGCTAGCGATCATGTGCCCCGCTGAGCGTGCCCCGCTGAGCGCACCAGGGATATTAGCATCAGGAAGCATTAGCACTTTTTCATTTTTCCCCCAATATTACTATTTCAGATTTCCTTCCAAACATGTATCACAAAAAAATGGGACAGCTTGGGTTTTCCTGGGCTCCTTCCTCATGGGGTAAGGAGGCTGCCTATAGCACTCGGGCAAATCAAGGCTGCACAGCCCGACCTCTTCTCACTCACAAAGCTCTGTGGATTCCATTCATTGTGATTGTTAATGAAAACATGTTTATTTAAATGTATTTATTGTGGTACTTGCTTGCTTAATTATCTGTGGAATAGAGAAAAACAAAATCAACACTCTTTTTTAAAAAAATCTATTCCTTAAAATCCATTATTAAAATTATTTCATTGATTACATGTCAATATCTTGACATGACTGCTTTACTCAACATGTGAATAAATGTTTTGTGAATGTCACCAGAAAAAGCAGCAGCACTGGCTTTACGTCCCTACCAAATTTTCTAGATTTTCTCCAAATGTGAGCCCATTCACGGGCCGTGTCATTTTACCACAGGTATACACATCTATACAGTTTGGACTTGGATGACATTCATTATACGTGGTGGTGGGTTGCATGGCGTGGCCTCCATAAAAAAAGACATGCCCACTTCCTAAGCCCAGCACCTATGCCTTATTTGTGTGGCCTTATTTGGAAACTGGTCTTAGTGGATATCCTTAAGTAAAGGATCTCAAGTTGAGATCATCCTAGATTAACAGGATGAACCCTAAATCCAATGTCAAGACCTTATAGGCTAAAAGGAGAAACAGATACAGAGGGAGACACAGAGAGAGGGTGATATGACCACAGAGTCAGAGATGGGAGGGACACATTTACAGGCCCAGGAACCCTAAGGCTTTCCGGTGAGCACCAGAAGCCAGGAAACCGGCCTGGAACAGACGCTCCCTCAGAGCCTCCAGAGGGACTGTGCCCCCACTGCACCTGATCTCAGGCTCCTGGCCGCAGGCCTGTGAGAGAAGAACTTCCTGTTGTTTTAAGCCACCACATTTGTGGTGATGTGTCATGGCAGCTACAGGAAACATACATACGCATTGGCACCGGGAGAAATGCAGTCTCCATATGGATAAACCTTCACTGCACTTTTTTAAGAGAGCAAAAGAGCAGGATCTTATGATTTCTGAGAAGCCCTAGGAGGACAGCAGAGGGGTAGGACCAGGAGAGTCTGCCAATGGCCAGAGCATGGCCGAAGCGATCACTCTGCGGGCACCAAGTACCAGTCAAACTGCTAGGCCAGGTTCCCAGCCAGTGACAGGGAGAGGGAACTCTCCAACAGAGCGCCCGCATTGGCAGCTGCAGCAGAGGCCAGGGAGCTTTGTCTGCACAAGTAAAGGGTTAGATAGCAAATGTTGTTCAGCTTCGGGAGCCCTGCGGTCTCTGTTACAATTACTCAACTCTGTTGTTGGAAAGTGAAAGCCGCCATTCGGTGACTAGCAAACCAGAAGACACGGGAGACCTTATTGACATGCACCTGGGTATGTGCCCAAAGAACTTACTCAGACACTCACTCACAAACGTTCAGAGTAGTATCAGCACAATCGCCAGGAGGCAGAAGCAACCAAAGACCCGTCAGCAGATGCCGGGATGAGCAACACGCGCCTGTGCGGACAAGAAAATTACTAGTCTAAATGGAAGAACAAGAAAGACGCACGAGGACACTTCTAGGAAGCACCTGGAACCGGCAAATTCAGAGATGGAAAGTAGAATGGAGGCTGGCAGAAGCCGTGGGGACAGGGAAATGGGGAGTCATTGGTTAACGCAACAGAGTTTCTGTTTGGGGTACGATCGTGAATGGACTCAACGCCACTGACTTGTACAATTAAAAATGGTGAAGATGGTAAATTTGATTTTGTCCATATTTTGCCACAATAAAAAAATACTTCATATTAATAAAAAAGGAGCCTTACTTATAAAAATAGGGACTGGCCATAGTTTCTCAGCCCCTGGCCTAGAATTTTCTGTAACATCCAAGTGGCTCTTGGTGTTTTGCCGCTGCAGACTTGTCCCAGCATCGTGGATACGACACTCCGTGAATTTCCCATGAGCTCTGCCACCCCCAGTCATTGGCATCTGCCATTTCCTTATGAGTATATACATGCACATCTGGAACTGGAGGAAATCGTATTTCTATGGGATTGCGTGGGTTGAAAAACCCTCCAAACTATGTCATGTATACCATGCTCTGTACCTGAGAAGAGAAAATGCACAGAGGGACCCTCTGGTAGTGTGTGAACACGACGTGTTTAGGAGACCCAGTCACTGTTCAGTCACCCCTTGGGGCTCAGTCACGTTATTTCTGCTCCCCGGGCCCAGTTTTGTCAGATGATTCTAATTTGCTGGCTATATGATGCCCTGCACCAGAGAAGCATGTAGCTTAAGATGAGACCACGTGAGAGGCTATTACAGCATCTCATGGAAGGTTGCCACCATCCTCAGACGTATTTTCATCCAGAAGAATAAACATCCACACAGAAACGCTCATGAAGTGCAAAGCTTGAAGTCATAATTCAGTACAGAACAACCTGCAAACCAGTGCAGGTTTATTAGCTAGCTAATAAAAATAAATCATGGTTGTGTTTTCAAAATGACTTTCCATGTGTTGTGGCTATTTCTCAGGCATGCTGTAAATTAACTGTGAAGTGCTACTTCCTACGAGGATTCTCCCCTCTGAAATACAAAGGGGTTGTGAGGCTAAAGAATGCAGACATGCATCATGTCTGCAGAAATCACACACACAAAAAGATCAAATGTAATATTTTCTTTCAACATGGACAACTGCCTTGAGACTTTCCGTGCAAGCGGCCTTGAACACAGCCTCTAGCGTTTGCCAATTACCCCTGACAAATACCATTTGGGCCTGAGTGATGTTGTAAGTGAAATAAAACAGTGGGAAGAAAAAAACCAGAACATGATAAAAGGGATTTTTTTCGGTCTGCTGAGAACTTACTGTAAGTTATACATTCACGAGGGAAGGCCCTGCTTCCTGCCAGTGACGGACCCCATTCGAGCGGGAGTTTGAAGGTGACTTTTGTTTGACAGTAATAGGAAAGGAAGACAAAACTTGGTTTTCTCGTCTCTTGAAAGGGAGTCAGCTCTTTTTTCTCTCTCACAAAGAAAAAAAGTATATAAACAAAGCGAGAGGCATGGGGCCCTGCTCGCTGTCATCTGCACAACGTGAGCTAATGGATGAAAACAACGCCCGAGAGGCTGCCAGCACCTCCGCCCGCCTCCGCAGGAGCTCGGGCGTGTTAGAACCAGCTGCGGTACCAAAGCCACAAGAAAGGGAAGGCCCGGTCAGCACTTGGAGCGCAGTTGTCTGGTCCTTTCCACCCAACCCCCTTCTCTCCTGAACTTTGCCCCTTTGCTGAGGTCTTCCTGTCCCAGAAGCCACCATGGCCTAAGACAAAGCAAAGGTGAAATCACCTCTCCCACTCACCCCCGACCTTTCCCAACACCCTCCCTGCCCTGGCTCTTTAAGACTCCCAGGGAACTCATCCCTGACTGTGACCTCAGTATTGTGGGGAACCAGAGAGCATCCCGCAGAAATAACTGGGAAGAGTCTGGGTACAAAGCACCCAAGTGGTGTCCAGGCCACTGGGACCCCAAGCTGGCCTGTCTTCTTCCAGCCGTGGCCCTGAGCACAGAAGGGGCTTTGCCTACGGACCAACCAACCTGTGCTCTTCTCATCTGGGAGATGAAATTAGTTCACGGCTGAACCCTCCGGCACATGCTGGTGCTCCTGCAAGTGTTAAGTCAACGCCACAGCCCCATCTGAAAGTTTTTGGACTCTCCTGATCAGGGCACACCTGTCCTGATGCGCCCACAGCGGCTCAGGGACTACATAACCTACTGGGGCACTGGGGTCTATTTCCTCGGTAAATGTGAGATGCTAAGCGCTTGTTAGGCTGGGTGGGGGTCCACATCTCAGCTACCCAACAGCTGGGACAGGTACTTCACCCAACCGGGTTGACCTCTGAGACATTGCAACTCTGACTCTAGAGCAGCCCCTGATTCAATCAGTGGAGGACAGGGCCTGAGAGCCTCAATTTTAACAAGCTCCCCGAAGCACTAATGCTGTGCTCTGCAGACTGCCCTTTGAGACGCAGAGCTCTGAGGAAGGCAGCCCCAATACAAGAAGCTGGAAGCACTTACGTAGCTTCCTGGGAACAAGTTTTGGTGGCAGTGGCCTCCCCTATAGATTTCTATAAAACAAAGAGCACAGATTCTAGCAGTTACTCACTGCCAATATTTTGCTCCCTGGTGTCAGTTACACTGCCTCCTGAATACCGAGACAGAATATTTCCTCTCTTGAGAAATTTCTGCTAATGGTTGTATCCAAGTAAGCTAAGACTTCCAGCCTAGACGGCATGGTGCCTACCTGCTCTGAACATTGAACTACAACAATCAAAGATCACTTGTCATTCCAACCTGAATACTTTTACACAATACCTGAATTCCAAACCCACTACCACCACCACCACCACCACAATTAAGGCAACTCCAATAAGATCAAGTCTTTTTTTTTTAGACATAGACTCACTCAGTTGCCCTTGGCTAGAGTACCTTGGCCTCAGCCTAGCTCAAAGCAACCTCAAACTCCTGGGTTCAAGTGCTCCTCCTGCCTCAGACTCCTGAGTCCCTGGGACTATAAGGCACCTGCCACCATGCCCAGCTAATTTTTCTATTTTTAGTAGAGACAGGGTCTCTCTCTTGCTCAGGTTGGTCTCAAACTCCTGAGCTCAAGCAATCCTCCCTCCTTAGCCTCCCAGAGTGCTAGTGCCAGGCCAGACAAACAGTAATTTATAGTTTACCAGTTGAAAAACTAAAGCAAAACTTCAATGTTGTAACAGTGACTATTGTCTTCACCCAGGTCTTGCTAACACTCTCTAGATTAACATACTAAGGAGAAAACAAACTTCCACTCAAGACAAAGCCAGAATGGATATAAATAGCAAGCTTTGGGGAGGAGAAGGGCATCGGCAGCCAAGACATATGAGAAGAGCTTCCGGATTCTGCAAGTTTACTCTGTCTAGACATAACAGAACAGCACACAGACACTGAGAAAGTCCAGCAGACCAAAGGAATCACTTCAAGCGAGGCCACCAGGGTAAAGTCATTGTGTGATGTTGCTCTGAGTCACTCCACATCACCAGCTGTTCTAGGATCTGGAGTCTGTTGGTCACCTGTGGGCAAAGAAGCCCAAGGGCACCGTGGGTGTTTTTTCCACTCTACCTTGAAGCTCAGATCAAACGTGCACTTCTAACAATAGACGGGCCAACCACCCCTCAGTCAGCAGAAAGGCTTCGCTTTCTTATTCTAGAAACATCTGGCAAACAAGAAGCCATGAGTCACAAGAGGAGTGCCCCTTTCTTCGTGTGGGTGGTCAGTTTAAACTCCTTAAGTGATCCTTCTTCTCGGCCTGACCTGAGTCTACCTGCTATCAATCGCCATAGAAATTTAAATCTGCTACCCGGTGTGAAAAAGTCTTTCCTTCTCCGAAAAAGATGGTAAATATATACGTTTATTCGCGGCTCCTCCGCAGACAGAGCCCGCGTGGTCCCTGCATCTCCTCGAGGATCCACCTTCTCGCTGAGCCACCGCCCTCCCCTACCTCGCACCCCTTCCAGCGTCTGCCCCACCCGGCCGCGTCCCTTCCCAGGCGGTTGTCACGTTGAACTAATGTTTATCTGCCCAAAGAGAATATGGACGCCTGCAGTTTCTCCTGGTAGAAACGCAGAGAACAGCTTTTGCCTTGTTTAGGTCCTACTAATATCTGGGGAAACCACCCCCCTGTTGCCAGATTTGAGGCCCCCCTCCCCCGCCCCGCGGCTTTGCGGTCCTCTCGCGCCCTCTAGTGTACGAAGGTGGAAGTGGCGCGAGCACGCTGCCGAGTCCCATAGATTCCAAGGTCCACCTACATCCACCCAAAACACTCCGGGATGCTTAGAAGTGTAGCTCGTTTTAAAGGAGATGCAAGGAAAAAATTAAAATGTGTAGGTCGCCTATTATGAGTTGGGCACTCATATTTAACTGTGTTTGCTGAACCAAATGATAAAGCACGAGATCTCCGGATTCATGGGTTCTCAACATGGACTGGGGCTATTTAAATGATCATTTACACAGTAGGATAGGAATTGACACTCTTTTGCCTGCCTCCCAAACCTATTTTAATGTTTCAGCTGGGAAGAGTTAAAACAAATTGTTTCTATATTCCAGAGGCTCCGAAAGGGAAATTTGGCGAACATCAGAGTCACCTGAAAGCTGTAAATCCCCCAAGCCCTGGCACACCCCAGACCAGGTATCTTCAAACTACCCCTTGCGGGCCACGTGCAGCCCACCTAGGACATTTATCCAGCCCCCAGGTGTTTTTGCCACCGCTGCCTGTCCTGCTTAGCAGCCGACTCGTCCTGGGGCCCGCAGTCTGGCCCTCCAACGGTCTGTGGAATAGTGAACTGGCCCCGTTTAAAAAGTTTGAGGACCCCTGCCCCAGACCCATTGAATCAGACTTCTGCTGTGGGGCCTCGGCCTCAAAACTTTTTTATGAACAGCCAAGGTGAGAGCCGCTGCTGCTGCTGCTGCAGGCTTCACTGCGAGAGGTTGAGAGAGGGGAGAAACTCGGAGACCAGGCTGAGAAGCAGAGGTCTGTGCTGCCTGCCTCCAACATTCCTCTCAGCCTCGACCTGCTTCCTTGGTGCCACCCTGAAGTCTCTTTTATCTTTAACAGTTTACAATCTCCCTTTGGGATAAAAGCAGAGTAAAAAATGAAATTATTTACTGTCCCTATGATTGCTAAGTAGGTTATTTGCCTTATCTTCTCATTCTAGGCACTGGAAGAATACTCAGAGCTCTGAGCATTTTCTCTGGCACCAGGAGCAAGCTTTCAAATGCTAATTGCCAAAACTGTATAAAATGGACAGAGACACCAGGTCAACAGGACAGCCCCTGCCTCAGGACGAATTCCTCAGGCATGAGAAAGGTCTGCCTTTCAGACCACTCACCTCAACCGCCCTCTGATACCACTTACTGCTCTTATGGATGTATGTGTTGTCTCCGTGACAGGAGGGGGGGCTGTAAAACTGAAATGAGACCATCCCAGGAGAGGTGGCAGATAGAGGGACTGGTATGCACAAGCTTCTGCCTTCTCTCCCACCCTGCAGCCCAGCCTGATCCTTTCACCCCATCCACACAATGAGGTGGGTGCTATGGCCTCTCACAGCTCAACAAGACACACAGAACAAGCTGCCTTGAGGCAGCGGGTGCCACCCTGTAGCCTAGAGTGCCTAACTGTGGAACCAGGAACAGGTGTCCCTGACAAATTAGAGCCTGGACTCAGATACCTGACACTCCTGGGTTCAAATGTCAGCTTAAGATATGGCAAAAGTCACTTGACCCTTCTCTCAGTTCTAACAAAAGATGTAATAGCCCACAGAGCTCTAGGAAAGGTAAATGAGGAAGCCGCCCATAAACGCCTGGCCCCAAGCAGTGCACAGACCCAGGGCCTCCTCCACCTTTTTGTGCCTTAGAGATACCACTTCTGCCCCTCCCACAACAATGTGCTCAATTACTCCGGCTTACCAGGGGGGTATACTTTGGAGTTCCTTTGAGAGGAGTCTGGATCTCACAGTCTGGGAGGAGATATGAGCAAGGAGAAAGGCCACTGGATGGGCAAGAAAACTTGGGTTCCCATCCTAAATCCAGAGCCCTTGCCAGATGCAGTGGCTCACAACAATAATCCCAGCACTCTGGGAGGCCAAGGGGGGAGGCTCATTTGAGGCCTGGAGTTGGACACCAACTTGGGCAACATAGCCAGAACCCCATCTCTCAAATTGAAAATATTAGCCAGGCCTGGTGGTGTGTGACTGTAGTCCCAGCTACTCAGGGATTGTTTGAGGTTGCAGTGAGCTATGATGATGCCACTGCACTCCAGCCTGAGTGACAGAGCAATATTAAAAATAATAATAAAGTGTATGGTTTGAAAATATTCACAGAGAATATGGCGTGCAAACCATCATCACCACATTCAATTTTAGACTGTCGTCATTTTATCATTTTCATCAAGACGAAATGAAACCCTGCACTCTTATCACCCTCCAATCCCTAGAATCCACTCCACCCCCCCGGTTTTAAGAGGCCACTAATATACTTTCCATCTCTACAGATGTGCCATTGTGGACACTTCACATAAATGAAATTTTATGTTGTCTTTGTGACTGGACTCCTTCACTTAGCATAATTTTCTCAAGGACGGCCCATGTGGCACGTATCCCTGCTTGATTCCTGTGGCTGAGTATTCCATTTTATGAGGAAACCCCCGTTTCGTTCACCCAGTCACCACAGGTGGACATTCGGTGTTTCGATTATGGTGAACAGTGCTGCTATGAACACTCACGCACAAGTTTGTATTGACTCACGTGTGTCTTCAGTTCTCGAGTACATACCTAGGCATGGGCTTGCTGGGTCCTGAGGTACTAACGCCATCAAACCTTCGGAGGAGCTGCCAAGCTGTCTCCCGAAGCAGCTGTACCAGTTTACTCCCCCACCAGCAGGCACGAGGCTTCCATTCCTCTGCACCTGGTACTTCCATTACAGTGGTACCACGTGGAGTAGAAGAAATTAATCCAGGGGGACCCTCCAGGAAAGGCTGTGCCAGAACAATGTCTAAAGGTGACAGAGACCAGCACCGGGGAGTGCAGACGGCTGTCATGTGGAGGCCACACTGGTGCATCACACGTAACTCTGGTGTTGCTGGGGGGCGCTGGCATGTGTGTGGAGACACTAGCGTGTTGTATGGGGGCACTGCCTGTGTGTGTAGATGCTGGTGTTGTGGGGGGGCACTGACGTGTGGGGACACTAGCATGTTGTATGTGGGACACTGGCATGCGTGTGAGGACATTAATGTTGTATGTGGGACACTGGCATGTGTGGGGGCATTGGCAGGGTTGTAGAAAAGCACGTCCAGCCCACTTCTTCCCTTTAGTTCACGGAAGACTTTCTGGACGGTAAAAGAAGTCCGCTTCCAAGTGATCTCACATGTGCCATTGCTGACAAAGCTCTATACTCAAGCTCTGTACCTCCATGGCCCCTATAAAGCTGTGTCCCAGGGCTTCAGTGAAAAGCCGCTTCCACAGAATTACAGCTCAGAGTTCCTAGGAGGTCACTACCAGTCTCCACATTCAGGCAGACACACAGAGAGCCCTCACACAAGTGGTCTTTTACTTTCATGGAATACCTTAAATCACCCTTCACGTCTTGGTTTCTGTCCCCTCAGGCCACGTCAGCAGTGGGAGGTTTATGACCCATGAACTCAGTAACCAGATACCTACACAGGCGGATACCTTAGGAAGCTCTGGCATGCCCAACGCACCAGCAAAGAGAAAACCAAAGAAGAAAAATGGGAGGAAGGAGGATTATGTGGTGGTAATTACAGAATAAGAAACTAAATAGTGCCATTGCTTTAAACTGCTGCCTCAGAATGATTTTAGGGGAATGGTCGAGGAGGCAGTGTGTGGCCTGTAAACAGTGCAACCGGCCAGGGTTTCTTGCAGGGGGTCTGTGACTTCATATATATACATCAAGCATTGCCTACAAACGGTTCTTCAAATAAATGTAAATCTGCTGGGGCTGATGAAACAATACTCACCTGTAAATATTTCTGAGTACATTCTTTTTTCACTGTGTATAGAGAAAATATACAACCAAAGTGCAACAGATATCCTGTGGGATTTGCAAAATCTTTAATGTTCATGGGGGCTTCCATTTTGAAAGATATAAAGGAATTAATGTATTTAGATCCCAAAGGTCTACTAATAGGGAACAGAAAAAAGAAACTCTAGTATAGCACAGGGGTAAGTAAACTATGGCCCACCACTTGTCTTTATAAATAAAGTTTTATTAGAACTCAGTGTGCAATTTGTTTACATGTAGTCTATTGCTGCTTTGCAGTATAGTTGGGAGAAATACTATATAGTTCAGAAAGCTCAAAATATTTACTATTTAGCCCTCCACCAAAAGAGTTTGTCCATCCCTGCAATACATGTTTTTGTTTTTTCTTTTTGAGAAAAGGTCTCCCTCTGTCATCCAGGCTAGAGTACAATGACACAATCACAGCTCATTGCAGCTTCGAGCTCCTGGGCTAAACCATATAAAATGCACTGCAGCTAATAAAAAATAAAATTAACACAAATGATACACACAAAAGATGTTCAAGATATAATGAAAACATTTCATTTGAACTCTTGACTGCCTTCTGAGGCAAGTGGGCTCCATTTACCTGGTCTCCAAAATAAAAAAGGAATTTGAGTTCTGGGGAAGAATAAACCCTTGGAAGGGATAACGACTCTGGACAGCTGTGACGGAAGACTGGAGCAGTACCAGTGAGTCCTGGCTGTCCCTCTGGGGTTCTCTGTCCCACTGCTTACACAGGGGGGGTCCCCTGAGTCCACAGACTGCTAAGAGTTGTGGAAGTGGCCCTTTTCCCCCCACCCTGGGTCTGAGGAAAATAAAAAACAAAGAGTAAGGGCAGAGACCAAAATATCACCAAGGCTTCAGATCTACGATGAATCCCAGAATTAAGCAGACATGCCCACCAAGGCACAGCTGGGCATGCCAGGAAAGACGCTGGAACAAAGCTGAAGGAGCCTATGGCTGAGCCTCTCCTTGTTCCCAAAGGAATAATAAGCCCTGACTTGGGTGTGCAAGGCCAGCAGCAAGTCCAGAGGAAAATCCTTCATCTTGGAAACCGTAAGTGGCCCCCAGAAGGCACTTGAACATCCACCTCAGTGTGTCCACACAGGGTAGACCTGGGGCTGAGGGCCACCCTGGCTGGGACCCAGGACTGCCTTGCACTGGAAGCCACCCACCACCAACCTACCCCTTAACCCAGTGGTATCAGAGCATCTTAAAAGCATAAATGCTTGACTTTGACAGCTGCTGAGTCAGATAAGAAGCAGGCCCTGTGGGGACAGGCCACACACAGAGGCTGCCTGGCTCCTGGTCCCTCGAAGTCTGCCTCTGTCCTTGCAGCTCAGTACTGTCCTCTGCTTCCTCCTGCTGGTTACTTAGCAGAGTGTCAAAGATGCCCAGCAGACAACAGATCCATCTCCACCAGCAGCCCCACAGCCCCAGGACCTGTGGAGCCCCTGCACAAATCCTTCTGTCTCAGGGCAACTACCACTCTCGCCAGTGGAGTCACTCCTAAGAGTGCAGTGTCTGCAGGACAAGCAAAAGGAAAAGGATTACGTACCTAATTGTTTAATGGAAACCACTCCTTTACTACCAATGATTCTAAGTAAGTTTAGTCCATCAAATCTTAGTTTAAAAAAGTCTAAGTCAGACCCACCAGTGGAGGTGACCACATAGGTGCAGTCAGGGCAAAGCTGTTTGCAAATGGCACAGGACCTCAGCAGATGCCTGGAGAATCTTCAGCTCCTCCATCCACAGCATTTCCACCAAAGTTAGTTGGTTTATCAAAGCTACTTTTTCATCCTTCATATGAGAAACCTGCAAGTTATTTTTTAATTACTTTTTATCGTGGAAAAACATATATATATATATAAAATTTATCACTGTAACCATTTTGAAGTGTACAGTTAAGTGGCATTAAGCAGGCGTAAGTTCATACTGTTGTATAACCATCACAATGACAGAGTTACTGTTGTACAGCACACAAAACATACAACAGCAATAACGAACACTACTCAACAAGACACCACCACGTGTCAGCATGAACACAGCTGAGACGCTGATACACCAAGGTTAGGAAACCTTACTGAGCTGTTAGTACAGTGCTGCCAACATAAGCTCACGGTGGCAAATTTGTGAACTTACTTGTGTTTCTGTGTGCTATACAACAATAACTCTAATGGTCATTCTGAAAAAAGAGTTTCAATATTGCTTTGAAGGATAGACTAGGCACTGGCATCAGTGCACAGCTTCCCAACGGGAGTACTGCACAGGTGATATTCAGCAGTGAGGTCTGTAGCACTTTTTCTAGGATGAATTTGCGAACTTAGATTGTCAGATCTCATAAGTTCAAGAGATCTACTGTACATCATGGTGACTACAGTTATTAACAATATATCATATACTTGAAAATTGCTAAGAGTTTTTTTTCTTTTCCAGAACATCTCGCTCTGTCACCCAGGCTGGAGTGCAATGACACAATCACAGCTCCATGCAGCCTCAAGCTCCTGGGCTAAAGCAATCCTCTTGCATCAGCCTCCTAAGTAACTATGACTATAGGCATGTGCCACCAAACCCAGCTAATTTTTTGGGTTTTGGTAGAGACAGGGTCTTGCTACATGCTCTGGCAGGTCACAAACTTTGGCCTCAAGCAATCCGACCACCTCAACCTCCCTCAGTACTGGGATTTTAAGTGTGAGCCATTACACCCAGCCTCTGTGAGAAATTTTAAGTGTTCTCACCATAAAAAATAAGTATGTGAAGTAATGTACATATTGAAACATCTTGATTTAGCCACTCCACAATGTATACACATGTGAAAATATCACATGGCATACCATAAACATATACAATTTTTACTGGTCCATTAAATATAAAGAAAAGAAGAGGTACAGCCATGATCTTAACTGTCAAAAATAAGAGATTACATCAACATTTATTTACTTATGACACTAACAAGTAATCTTATAAAATGTGCTATCCCTAATAACACATACACAACAGCAAATACTTAATCAAGACATTTCTTTAAGTAAAGGATGTAATACTCTAGGAACATACCTTCTGAAGCACAGCATTAGTCTCCTTTATGAAATAACAGCATATTTTCTGGGCTATGTCCAAACTTGCCTTCTCATTTGTATCTGAAATTACTTCCCCAAGAAGTACTTTTTTCCAGCATGTACTAGAAACAAAATTAGTAAGGTAATTTCAGCAGGTTCTCAAAAAACAAAGAAGCGACTCTCTTCTTTTACACTACAGCACATCACACAGACTTTTCTCCTGTCTTTCCAGAAGCATACAAAACTCATTCCATCAGCAGATTCCTGAAACCTCCACGCCACTGGCCAGCCCTGTGTGGAAGCAGGTAAGGTATGTACGAAAGAAAAGGTAACCATGAATAAAAAAAAAGGCAACTGGGTGCTCTTTGCAGATAGGGATTGAATTTTCATTGCAACTCTTGTGTCTGGTGCATAAGTCAGTGGAGTCACATCCACCAGCCCCGGGAATAAGGCGAGAGACAGAATGGGAGACCAGCTTACAGCAGAAGGCCAGAGAACTAAGAAGCAAAGGTGGGGAGTTCCTTCTCTTCAAGTGCCAGTCTGCCCTTAAAAAACAGCAAACTGGAACGTATTTCACAAAGTAAAACGCTCTGCATACAACAGTAGAAATCAAGGACAGCGCCTGTGGCTCAGAGGAGTGGGGCACGGGCCCCATATACTGGAGGTGGTGGGTTCAAACCCGGCCCCAGCCAAAAACTGCAAAAAAAAAAAAAAAAGGAGAAATCAGTTACTCACACATCAATATTAACACTGCATGTGGG
>NW_003852506.1:37581-45594 GCF_000181295.1 Otolemur garnettii | reverse complement strand
AAAACTGCAAAAAAAAAAAAAAAAGTAGAAATCAACGGCTGAACCTTTCTCCACATGCAGGTCATTCCAACTTGATACTACATGAGGCTGTGGGCAGGTGGGGCGATTCTCTTCAGGCAGAAGAGCCCACCAGCGTGCTGAGCCAGAGGGTGGCAGACACATACCCAGGAGAAGGAGGACAGAGGAGAGACAGACTGCACAGAGAGAACATGAAAGGCAAAGTGGCCTAGGAGGAGAAAGGAAAATGGCTGTTGTGGAAATACAGAAGCCAGTTAGAAATTCAGAACAGCTGACAAGATACAACACAGACTGGTCTTAGACGTCTTCAGCTTCAAGGACGACAGTTGAAACCTCACAAACTGATGCCTTCTCAGGATAGGAAGAAGGAAATTACCATGTGTCAGGCACAGTGTTTCATGTATAATGTTATTTTAGTTAATCTTCAAAATTACCAGCAAAGAGAGATTGTTGCCATGTTAGGCTTTCCTGCCACGTCACTCAGAATAACTCAAAGGGAGAAAACGTGCTACTGGGACCTGCCCATTCTGCATCTGCCCTTTCTGCCCCTCACCTAGGGTGAGTTCTCCAACTTCCCTGATTCTCCACTTTTTTGAGCCTAACATGGCAACAATCTCTCTTTGCTGGTAATTTTGAAGATTAAATTAAATAACGTGATACATGAAACACTGTGCCTTCTTCCTCAAAGGGAGGAAGACCTCTGGGAAAGATCTAGGGGTTTTATTTAATTTTAGGCCAAAATGCCTGAAAAGTACTCATACCTTGTTCCCAGAAGGATGTAAAGAAGCTTACATGGGTACACACAAGATAAAACATAAGATGAATGAATGTGGAAAACACAACAAAGAAACAATGAGAGGAGGAAAGATCGCCAGGAAGGAGTGGGTGATAAACCGCAGTCCTTCCGATGCTGCTCTCTCCAACAGGGACCAGCTGAAGCAGCCGCTGCGCTGGGCAGGGCACAGCTGTGTGTGTGGCAAGTGGCTGCAGGGAGCCTGGCCAGATGCACGCCTACATGGAGAGACCCTCTCCCCCAGTAGAAAAACCCAGGCCTCTCCTTCAGCAGGCCTTCCAGACCTGCCACGGGGCAGGACCAGCTGGGGGATAGTCTGCTTGCTCTGCTCACTCCCAGGAAAAACCTGCCTACTTGAATACTTTCCTCTGAACAGTGCCAATGCTCAATTTTGTAAAGTATTTACCCTGAATAAGGACCAGGTCACTAGGAGGAAAATAACCTGAGTAGAAGCTAAGAAGTTCTCAGAACCATGAACTTTATGATTCTAAACCCAGAATTCCAGATATGGTTAAAACACAGAAGTAAAACGCTCACTACATGGGCAAGTCACATAAAAAATAAACAACTCCAATGTACAGTGACCTTCCTGCCCCCCCCAAAAACACACCTAAAGTTATATCCAGATCAGATCTCAGTCACAGCTTAAGACCAAAACATGCAGAACTTACAATTTTTCAGCTTCCAGACATAACAACTTAAGAGCCGTGAGTAATCTCCAAGATGGTCCATCCCATCCAAATGTCAAATTTCTGAGGTAGAAAAACAAATAACAATAAACCCATCACTTCAGTACTTCATGACACCATGGCAAATGGCTGAACAGCCAAACATAGTTTTCAAGGTTACCCTAAATGCTATACAACATGTAATCTTGGGCAAAAAAAAACAAGAGAAAAATAAGTCTGCAAATAAAAAGAAAACCTAAGTGACAGAAATTTTCTCATTTTTGTAAAAGAGTAAAAAGCTATTTTCTCAATTTTAATAAGAAGCTCAACTTGGACATGGGGCCCTAGCGAGAGGGCACATGCCAGAGTTCACCGTGAGATAAATGGTGAAGCATCTGGATGATCCTGGGGATCTCACAATGGCAGCCACCACGGCCACATGGCTCTCACTCTATTGCTGGGTAATTTAAAACTTCATTTTACACAGAAAACTGGAAAGGGAGAGCCTCGAAGCCAGTTTCTCTCACTTGTCATGGAATCACCCAGCCACCCACCCACCCCAAGAGCCTGTATCATATTGCCAGGTGACTAGGGTCTCCTGAGGGCTGGCCTGGCCTGCGGGAACCCTCCGCTTCCTACCTGGCCACATGGTTGGGACAACCTCTCCCTGGACCACCAATCAGAACATGCAGGGCTCTCCTGCAGTATAGTGACTTCATATTTAGAGCTTTTATCTCATGTCCCCAAGTAAGTTTCTTCACAGCAGTGGTTCTCAACCTTCCTAATGCCTCCTAATGCCATAACCCTTTAAAACAGTTCCTCATGTTGTGGTGACCCCCAAACATAAAGTTATTTTCATTGCTACTTCATAACTATAATTTTGCTGCTGTTATGAATCTTAATGTAAATATTTGATATGCAGGGTGTATTTTCCTTGGGTTTTTTTGTTTGTTTTGGAGACAGAGCCTCAAGCTGTCCCCCTGGGTAGAATGCTATGGCATCACAGCTCACAGCAACCTCCAACTCCTGGGCTCAAGTGAGTCTCCTGCCTCAGCCTCCCTCCCAAGCAGCTGGGACCACAGATGCCCACGCCCACCACAATGCCTGGCTATTTTTTTTTTTTTGGTTGCAGCCATTGTTGTTTGGCGGGCTCGGGCTGGATTCGAACCCACCACCTTAGGTGTATGTGGCTGGCACCTTAGCCACTTGAGCCACAGGCGCCAAGCCTGTATTTTCATTGTTACAAAGGGGTCATGACCCACAGGTTGAGAACCACTGCTTTACAGTATTTTATTCCTTGTGTCCCCCACAACATCAAGCACAATCTTACTACTACACACAGTAAGTGCTCAGTAAATACCTAACTGTCCACTGATAGAGTCAGGAGGTATCTCACCCTGCAGAAATCTCAAACCTCAAGTTTTTTGTGAAAATTTCCTAAAGGAATAATTTTGAGAGGGAAGGAGAAACACTTACTCTATAAAGCCATGATCCTTTAAAATGGAAATCTTTTTGTTCATCTGTTTATCTGTTGATGGAAGGTACTTAACAAGTATTTCTACATAAAAAAAAATAAAACAGACTGATTTAGGGTGTATTCAGACAAAAGTATGTCTTCCTTTCTCATCTCAACTTGCTGTCCCTATTAGCAATCAAGACACCTATAAACAGTTTCTCCTCATTCACACAAGTCTACTTTTCAAGTCCAATGCAATGAGATCATTATTTAGTCCCTGAAAAGTTGTAAGAATTCCAAGGCCAGAGGACAAAACAACCACGGCCTCAGTTCATGCTCCCAGTAAACAGAGCAACCAACAGGACCAGGTGATTACAATGTTAGCATAACTGGTAGGAAATTACAACCAACAAAAGTATAGGCTCTGTAAAAACATCAGGAAGGATTTGTTAACATGGAGTTTCTTAAGAGCTAAAATTCAAAGATAGTCTGGACATTAGTGATTGCAACCACAAAAAACTCGAAGTGAATATGCAAAAATTAACAAAGCTATTTGGGGGAGCAGGGTAATGAGAGATTTTTTCTATTTTATTTTTACAATGTAAAAATAACTAAAATATAGTCTTTGTTCAAGTTATTTATTCAACAAATTAATATTTCCTTGCCATCAACACTAAGTTTATCAGGATTCTAAAAATATGAGGCAACCTCAAAGCTAGTTTTCCAGCAGCAAGGCCCAGATTTTACTTTTCTATTTTTATTTCAAGAAATAACACTATTATTCTGCCTATAAGATGAAGCAGTATCACCATGTCAAGTTTTGATTTCCATCAACCTTAAATTTAAAACACCTCAAATTATATACTTGGTAAATCTCTGCTCATTTCTTCACAGCCTAGAAAACTGCTTTTTTGCTATTTCAGAAAGGGGAAAACATCAGTCTTCTATTTGCCATTTTTAATACTATATCTAGAATTTTCACAATATAAGTTTACTGACTAAATTATTGTTTTAAAATAGTAATATCAATGAGGTTAGTAGATAACAAAAGAAAAATGAAATCAAATTATGCATTAACCTGCAAAAACAAGGACTACATAATAGCACTGTCTCTCTGTGTGAGATTAGCACTGTCTTACACACAGTAAGCGCTTAACAAATATTTACTCATTGCTCTCGAATCCTATCCTAACTTTAGGGACAGTGACAATGTCTCAGTATAAAAATTTCCACCTCTTTCCATCTTTTAACATTAAACTTATTTTCCCTAGTCGTTTTCCTTTTCTTCCATTCTATCTTCCAGCTCAGTTTGATAAAACTTCTCTGAGTTCTTATCCTCGGCATCAACCAAAGCTTTGTTGTTTTTACTTCAACACTGAATTACAGTCAATAAGAGTAAAGCTAGAACTAGCTAGGAGAAAATTAATGATGTGTATGCATGTTTCAAAGGTTTGCTATTTTTTATTCAAACTAGAAATAACAACAACTCCAAATGGGGGAAAGAATTATATAATCTTAATGATAGTGAAGTTGACTCCAACCTCTTGAGACATAAACACAAGCATGAGGATTCTGGATGGAAACGAATCCGTACTCCAGGAGCAGCCGCTGGTTGTCATGGTGGCCGTAGCAGATGAATACCTCTTCGTGTTTCCTCCAACTTGAAGCTGTTCTAATTTCATAACAGCGAGTTTCCTCATTAAATGCTGCTCTTACCTAGAAAAGAAAAGTGTTAATGGTTTCTTTAAAGTAGGGTGTTCAACTTTTTTTTTTCTCTGCCACACATCGAAAGAATAAGACTTGTCTTAGGCCACACACTAAATACATAACCACTAATAAAGCTGATAGGCAAAAAAAAAAAAAAAGGTCCATGCATACTTTTTGGGATATCCCTGAATAAGCAAAAAAGTCCTCACAAAGTCAGCATGCAGCCTGCTGTGGGCCCCAGGTTGGATACCCACTTTAAATGAAAGCTGATTAAGTTATTGTATTAATGCAAAGTGCAGCTTTCAAATAATCATCAATGAATTGAACTATAGATGGGGAAAATACCACTTCTGTAATTCAGCCTTCTTCCTTCACCTCAACTTCACCCCATTAGCAAGGGAAGGAGTCCTGCCCTGGGTTCTGGGGATGGCCACATACCTGACACCCAACACTGAACAGACAAAGTCCGCAGCAGGTTACCGGTCAACTAACTTCATCTGTAAAGAGCCATACAGTACATATTTTAGGCTCTGCCAACCTATGTGGTCTTTGTTGAAAGTAGTTATATTTTTACAATCCTTTAAAGCCACAGAAACCATTCTTAGCTCAGGGGTCTGGGCCCACATGCCCCCAGGCTATAGTTTGTGGTCCTCCTACAGCAGACTATAAAATCACTGGTTTGGCACGTGTGCACCAAAAGCCTCAGTAAAAATAAAGTCACGCCAATGGGGATTGACAAGCCCCTGTGTCTAGCATCCTATTACAGTACAGACCAGTACAGTACGTATTTTACCAACATCAACCACTCACTGCTGAGAAACTCACCCAACCTCAGCTCCTTTGCTCTAGATCAGCAGTTCTCAACCTGTGGATCACGACCCACATTGTGGCATGGAAAGTTGAGAACCACTGCTCTAGATTGTTAAAAATACATCTTTCTACAAAAGGAACACGCAGACAGGCCAGAGGATTACCCCCAGGCTTAAGAAAGCATAGCAGGACCTCCCTAAGCTCTCCCGTCCCTGGGACGTGGGCTAACAAGGCTTTGTTGCTCTTCTCACAGTGGTATGTCATGTGAAGGGGACAACCATGACCTAGATCCCAGCCATAATGTTGCCTCCACAGTACATCCAAAATAGGTTACAGGTGCCAGATGGAGTCCCCTCTGCCCTCCAAGCCAGGCCTCCACCCCAGCAGGCCCTGCAAATGAGCTCCTAGTGAAGGGCTAGGGCAGAGATCTGTTACCATCTCCCAAACTGGGATCCTTTCATGACTTCCCAAACCCCCTTCCCCACAAACATCCATTCATTCAGTAAACATTTACTGAACAACCGCTTTATGCCAGGCCCTGCCACAAGTGCTAGGGCAACAAAAAGGAACACAACAAAGTCCCCAATCCCAAAGATTTCAGAGCTCAGTAAAGGAAGAAGCAAGTCAATCAGTGATCTGAGCAAAGAGAAATGCTCTGGCAACTACACCATCAAGTATGAAAGCACGGGACGAGAAAGGAAGGCAAGCTAGACCTCAGTCCCAGTCTGGAAAGAAGGAAAAGGGAGGAAGGAGAGGGAGGAAGGGGGAAAGGAGGAGAGAAGACACAGGAAGAGGAGAAAAGAGGGAGGAGGGAGGAAGGGAGGGAAGAGAGAGGAAGAAAGGAAAGAAGAGGGAAGAGGGAGGAAGGAAGAAAGACACAGGAAGAGGAGAGAGGAGGGAGGAGGAAGGAGGAAGAGAAGAGGGAGGAGGGAGAGGAAGGGCGGAAGGGAAAAGGAAGGAGGAAGGAGGGAAAGGAGGAGACCTCTGCATCATAGGTCCCTGGCAATGGCCGCACAGGAAATTTGGCATGAGCCTCTGGCAGCCTGGAGAGCAGAGTGGAGAAACAGGGCAGAGGAAAAGCAGAGCAGAGGAAAAGCACTGCAGGGTCAGGAAGAAAGCCAGGAACACACCTGATGGCAGGTGGCCTAACAGGTTTACTTCAAGCCCGCTATACCTTTCCCTAAGAAGGTGATTTTCCCTTTCCAAAATCACAGGTTCTACATGTTGGAATCATTCCTGTCAAAACAGAACATGTGTTCCCTTTTCATCTTCTCACCTGGACATTTGGGCTGTGATTCAGCAGATCCAGGTATGGAGCAAGCGCACAGGTGTCTGGCTCCGCAGAAAGGCATTCCCGCCGCCTGTGCCTCAGGTATACAGCCCTGGTGTTGACGGTGCACCAAGCCCACAGGAGGGCGCTGTAGCTAAAGATGCTGTCAACAGCCTCCGCAAACAGAGGCTGCAGGGAGGAGAAAAAGTCTCTGGAGGAAGCAAAGAACTCCTGTACATGGGCTCTCTGCTCTTCTGCCTTTGCTTTTAAAGGTTTAGGAAGAAGATTCACCACTTCCGGTTCTAAACAAACAGGGCAGGTGTAGGCCTTGGGTAAAATCTCCAGGTACGGCTTCCAGGGAGACTGGTCCCCTGCATGCTTTTCTGAAACTAAAAAGGTGCACAGAGCCAGCAGAGGAGACGGAGGAGGCTTCCACCTTTTAAAATTAAAAGCCAATTTAAAGGAATTACTTTTAATCAAAATATGAAGTGAAGTAGTTTGTTCTGTTGACAGAGGGAGGGCGCTCACACTGTCAACACACTCTGCGTTTACCTAACGCACCCAAGGGAGTGCCTGCCTTCCTTAAGGCTTTTCCTGTCCAGAGCACAACCCCAATACAGCCAAGTTTATCTGTCAGAAAAACTGACTCACTAACCCAAGTTCCAGGTTCATTTGCAACAGATTTCTTTTTGTAGAAAACCTCTTTGCCTCCAACTTGGTTCTCCTGTTTGTTTGTTTTTTTAGAGACAGAGTCTCACTTTGTCACCCTCAGTAGATGCTGAGGCATCACAGCTCACAGTAACCTCCAGCTCTTGGGCTTAGGCGATTCTCTTGCCTCAGCCTCCCAAGTAGATGGGACTATCAGTGCCTGCCACAACGCCTAGATATTTTTTTATTGCAGTTTGGCCAGGGCCGGGTTCAAACCTGCCACCCAGTATATGGGGCCGGCGCCCTACACACTGAGCCACAGGCGCCGCCTGGTTCTCCAGTTTTAAACCTTTTGCCATAGTCCAGTTGTTTCATCTGAATAAGAATATAAAATATGGTACAGAGAAAAAATTGGTGGAAAGAACCTAGGAACTGCACCAGCAAATTTAGTAACAATGGGTACATGGAGCTATTTAAATTTACACTTGAAGATTTTGAATTAGACAATACTTAAAATTTAACTCCTGGCTCAGCGCCTATAGCTCAGGCTTGGCGCCTATAGCTCAACCGGCTAAGGCGCCAGCCACGTACACCTAAGGTGGCGGGTTCGAATCCCCAGCCCGGACCCGCCAAACAACAATGA
>NW_003852506.1:26223-36531 GCF_000181295.1 Otolemur garnettii | reverse complement strand
TAGTCCCAGCTACTTGGGAGGCTGAGGCAAGAGAATCACTTAAGCCCAAGAGTTTGAGGTTGCTGTGAGCTGTGACACCATGGCACTCTATCAGGGGCAGCATAGTGAGACTCTGTCTCAAAAAAAAAAAAAAAATTACACGTGCAGTTTAAAATTAATTACGTACAAACTTCCCAGAACAGAGCAAACCTTACCTTTCAAATCATTTCAGATATTTATTGGATATACAAGGGGCTGGGCCCTAATGAACTATGTTTTAGCTGACTCATTTCCCAACAACAGAGATAGGAGAAGCACTTGTACCAAGTAAGCATGCGTGTGGTCACTTACTTAGTAATGTACGCCCCTAAGTAGCTTTCAATCACTGTGTCCGTGGTGAGCAGGCAGTTCTCAGGCAACGAAATTATCATCTGTCCCTCCTTGCCAAAAAAAAAAGTAAAGTTTAGGTCACTCATACTTTGGGAAGGACCAGTGAGTGTGAGTCTTGCAAAGTCCTTGATCCCACAACCATCTGCCAAGAACCCACTATAATTCAACCACAAGACACCAGTGAACCCAACAGTGGACTGACTCCCAACTCCCTGAGTTAGCTGCTGCAATGTCAGGTACCATAAGCCCAATAAGAATTAAAGGTCAGGGGCAGCACCTTTGGCTCAGTGGGTAGGGCGCCAGCCCCATATACTGAGGGTGGTGGGTTCAAACCCAGGCTCAGCCAAACTGCAACAACAACAAAAAATAGCCGGGTTGTGTCAGGCACCTATAGTCCCAGCTACTTGAGAGGCTAAGGCAAGAGAATCACCTAAGCCCAAGAGCTGGAGGTTGCTGTGAGCTGTGATTTCACAGCATTCTACTGAGCATGATAAAGTGAGACACTGTCTCTAAAAATGATATTGTCCTAGGGGCGGTGCCTATGGCTCAAAGAAGTAGGGCGCCAGCCCCATATACTGGAGGTGGTGGGTTCAAACCCGGCCCTGGCCAAAAACTGCAAAACAAAATAAAATAAATAATACATTTTAAAAAAAAATTAAAGGTCAGTTATGTGGTGACATCCACCACCAGTCAACCTTTCACCAGAAGGAAATACTTTGAAAATTCAAATCATATTGTTCCTTCACTTTTTCGACCAGAAAATAGTGCTACCAATGGGAGACAGGCAGAAACCACCCCTGAAATTCTATCTAGCACAATCCAACTGACCATGATTTTTGCCAGCTAGATAGGGAAAGGGCAGCATAACCAGCACAAGAAGTATCTGATTCTACCACTTGCAAAAATAAAGTTTTCAGTTTCTCCCACTAAGCCAGAACCTAAAAAGAACAATCAAAATGTAAAGTAACAGATACCAGAAAGAAAGAAAGCACTAAGAAGCCAGATGCAACATCCTGCTTTCATTTTTAACTGGCATCTACACTGGCTGAAAATTTTCAGCTGAAAATCTTCTGGGATCAATTTCTGGGCTCCTTGTCTGTAACACAAGATTAAGCCGGATGACGACTATAGTTCCTTCCCCTTCCAGCATCCTGTAACTTTCTGATTTTAAAAAAATGGGGTGTATATCTCTTCATCAACAAAATGCAACCTGTAAGATTAAGATCTGTTTATTTCACTATACATAAAACATATCCTGATTCTCAAAAAATTTAATAAAAAAGCTGCCCTTGAATGTACCAGTGAAGCAACCAACAATTACCATTTCATGATCTAAACAAAACAACCTACAATTACTGCTGTATACAGGACAGATATATTTCTCTTCTCTAAATTCTGCTACGGAATAAAGTTATTACATCTTTTTCAAAAAATAAAAATATTGCATAATAATGTAAATGTACTTCCCAGTACTGAACTATATACTTAAAAATGGCTAACATGATTAATTTTATGTTACATTTATATTTTGCCATAACTAAAAATTTTTAAATAGTAAAAACAGCATAACAGAATTACAACATAAGGCTTGGCACCTATCGCACAGTGGTTATAACGCCAGCCTTATACACCAAGGATGGCAGGTTCGAACCCAGCCCGGACCAGCTAAACAACAATGACAACTGCAACAAAAAATAGCCAGGTGTTGTGGTGAGCGCCTGTAGTCCCAGCTACTTGGGAGCCTGAGGCAAGAGAATCACTTAAGCCCAAGAGTTTGAGATTGCTGTGAGCTATGACCCCACAGTACTCTAACGAGGGCAACATAGTGAAACTCTGTCTCAAAAAAAATAAAAAAGAATTACAACATTAAAAGGTACCATTCTTTATTGGAGCTAAGTTTAAAATAATTTAAAAATTAAGCCTGAGCAAAAGCCAGACCCAAACAGAAAAATTAGCCAGGTGTGGTAGTGGGTGGCTGTAGTCCCAGCTACTTGGAAGGCTGAGGAAGGAGGACTGCTTGAGCCCAGCAGTTTGAGGTTGCAGTGAGCTAGGCTGACACCACTGCTCTCTAGCCCAGGGGACTGAGAAAGACCCTATCCCTAAAAAATTACTTAATTAATTGAGATAATTTTAAAATGAAATTAATTTCTGGCTTTGCCAAAAATTTTGCATTAGAAGTAAAAACATAAAACTTGTGCATTCTATATCCTTTAAAATCGTAGAGAAAGGAGTAAAAGGGACCTTATCTCCTCATTTCACAAGTGAGGGAACAGAAGCCCAGAGGATAAGGAGCCTCACTCTGGGTCCCCTAGGCACTGAAGGCAGCCCAGAGACAGGCTCCAACGCCACCTCCCACACTTGTCTGGGTTCTACTTGCCCCACTCAGATGACACCAGCTCTTCTGGCACACTTAAAATATGATCTGATTTCTCACATGCTATAGCAGAGACTGCTAATTGTCTGCCTCAAAATGCCTCCTCCCTCCTCCTCACTAAAGAAATCCTACTTGGGGGACATGGTGGCCGGGAAAGACCAGCACATCTCCCCTTCCTTGCAGCTGGCTGGGGCCATGAACCTGATCATTGGCAAAGGAGATAGGGACTGGAATTAAAGGGAGGAAGCCTCCCCTCCCTCACCCCAGGCCTCTTCCTCCATTCACACTCCAAGAGCCACAGCGCAATCGGAGGGTGTGGGCTCTCTTAAGTCCACGACAGCTGGAAGCAGTCAGGCCTCTGACCACCATGGCACTCCCCCACCTGCCCAGGTCTGACTACTCCAGGCACATTTCTATGACAGCAAAATAAACTTCTGTGCTGCTTTAAACACTGCAGTTCTAGGCTTGTCTTTTCTGTGCAGCAAACTTTTTCCTAGTTGAAAGAACTATATTCAAACATATCCATTATGTAAGTACAAAATGGCTGCATATCTGAACTATTTTTAATTCACTTGATTTGTACCACACAAACAAAGCAGTAAAATCTACTCTGGTTTCTAAGGATAAAAGTGAAGTTCCCACCTGCAGGGATGTTTTGCTCATCAGCCCTCTTCCTGTACCTAAGAAAGAAAACATGAGAAAAGGATAAATCCCACAGTATCTTCAAGGTCCTATAGATACCATTTTGAATAAAAAACATAAAAGAACTTCAAAATAATACAAAGCTAAAGCTGGTTTATCTCAGTCTTTGATTCCCAGAGGAGACGGAGGGTTAGGAAACTACTCTGGAAATGTCCTTACCCATGTGAATTTAAAATTATTGAAGGACAAAGTCAGCTTCAGAGAGAAGATCTTAAGACCACCAAGCACTTTATACAGACTACTGCTGGGCCCCCCTTTAAGCTCAACTCTCTCCCTAGAGCCTATACCATGAGTGGGGGCCCAATTCCTAATACCCACCCAACCTATAAGACTGGACCCTCAGGCCACTAAAACATACCACCAGACTTAGCTCTCTCCAGTAACGACCTTGAGACCCCATTGACTGACTAACCAGCAAACTCCAGTCAGGTCCCACAAAGCCTGTAGACTTCATCCTCCCCTCTTGGACCAGATAACCCATTAGACAGACTCTCTCTTTGGCTGGGTGAGTTCAGCTGGGCAGATCCAGAGCCAGCTGCCCCCTGCCTCTGACTGGAGCACAATCACCACAGTAACTGTTACTACCCCACCAACTTCCACAAGTTTCTTCTTCCATGCCCAAGGTTCTACTCCTAGAACAGACACTAAAAGCATGCTCAGCTGATATTTCTTCTAGCAGGCAAAATTATTATAGGACCATAAGAGACCTAGAGTATTAATGTCTCCAAATTCATAGTTCTTAACCTTTTTGCTCTTAGCTAGGAAGGAATATAATTAAGCAAAGGCAGTTCCCACTGCCCTACTGGACTGCTCCAGGATCATGGTGGGAATTCCTGTCTCAGGTCCTCAATCAGTTTCCCAGCAAGTTGGATTTGATGAGTCCTAATTCATCTCCCTACCCTGGAGCAAACTACCTGCCCATACACATAGTTCTAACGTTAACAACTTATTTTATTTAGTGTATCCCATCCTTGTGGGACAGAATCCTTCCCAGAATAAATTATTAACGGGAGGACCTTCGTCTATGTAGTGAACCCTCACAAGACTTATGTGTTAATATAAGTGGAAATTTCTCCCTAAACATACATATGAACAGAAACTGGCAACATGGTATAAATCTGGAAGACACTTTGCCCTATTTCTACAATATACAGTGTTCAATACCAAAAATGTGTCATAGTAATCTGCATGCTGGATATAACATGGAAGGGAGCATTAGTAAGGCTTGTTACCAACATCTCAGTGCCTCCAAATTTTTGCAATCATAAATCCACCTGGGAGACTCAGACTTTGCTAGTGCTCTTGAGGTGAAAGAAGGTCTGAGGTCAGTTCCCAAGGCATAAATTAGGTGACATCCTAAAGATAGGATCCTGCTTGCAACTTAGGAGCCTTCCCTTTCCCCTCCACAAACTAAGATTAATGCCTTTGGTGGGGCACGGTGGCTGATGTCTGTAATCCTAACACTCCGAGAGGCCAAGGTGGAGGATCATTTGAGCTCAAGAGTTCGAGGCCAGCCTGAGCAAGAGCAAGACCCTTTCTCTACTAGAAATAGAAAAATTAGCCAGGTGTTGTAATGGGTATACCTGTAGTTCCAGCTACTCAGGAGGCTGAGGGAAAATAATCACTTGAACCCAAGAGTTTGAGGTTACTGTGAGCTATGATGCCACGGCACTCTACGCAGCGTGACAAAGTAGGGCTCTGTCTCAAAAAAAAAAAAAAAAAATCACCCCTGGTCTCCACATGGGTGTCACCTGAGAGATGTATACCACCAGATCTTACCTGGAAAATGAGCAGGCATTAAGTTTGTATCTTCAAACTTCCTATCTTTCAGCCATTTCTTTAGCTCTATAAATTCACACTTGAAGCTCTCATTCACTAATTGGGTGAGAAAAGAACAAATGGTAGGAACAAATCAACATATAATCAGATCACCAAAAAAAAAAATCTCTGGTGGAGCCTGTGGCTCCGTGAGTAGAGCACTGGTCCCATATACCAACGGTGGTGGGTTCAAATCCAGCCCCGGCCAAACTGCAACAAAAAATAGCCAGGTGTTGTGGTAGGTGCCTGTAGTCCCAGCTACTTGCGAGGCTGAGGCAAGAGAATCGCCTAAGCCCAAGAGCTGGAGGTTGCTGTGAGCTGTGATGCCACAGCACTCTACCGAGGGCGACAAAATAAAACTCTGTCTCTAAAAAAAAAAAAATCTCTGATGAAGCACAGCAAATAGACTTACACAATCTTAAGTACCTGTGTATCTAAACATGGGAAAGATACAGTAAAAATATGATCTTATAACCTTACAGGATTAAATGTGATCCATGGACCAAAACTTCATTACACAGCACATGACTATACTGAGTCAATGCAATCCCAATCAAAATTCAAGCAAGCTTTTTATAGGAGTTTATAAACTAATTCTAAAATTCAAGTAGAAATGTGAAAAACCTAGAACAGCCAAAAATATCCTTAAAATACTGGTTTTAAAACACATTATAAAGCTAATCAAATTAGTATGATATCATCAATATAGGCAAACAAATCACTGGAACGGTCTAGAAAATCAGAAAGACCCACATATAAATGATTAACTCATTTTTAACTAAGTACAAAGCCAATTCAGTGGAGAAAAGACAGTCTTTTCAATAACTGATGCTTGAACAGTTCGAATATCTTCATAAGCAAAAGAAAAAAGGCTAGGTGGTGGCTCCCACCTATAATTCTAGCACTCTGAGAGGCCAAGCAGGTAGATCCCTTGAGCTCAGGAGTTCAAGACCAGCCTGAGCAAGAATGAGACCCCATCTCTACTAAAAATAAGAAAACCAACCAAGCCTTGTGGCAGGCACCTATAGTCCCTCTTGCTCCAGAGGCTGAGGCAAGAAAATCACCTGAACCCAGGAATTTGAGGTTGCTGTGAGCTATGGTGCCACAGCACTCTACCCAGGGTGAGAGTAAAACTCTGTCTCAAAAAAAAAAAAAAAAAAAAAGAAAAGAAAAGAAATTATCCATGTCTTGGGCCATATGTAATTGCATTTATATAGGGTCCTCAGGTGGCTGCCAAGTACTTTCCCATACAGTACCTCATTTAGACTGAGTTACCCTGAATTTGAAGCAATTAATTTACATCCAAAGATTGATACTCTATAGATAGATAAAGGTAACAACCAGAAAAAGGAATCTGAGAGTTATCCCCAGAGAAGGTAGTTGAAGCAATGAGTTAATATATACATAACATTTAACTCCCCATCAGGATTTAAAAGAGTATAATGGTACCATTAAAGTGTTCTTTAAGAACTATTCTCTATGAGAAAATCAACATGTACAAACAGACACTAATCAATAAAGAATTTATTTTTTCATCACTGGCACTAAAAGAAACAAAAGGTACCTCCTCTTGATTCAGCACTTCTGGCGAGTTTCCGTCTTCTGATCCGGCTTGTTCTCCCTCTTCTCTTACGCATACTCAACCTGTAGTTCCTGCGTAGGGGCCCAATCTAAAATAAAAGGCATTTCTTTGTTTGCCTTACTTTCCAGTTATGTGATAAACACTGTTCTTTGAACCTTTAAATATACAAACACTATGTTTTGATAATTGTTTTTCTAAAGTGTTTTGTATGGAAAGGTGAGCGAAAGCATGATACCTGCAGTAATGGAATGCCCATTATACTGGTCCCTCTAAAACAGTTTTATCATGAGGGCCTACTGAATACTGATTAATCACAGAAATCTTCATCACTAATTTCATAAACATTTGCTTTGGTGACTTACACATCACAATTCTAATCAATGTATACTAAAGCACCAACTTAAATTATCTATACTTAGATAATAAACAATATCTGTGAAGCCTCATCAGCTAAGAAGTCTTAAAGAAAAAAAAAAATCACCTTTCAGTGTGAAGTAAACAAACAGTGGTTTGTTCATAGACCAGGATTTGGAAATAAATACAGTCTACTGTAATCAAATAGGTGTTTGCAAATGAGTAAGGAGAAAACGAAAGCCAAAAAGCCATACAAATCTAACAGATGATCATCAAAAGATCTAAAATAAGCTACTAGAGGTTCTACATGCTACTTCCTTGGAAGCATAAAAAAATAAAATCTATTAAAGACACCAGCATGACACTGACAAAGGCGTGGAGCCATTAATAGGAATGATAGGAATTAATACAGCCATAATAGGAAGATATGTGCTAAGATGCAAAGATACCCAAGACACATTAAGTGAAAAAATAAGCTGCAGAACATTATAAATTAAATAATCCCTTTTGGGCTTGCTTTTGGGCACATTACATATGTTTATAAAACAAGAAAATTTAAGAAAGGATATTCAAAAATGTGCAAGAGCAATAGAATACTACTGAGCCATAAAAAAAGAATGAAATCACGTCATTTGCAGCAACACAGGTGGAACCAGAGGTCAATCAGGTATTAAGTGAAATAAGCCAGGCAGAGAAAGACAAATATTGCATGTTCTCCCTCATATATGGGTGCTGGAACAGTTGCTCTCATGGAGATAGAGAATAGAATACAAGAAGGTGAAAAGGCCGTTGGATGAAGGGAGATAAAGAGAGTTAATGGGTGCAAACATAGAATCAGTTAGAGGACTGAGTTCTAATGTTCCATAGTAAACTATGGTGATTACAGTTAATGTACAACATATTTCAAACTAGCTGATGCCCTCCCTGGTGGCCTAGTGGTCAGGATTCAAAGTTCTCCCTCTCTCAAAATAGCTGGAAGAAAGGTTTAGCAATGTTCCCAGCAACACATAGAAATTATAATAAACATTCGAGGAGATGGACAGTCCAATACCCTGACATGATCATTACACAGGCCATGCACAAAACAAAACTACTACATCTACCCCTATAAATATGTTCAAATACTAGTATCAATTTTTGAAAGTGCTTGGGGAAGAGGCTTTTACTATTACTTCTGTATCCTCCCACACTGTGACTTACACACGTATGAGTACGTAAGGTGACATAATGTGAATATTAAATGCATACATGTGCATTTTAAGATGTAACTAGTTTTAAAATCTACTGCTAAAAAATACCAAGGCAGAAATAAAAGACAAAAACTCCAGATAGTATTAATGCCCCAATTCAGCAGCTGAAAGTTTATTGCTTGATCTACCGAAAGCCGGTGAGCTGGTTCCGCAGCCCTGCGAGTCGTGTCCCCTTCCCGTCCCCTCCCGGCGCCCAGCGCTAGGTGACCGAACCGGGAAGCCCCCACCCCGACCCCCGGCCCCGCGCAGAAGCTTCCCACCAGCGCCCTGGAGGCTGCCACGGGGACGCCCGGTGACAGCCGCAGCTATGGGCCCCATCTTCGCTCCCAGTCCTCAAACCCTACACACGAGGGCACTGTCGTCTCCCCACACATACCGACGCCGCCGCTACGAGCCAGCCAGGAGGACGTCAGGACCGGGCCTAGGGCACCTTCCTCTCCCGCAGGGCGGATCCACATGCGATAACTGGGCTATTTCCAAACCATGGGAGGTTACCGTCTCCACAGGACAACACCAGACCTGGTGAGGGTCTGCAATATGAGCTCAGTAAAAACTAAACTCTCCCGCACGCCTCGGCTACCGTTACCGGGGCAACGGGAGGGCCCGACCCGGAAGTGCTCCAGCGCCCCGCAGCTCCGGAAACTCCCCCCAAGATGGGAGCGGTCATGAAAGGGAGTAAGGCGTGAAGAGACCCGAAACGCAGTCCCAGACGAGTTTAAGAAGCGGGATGAAGGTGCAGGGGGAGAGGCTGAGCTCAGCCGTCTCGCCCGTCTGGAGTCCTGATGCAGCCACAGTCAGCCCGACGGGCCGCTGCCGCTTCTGACGCGGGCGCCCACCTCCCAGCCTGCACATGCGCAGTTTGCACGGACTCGCAGCCAACAACCCCCCCCCAGCCCCCCACCCCACCCCCACCCCCGCCGTCAGCCACTTTGCGCCCCGGACTGGAAAACCCAGTGCCCCTGAGGCCGGCTACCTACGCTCTAAGGAGTCGGCCTGCAGAATCTTTCTTTACGAAGTTGGTAAAAGTAACAACTTTTTTTTTTGATACTATGAACACTTGTGTGCAGGAATTTGTTTTAACATGAGTTTTCATATTCTTGTAGTAAATGCCTAGGAGTGCATTTGCTGAGTCATGGTGAAGTCTTGTTTTCTTGTTTTAAGAAACTGTCAAATGCTTTTCCAGAGTGTCTACATACCATTTAATATTCTAATCTGCAATGTGAGTGATCTAAAGTCTCTGCATTCTCACCAGTATTGGATGCTATCACTATTTTTTATTTTGATATTTTATTTTTGATATTTTTATACATATTCTTACAGGTATAGAATGATAACTCATCACAGTTTTTATTTTAATTTCTCCTATGACTAATGATATTGATCATCTTATTGTGTACTTATTTGCCATGTATATATACTTCTTTTTTATTAAATCATTGCTGTGTACATTAATGCAGTCATGGGGTACAATGTGCTGGTTTTATATACAATTTGAAATATTTTCATCAAACTGGTTAACATAGCGTCCGTGGCATTTTCTTAGTTATTGTGTTCAGACATTTATATCCTACATTTAGTAAGTTCACATGTACCCTTGTAAAATGCACCTTCGGTGTGGTCCTACCAGTCCTCCTCCCTCTACCCATCCTGATCTCCCCTTCCCTCCCTTTCCCCTGTCCCCATATTCTTGGGGTATAAGTGGGTTATAGCTTTCATATGAAAGCTATAAATTAGTTTCATAATAGAACTGAGTACGTGGTATACTTTTTCTGCCATGAAAGATGGAGACTTTACTTCTTTCATGTTTACATGGACGGAGCTGGAACAAAGTAACAACTTCTTTTTTTTTTTTTTTTTTT